>NC_054378.1:45571163-45928570 GCF_017654675.1 Xenopus laevis
TAACAAGTCAGTCAGATCACTACTTCCTGATTTTCAGCTCTCTTGGTTTACACTGACTGGTTACCCTGGTTACCAGGCAGTAACCAATCAGAGACTTGAGGGGGGGCCACATGGGTCATATCTGTTGCTTTTGAACCTGAGCTGAATGCTGAGGATCAATTACAAACTCACTGAACAGAAATGTACCATGTGGCCCCCCTTCAAGTCGCTGACTAACTCAGAGTTATAGAGCTGAAAAGCAGGAAGTTGGATTCTGGCTGTTTTATTAGACATCTGTTCACTCCAGCCTTTATATATTACATTTTTGGCTAACTAACTATATTAGAAACATTTTTATTGTGCACAGCCTATCCATTTACCCAGTTTTTATTTTCACACTGAACTATTCCTTTAAATACAGTTGCTGAGGTTATGTTCAATACACTGGAAATTCTTCCTAAATAAAGAATTATTTCTCCCATTTAGTGTATACTTTGAATTCAGGAAATTATGAATCTGATATACAGGTATGGGACCTGTTATCCAGAATGTTCGGGACCTGGGGCTGTCCGGATAATGGATCTTTCTGTAATTTGGATTTTCATACCTTAAGGGGCAGATTTAGCACAGGTCGAAGTGAAAATTAGAATTAATAAAAATTTAATTTTGAGATGATTTTTGTGCACTTTGACTAGGGAATAATCCAAATTCAATTTGAATTTGAAAAAAATTTGAAAATTAGAATTTTGAAATTTATCATGCACGGTCTCTTTAAAAATTTGACTTTGACCAGTCGCCATCTAAAACCTTCCGAACTGCTATTTTAGCCTATGGGGGACCACCTTGAACCTATTTGGGGTCAAATGGTGGACTTTGAAAGATCAAAGTTTATTTTTGGAAAAACTTCGAATTTAATTCAAGGAAATGCGCTATTACTTTGATTCGTATGCTTCGAATTCGATCGTAAAATGACCTTTTTCAATCTAAAATGAACCTATTCGGCCAAAAAAACTTAAATTTTTTTTAGTAAATTTTGGTTGGTCTTTTTGGTTGGTCTTTTTGAATTGAAGTTATTCAAATTCGAAATTCGACCCTTGATAAATCTGCCCCTAAGTCTACTAGAAAATCGTGGAAACAGTAACTAAACCCAATAGGCTGGTTTTGCTTCCAATAAGGATTATTATTTTTTTTTTATCAAGCTACTTTAATATCACAGAGAAAAATAAAATCATTTTTAAAAATTTACATTATTTGGATAAAATGGAGTCTATGTGAGACATCCATTCCATAATTTTGAGCTTTCTGGATAACGTTTTTCCACATAATGGAATCCTGCCTTGAGCTAATATGATGGGACTTTCAATAGCACATTCAAAAGCACATTATTACTAAATTAAACTAAAACTGTTCTAAGAACAGACCCCCTTAATGTTCTGCACTTGTCCAACTAAAAAAAGTGACCCGTGAATCACAAATCTCTGCATGTGGCCTTTCAGCAAGAAATCTACATAGTGGAAAAAACGGTACTATAATTTTTTCTCATTCCACTATTCAACAATCTATACAATTACCTCCTGTGTAGTAATGGATCAAACGCTTTAGCAAATATCTACTTCAGAATCAAGGTTAAAGTTTCTACTAACCTCGTCAAAAGAAAATGATGCCATTTGTGAGACAAAATCCTGCATAAAAACATTGTGGTTCATATATATATATATATATATATATATATATATATATATATATATATATATATATATATATATATATATATATATATATATATATATATATATATATATATATATATAATAATGTTATTGATAGCACATAACTGAATAGTATTATTAAAACCTTTTTTATTGGATTTGCCCCTGCTAAATGTTAGATCCCTTTACAATGCGAATGCCTAGTCATGTATCAAGTAATCTGCAGCTAACAAAAAAAACATTTATTCAGTGAAAGAATCATTTCATCAAAGTTGACAGGAATTAAGCGTTGTCAAGGATGCGTGGGATTCATCTTTTTGATGTAGTAAATCCGGAGGTGAATCACTCGCGATTATGCATGTCAGCAAAACTCTAAAGCTGCCAAACCAAACAGAGAATGGAGGCAGTGATGGAAGAGTATTCATGTTAACTGGAAGAATGCTAAACTATTAAAGCAATACTGACGTCATCAAATGAGTTTCTACATAATGCAGCAATGCCACCCCCATTTCCTGATATTTTGCAGTTTTTTCCAAGAATTTTATCCACACAAGAGGACAAAAATGTGCATTACTAAAATCATAATGGGTTTAAGGGGATTATTTATCAAAGTCCGATTTTATCTCAACATTTTCTGCTGCAAACTCCGTTCAAATCTGCATGTTTTTTTACGCTCATTATGACATTTTCCCAAAAATTTGCTTTGCAGGAAAAAATCTGATTTTCATGATTTTTTTCAGATGTTTTCAGATTTTTCACCCGAAAAATCAGATTTCTTATGTTTTTCGCCTGAAAACTCAGAAAACTTTGGGGTATTGCACGAAACCCAGCGCACTTCAAAAAATCATTGGGACTTCTCCCATTGACTTATATGCAACCTCGACAGATCTGAGAAGCCGGATTTTCCGATTCGGACTTTTCCATCCATCGGGGTTTAATAAATTTAGAAAAATGCGTGATTTTTTAAAATTCCGATTTTATAAAAAAAATAATCACAAATGTTTCGTGATTTTTGCATTTCAGAGTTTAGTAAATACCACCTAAGAATGTAGTAATTTAGCCATTTTTCCTGAGTAATATACTGGAACATTTCTCCTGATAGGTGCATGCAGCTGTCAAACGCCATCTTTCCTTAGAAAAGACAGTCTACTAGTAATTTTTGTTTCTAATAGAGAAATGTACAAGACTAAGGGGCACATTTACTATGGGTCGAATATTGAGGTAAAATCTTTCAACTTCGAATATCGAAGTGGAAGGATTTACCGCAATTACTCTGATCGAATGAAAAATTCGAAGGATTTTAATCCATCGATCAAACGATTTTCCTTCGATCAGAAATTGCATAGAAAGCTTATGGGGAAGGTCCCCATAGGCTTACATTTGTGCTCGGTATGTTTTAGGTGGCGAAGTATGTAGTCGAAGTTTTTCTTAAAGAGACAGTACTTCGACTATTGAATGGTCGAATAGTCGAAGCGATTTTTAGTTCAAATCGTTCGTCGTAATCGAAGGTCGAAGTAGCCAATTCGATGGTGGAAGTAGCCAAAAAAAACTTTCGAAATTCGAAGTATTTTTCATCCTAATCCTTCACTCGAGCTAAGTAAATGTGCCCCTAACATTTTTTTTTTTATTTGTATAAGAGTTATTTCGAAAAGGGAAGAAAGCTACACTGTATTTGGAGATGTATTCCTATTGAACTGTAGCTGACTTACACACAACAAAAGAGCAGACAGATGCATACCAATTATGTACAATCAGTTAGAAAATCAGTCAACAAAATACCAATCTTTTTCTTTGCCTCAAATTTAAGTTGCTGTAAATAGCTGGTAGGAAAGATATAATGGAAAAATACATTCCAGACAATTTAGCACAGGGATTATGTTATAGGCCAAAGATAGAGACAGATGCAGGGAAATGTAATTAAACTTGCTGGCATATCTGACTCTCTTCTGCAAATTGATTTGAGCCCTGTGAAGCAGGTTACTCAACTTGGTACCTGCACCATCTGATTAAGTATCCAAACTAGCAAACTATGAAAACTGCCTTTTCTGGGAAAAACAGTAAGTGCTTAACTACTGTACTTTGATCAGACCGTTCCTAATTGGTACATATGTAAGATGTCATTTAAAATGGCACATTGTACTGATGTGGCTTCCATGGTCATGTAGATTTCAAATTTATTCTCACATTTTTCATGAGGTATAAGTTACTAGTGCCAAAAAATGTAATAAAAAATAATACTTTCCAAGTTGACCTGCACAAGCTTAGAGGTCAGTGAATCTAGTGGGTCCAGATAGTGTAAGTCTATGTCTGACCACTTTGCAAGGGTGTTTTTGCCATGAGGCAAAGTGAGAACTATTACTTTACAGGGAGAGAACAAAGCCTGCCCTGATAATTTCTGTTTTTTAACCCAGAAATTCTGTTCTTTTCATGTTAAAGGGATACTGTCATGGGAAAAAAATTTTTTTCAAAATGAATCAGTTAATAGTGCTGCTTCAGCAGAATTCTGCACTGAAATCCATTTCTCAAAAGAGCAAACAGATTTTTTTATATTCAATTTTGAAATCTGACGTGGGGCTAGACATATTGTCAATTTCCCAGCTGCCCCAAGTCATGTGACTTGACAAAATGATATATGTCTAGCCCCATGTCAGATTTCAAAATTGAATATAAAAAAATCTGTTTGCTTTTTTGAGAAATGGATTTCAGTGCAGAATTCTGCTGGAGTAGTACTATTAACTGATGCGTTTTGAAAAAAACATGTTTTCCGATGACAGGATCCCTTTAAGAGAAAACTGAGCTTTCTGTACAATTAATTAACCATTCTGTGTGCAGTAGCAGGTGTAAAAGTTCTCCTAGATCTTTGACATGTGACATACAGCCTTACACCTACAGTTATTTCTGTAGATCTCAAAAGAAAGGTGGTTATAATAAATCAAATTGGTAGCCCCCCCCAAAAAAAATTTAAAAAATGATATATATGACGTAGCAGGTGCAGAAGCATACAGACTGTGGAGCTGGGGCAAGCACAGTGAATGCAGGTGAAAGCTGAACAGAAACGTTGGATATGGAGGAGAAACTGTGACGCTACCAGCAGGCGATTGTATTTTAAAGTGGATTTTTATGCGAATGGAATTTCTATGCTTGTGATTGCAACTTTTATTTATTATTAAAATTCAACTACGCTTCTACACATGCTGCCTTTTTATTGCCCATAAAGGAGAAAGGGGAAAGGAAGACTAAACTCAGGGAACGGAATCCAGAGTATGATATACCACCAGAAACATTAGGATTGTTTTGTGGTTACACCCCACCTCACCAACAACGGATCACTTGTTTGTTGTATTTAACCCACTGTTCACTTTAATAATTTTATGGGACACACGTAATTAGTAATTAAACACTTATATGGTGGTGTTATAATTAAAAATACTACACTATATTATTTTTCTGTTTTTTCCCCCCTCAAATTCATTTTTGAGGTACACAGCGATTTTTGAAACTTTGAAAGAATAATGTGGTTCACAGTTCAAAACTAATGTGGTGGTTCAGAAGGGAATCTGAAAGTTACACTTTCCATGTTAGCTATGTAATTAGGATATAAATGTGTTTGGTACTGCAGCATGACACAATCTCTAAAGACATGACATCTGGCTCAAATTTACATTTTACAAATAGTGATGGACGAATTTATTCGATAGGAGCAAATTCAAAGCAAATTTTCCCATTTAGCCGCCGGCGAATAAATTTGCGAATTTGACGAGAAAATTTGCTGTTGAGAAGTCGGCATCACAATTTAGACACCGGTAAATTGTCGTTGTCATCAAAATCGATGTTTTGCAAATTTTTCGCCAGTTTTGCAAATTCCTCAGGAAATTCGCAAAATTAATGGCGAACTGAAACGGGACAAATTCACCCATCACTATTTTCAAACCATTCCTGTACACAACACGGCCTTAAAGACAATGACACCTGTTGTGTATTACATAAAAACATTGTATTAAGAAGACTTTTTAATTGAATCAGAACTTGAAAAAGACAGCCTTTCAAAATCTTCATGCATATCCCTATCAGTAAGCCCCTGCACACAGACAGTGATAACACGAGTAGCAAACTTAAAATTTTCAATAAAGGAAACACTACAGGTGTGTAAAGAAAGTATAATAGCTGGAACATGGAAATGCTGTAACCTGAGATCCTGTGGAAATTATAAATGCCATTCCTTTCTCTCTGAACACAGCTATAAAAATAAGATCTAGTTGAAATCAAATATAATTGGGGTTTTCCCAACTGTCTGGTCCTCAAATTTGGGGGTTTCTGTTTTAGAAAAGCTAGAAATATCAACCGGAGCTGTGACACAATACCTTCACAAAAATACTCCAGTGCAACACTGATATCAACCTCATTATATTAGGTTTGGATTACTTCTCCAAGTAGCATACTGATCTCTCTTTCAATAGTGAATCCTTGGCATCCTTATCCACCCCTAATGATATGTATCTATAAATTCAGTTTTGCTTTATTTGGAACCAGTGCCATGGCAACTTAGAACATCCCACTGTGAAACATCTACCAGATTTTGCATTTTTGCCTCTAACTCTGTGGTCTTTAAATAACATAAAAAGCTAATTTTCTCTTTTATCATTTGTAGAATTGAAATGCTTAGAAAGTTATTGCATCTCTTAGAAATTACATGGCTTATGTATAAGGATTACTGTAGTGGTCATTTCTCTTCTTGGGATCAGTGGTGTGGTGCATCATCACTATACTTGGATCTGCCGTGGTACACATAGGGCATATTCAAGAGTACAAGAGACTCTTTATTTTGTAAAAAGTAGAGAGTTAAATTGTAAAGTTGTACATTTTATCTTTCAGTGAACTCCTCAACCTTCGGCAGAATTTAATCATATCTAGATTTATGCTCTTAGGGTTCTTTTCACTTCTTAATCAGCTTAAAACATTGTTAGTGCAGTGATCCTCAACCAGTGGCTCATGAACAACATGTTGCTTGTATGTTGCTCCCAGTGGCCTCAAAGCAGGTGCTTATTTTTGAATTCCTGGCTTTAAAAGCACTGCGTATCTTGACAGCGCTATATAAATAAATGATGATGATAAAACAAGCCTACCTGTAGGCTTTCAGACCACATGGGGGTACCAATAGCTGATCTCAGCCCATATTTCACACCCCAAGGAACTTTTTGCATGCTTGTGTTGTTCTCCAAATGTTTTTATATTCAAATTAAGCTCACGGGTAAAAAAAAGTTTGGGGACCCCTGCTCTAGTGAATTGTCTCTGTGGTTCAGGAGCATTGCCTTCATTCCAATGCTCAATTAAAAATTGTTGATATATTACAGTTACTTATTTTAGCACCACTTAGTATATTAATGAAACACTATTCTGAAAACCCTTACCCTTAGGTATACCAAATTATTTTAAGGCTTGAAACTTCGCCGTACAAATATTTCTTACAACCAAAATAAACTAGCAAAATGGCCCTATATAAAGTTAAATTGTGAATATAAAAAAAAAAAATCACATATTAGCAATAAACAATATTTTATTTTTAGCACTGAACATTCAGATTGCAATGCCTAACAACGTTAACCTTGGCAAAAAGATGAAAACATATCTGTACGGGGGAAAAAACGAATACATCTTCTTCTGTCACCAATCTATGATCTAAAAAGCACAGGTTTTTTTTTTTCATTCATAGATCTGGCCTAAGATTAGACTTACTCTTTTTAAGCACTCCTTAGAGAGATCCACATACAGTCCTTGAGATAGACCCTGAGATAAATGAGATAAAAAATGTAATAAAGTTGAATATTTTCTAAATGGCATCTCAGAAAACCTGAATCTCTGCCAGAAATAATGATTCCAAGCAAAATGTTATTTTCTAATAATGTGCCACCTGGCATGACAAATCTGTCCAGGAATCTCATAGGTCTGCAAAGCTAAATGCCATCTACTGACCTCGATTTCTGTCATAATTAAACTACTCCATAATTACTCTGAATAATCTATTTCACAACATTACTACTATCCTCAACATATTGTGTACCAAATTAGCCAAATATCAGAGAAAGCCTCAAAGGAATGAATATTAATTATGTTGCATAAAAGGACAAATCACATTTCTCAAAAGAAAACATGTAAACATGGGAAGCGTTTTATATCCCTTAAAATGTTATAAACCTTAAAAAGTGGTCAGGATCTTATGTTTGCATTCTTTATTAGAAAAGTATAACTTTAGTCAACTTTCCTGCAATAAGTAACTTATAAGAGGCCTCAGCCTATAGGAAACAAATGAACAATGTATGTGTATGATCTAATTCCTTTTTAAAGACAATGAAATTCAGATTGTTCACGGAACCATTCTGTCAATAATATGAATATGTTTTTCAAAATCTGTGCACTTTCAATACTTTTTAAAATGCAGTCAGTGATTCTCAGAAATAACTAATTCATATCTGTTGATGCACATTTCATTAATAGATTCTGATGGATTAGTTGGTGAAATTATCAGGAACTACAATGGATCCAGGGATCAGAGGCTGAGAAGCAATGTTTTCTTAGCATTCACAGAACGTTGCTTGCATAAAAATAATAATCCTTTTTAATAAAGAAGGAGGGAGGATAACCAAATTCAAGAAAACATGTAAAATATGGTTGGACAAAGAATAACTTTTCTACACAGAAATGTATAATATAATAGGTTTGTTAGTCCTCTGTACTGTACTATACTGACTTTACTGAGTACGAGGATCTCTTCTCTTCCTTCTTCTTCTTCTTCTTCTCTTCCCTCCACTTTCTAACATTTCACTTTATCTACCTCCTGAACCTTATCTACCTATCTAATTTTTTTGTGAATGAAAAACTAATTATTGAAGATAATTACTATGATTGCCAAACACCGCTTTAATTCAATGAAATTAATTTTTTTGGAATATTTTGGCTTTACTGTCCCTTTATAAAATGCCATAGGGCATATGAGTAGAACTAGAAGCAAAAAAAGGAGTAGTTATAATGAGCGAAGATGGCAATTGAGGAAGGGCATCAAAGAAGAGGGAAAAGAATGGAAAAAAAAGGCAAGGGTGAGTATATATATATATATATATGTTTCTTTATTTGTTTTTGCTCCTGACCAAGATCCCAGGGGGGGACCCAAACGTTGAGGCTTAATAATAAAAATGCCGCAATCCTTGTTCACTCCTTATATCCCATGCTGGCACCCAGGTATTAATTTGTCTACGGACCATTCCTTTGGTTTTATATATATATATATATATATATATATATATATATATATATATATATATATATATATATATATATATATATATATATATATATATATATATATATATATTGTGGCAAGCTGGCGGCTTGAACACGTAACTTTTAGGGGCATAAGTCAATGGTGAGCAGGCAACATAGGAAAAAGGAGCATAAAGACAGGGACACACAGCTTCTTCAAGGAAAACACAGGTTTATTTTCCCACTTTCCAACAAACACTGTCAATAATGCACGGACACAGGGGTGACCATTGTATCATACAAACAAAACATAAAATAAAAACCTAGCCCACTGGGCACTACCTTCACTAGTTCACTATTGGATTTATATAAATGTATATCTATTTCATTTGCAAACTGTGTGTTTTATTTGTCCTAGTGGAAGTTCCCTGAGGTGTGCTCCTCAGTGTTCCCTAGGTGGAGGCACTGTGTTGTAAATCCCAGCTCCCAGTACTTTTTATACACAAAAGGAACTCAGGGCCCCTGGATTGGCAACGGTTAATTGCAATTTAAAGAGACAGTAACCAAAATAGGGATATATACAATATATATATATATATATATATATATATACACACACACAGAGTGAGAGGGAATAACAGGGTGACTAAAATGGAGCTGAAGTGGAAAGAGGGAGTATATGAATTGATGATTAGTGGAGAAATGTATAACTGAAGGTGAAAAGGATAAAAACCATTGGCGGTTTAAAGAACAGGGGACAGAGAAATAACTAAAGAGGATATTTTAGCAGCTGAAAAAAAACTTTTAAAAAAAGCCATGCAGGAAGAGCTTACTGATATAACTATAAACATTTGTTAATGGTCCTGCATAATGTGGGACTGTCTGTTCTGTTATAAATCAGCCTTTTCACATCTGTGTGTGCTTCAGGTAATAGAGGTAATTTATAGTGCATGAAGCAGGGTGTAAAATGCCAAACAGGTGCAAACTGACATTTTTCTTAAAATTTTGCACACTCCGCATGCATGGGTGCCTGCAGGCACAGGTCTTTGCACTCAAATTACCTGTACTCACCTAGAAGCTCTACATTCAGGCATCCCTCTGCCAGCCCCCAAATAGGTTTGGAAGCAATAGTGGGCACATGTTGCAAAGGATCCCTAAACTTACCTGCCAATGTAAGCATAAGTCATGCCAAGGATTCAAGTGCTAACTGAAAAAGCACATGCCACTGACAAGTGCTATAGAACTGGAATAAACGATAGAGTGTATTTTTACAATTTATATTTTGACGTTGGTGACTTTCTAAACATGTTGCGCTTATGAATATCATTTCACAAGACAATTTTTCATATTCACATTTACAGGACACATTTACAATCTGGTAACCTCATGTTATATGTGTTATTATAAAGAGAACTCCACTTAAGAAAGTGAAACTTCTTCACTTAGATATGGAACTCAGATAGTTTACCCTTAACAACGATGCACCTTTCAGTATGACTAAGCAACTATTTAGCTTATCTATGCCTAGAGAATGAAATCTGTAAACCATACACTGATGTGAAAACATTGGACAGGCTTTGGTCACCTCATGATGAGGTTCTTGCAGAATTAAGTAAAGCAGGATCTGTTCCATGTATATCAGTATGCCCTTTTGAAAAGAAAGACTAAAAGCGCACCTGTCAACTGACATTGCTAATAGAGTCCACGCTCTGGTTGGGGGAAGTAATATTTTTTACAAAAAAATAGTCCACACCAGTGTTGGCCACCAGCACCGGGTGGCCATATTGTATAGCATGCATGGGTGTGATAGATGCACCCTCACAAGCTTATGTCATATGTATGCACATAACAAGCAAATTGTGACACTCACCTAACATGGCCATCCACACCGGGAGCTTACTACTGGTGCAGGTGGCCTAGCTCTGACTGGGGCTTTTTATTTTTTAAACCTAATGTTACTGCCAACAGGAGTGTGGGTTATATTAGCCTGCACCACTGGTGGGGGAAACAATTTCAGGTGATGACAGGTGCCCATTAAGAAAAAAGGGTTTATATGGTGCTGTGCATAAATCTCTGAAATTTATATTGGGCAAATGGGTTAAATATATATTTAAGACCAAACAAATCATAGACAGAAGACAACTTTAAAAGATGTGTCTAGTGATACCAGTGAGCACAACTTGCACCAATGAGGGAATTGGGTGGTAGGTGGGCAATATGGGTGTAAGTTAACAAGCCATTCAATGGTGTACAGTTAAACAGGCACAATAGTAAACACTTATAGGTGTATCAACACCAAGCGACTTATCAATGTAGGTGTAGGCACAGGGCTCTCTTGTGCCAAAGTGCATTGGACGTTGTGCTGCATACTCCAGCTAAACCAGCATTTTGGCACACAGTGCTAGTAAAGACAAGCACAAACACAAATTCATTGTACAGAATGTTGCATTTTATTGGTCATGATTTAACACAGCACCTAGAGATCCTTAACCCTTGACTGCTATTGCTCCTGAGGAAGTGGCGAGAGCCATGAAACGCGTTGAGTGAACAGCCCATTGTTTAGTGTGGGGCATGCTTTTTCTTACTACCATTTTAAAATGCTTGAATAAAGGTTTATATTTTTAATTTTTCTACTTCCTGGATTCCTTGGTGCTGCACCTACAAACTCACCTTGACTGCTATTGACTGGTTTTGGCTCCTTTCTAAACTTTTCTGGTAAAGTTTCTAAATACACCACCAAAACTATTTTTTTTTCCAATTTGTGAATTGCTTTTCTAGCAGCAAACCAACAAAATATAAACCATGCCAACTGTAACAAATCTGAGACTGAACGGTTTACAAAACAAAAAACGAAATCTGCATCCCTCTGAATTCTTGTTGCCGCCAGCAAAACACTAAACAGTATTCTATTTCAAAAGGTAAAAGCCCCTAGTGCTTCCTATAGCTATGGCTGGATCTTTATCTCACAGATAAAATTGGACTCTTTGATAGCCACAGCAGTTGAAAATGATGTTTTAACCTACACAATGATTGGAGCAGGGGGGGCTCCAGAGACTCCAGAGACAAAAAGAAGCTATGGTTCTTTTCTTCCTGTTAAATGGAGTTTATAAAATATAAAAATGAAAGAAGGCCGTGTACAGCAATTTGCTTTTTACTGCAACAATAATACTTTAATACAATTAAAGAGAATAAAAACTCTTCTTTTTCGGACAATATTACTGTTCATGTTTCACACAATAAAATCTATAAATATGTTTCTCATTTCATCATAGCAATAATCTGCTGTTTGATCACTGAACTGTCTGGCGCCTTGAATCTTTATGAAATGCTGGCTTGTAGTTAGGAGGAGGGAATATTCTGAAAGTGAAAGTTTGCAAACTATCTCCTTTATTGTGCAAAATGAACAACTTTGGGTAAATAACTGGCATGACATATTCCACAGAATAAAATTATTTGTGCTAGAACTGCTCTAGGCTGTCAGCAACATTCTGAAGACCTCGTTGATATCATTATGCTTTTAATGACCTAAGGGTTTACATACACAGATGTTTCCCCATACTGCTACTGTCTGAAATTCCACTTTGTATAGTTTCCTGTGGCAAATAACTGTTAGAGAGTGTGGTGTAGTTATAAAAGCAGATGGAAAATAGGTTAGGTAAAACCTTGATGATTTCATAAATGTTGGAAAGGATATTAAAAGACAATTTCAGTATATATTTGTAAATTCATACAATTCTCACTATTTGGCTCTATCCATATGTAGTTCACTCACATTATACCTCCAGCATTCTAATAAACTGTTTTAAAAGGTGCCTCTTTTCAACTACTAGCCAATCTCTAGACTTGCCTCCCTTGACCATTCTGGATAACACATCCCATACCTGGTATATATATATATATATATATATATATATATATATATATATATATATATATATATATATATATATATATATATATATATATATATATATATATATAGATAGATATAGTAGATCAAGGCCACCATAAGGGGGCACAGTCGTCCCAGGCCCTGTTGATTTCAAATTTAAAGGGGGGCCTGGTCATGCTGCACTTCCCAGATTAGCTGTGCCCCCCCCTTAAGCAGGCTTTAAAGCAGGAAGTCACAGAAATCATCCTAGTAAGTCAGGGAATTGCTGTTTTAGCCTACGGGGACCTCCTAGAACCAATTTGGAGTCATTTGGTGGACTTTTAAAAAAGTTGGGAAAAACTTCAAAACTAATTTGATCGAATACGATCTGAATTTGATTAGAATGATCGAATACAGCCTATTCACCTGAAGTAAAAAAAAATCCAATTTTTTTAAATAAATTTCAGTTGGTCTTTTTTTATTTGAATTTCAAATTTTCAAGTTTATAATAACTCCCATCAACTTGAAATTCGACCCTTGATAAATCTGCCCCATACTTACACCAGGCGGAATAATAACATTACCACGTTACAGGAGGCTTCTGAATAAAGCTCCCCAGGCGGAATAATAACATTACCACATTACAGGAGGCTTCTGAATAAAGCTCCCTTCATGTACTGAGTTATATTGTGTTCACATAAAGCTACAACTCTGCAGCACAACTTTCTAATTCTTGATTTATTTTTCATCCTTTTTCCCGCAATACAGAACATATTTGTTGATGAAAAATGATCTAGATAATAGTTTTTTTTTCACTGTAAGTAGCTTAGCATGCAATCTCTAATTCTCTAATTAGCTTATCTTGTTTGGGACCTGCAGATAAGACCTGCTGCCGCCAATCTGGTCAATTATAAACCTAGTGTTTCTCACATGCTAAGGTAGAAAAGCAATTATTTAACATACAATTAGGCAAACGTCTTATCAACGGTATTGTAATTAATAGTTGTACATTCTAGGTCCAGCCTAATTACTTTCTCTTCTTTCTGATACATTTGTATTAGCCCTCTTTTAATACTCTGCCATGATGTAGGTCATTGCCGTCTCTTCTTCTAAAATACTTAATCCCTTTATCTATCATCACAACCTATATTGATTAATTCGCTACCTCTGCTCCAATCTTAACACCTCAATCCACATCTAAGTAGGACTTTGGGCTGTAACATTCAGCACTCAGTGTGAAACTGCCATTATTACTGTGCTGTGCTGAAAAATTCTTGTCAACCACAACTGTTCTCTAAGGCAGAATTACTATTTCTGCTGTTTCTTTTATATCATGATACCAGATATAAAATGTACACTGCCGTTCTGTAGAAATCAACATTAACTCTGAAATATATAGAATTGTAAAAGTAAATAAATACATGAAAAGATAGAAAACGATTTTATATTTTCAGAGCCATATGCTCATGTTCAGTCTTCACATGGAGTGCTGGGCTGTGCAATTACAAATATATGGGGTTGATAGAGCTGTCAATCCTCCCCTGCTTTTTCAGGAGTTACCCGATTTAGACTTCTCTCCCTCAGTCTCCCATCACCCGATGACATCATAGGAAGCGACTGCGCATGGGCAGCATCCATCGGCTTCAGGAGGGCATTGCTGCATGTGCATGATGTCACTTCTGGAAATGTGCATATGTGCATAATGTCATGCACATATGAATGTTATTTTCCAATTGTAAACTGGACCAAGTTTATACAAAAGATCAAGCTTTGCATGTGGAATCAGTGTGGATAACCCTTCCTCAAACAGTAAACGAGGGCCCAACCAAGAAGGCTGCTGGGAGTTGATCCCAATTTGTCCGGGCCTGAGGTATACCGACAGGGGTAACTGTAATTTTATGGTACCTCACCCCTATCTACCTGTTACAAAAGTATTGAAGATATGTGCCATATATATATGGAAGAAAGGCTGGAAACTTCCTAACCATAAAACATTAGCTTTGTATACTATTCCTCCATTATATTAGGAGGATGATGCTCATGCAACATGTCAACATAACTCCATGGATTGTATGCAGGCACACTTGTTACAATTTAGTGTCCCTGCACATTCCACCAAAAAAGCTACGGTAGATTGTTAGGATGTTCACATAGTTCAGGAATTAATACTGTTATAGAGAAAGATGGAAAGAAAAAGAGTCCCAAAAGAATGATCAGTAGGATAGGATCAGTCTTTTGGGACTCTTTTTCTTTCACTTTTTTATTATTGCTGTAGACACTGTATGATTGGTTTACATGGTTTAACAGACCTGAAGCAAACTTTGTTCCTTTTATTACGTTAACTTCTTCGTTTTTTTATAAACCTTTCTGCCCAAAACTGTGCCTCACTACAGATCATTGCCAGCAGTTATCCACTAGATATTGTATTGGTTGAGTAATGTCTGGGTAAATGTATATCATGTATATGTGTACCAACCCTCTGCGTTTATGCTGTAATAATTATAATTAATTGGATTTTATATTGTACTACAATGCCTTCCACCACCTACACCTGCCCAGCATAATTTCTGATCTAGGTTTTCTAAAAACTATATGCAGTGTGTATATTTTCACCACATTGCTTTACAATTGCCCTTGTCTTTCATGTTTGCTGTACAAATCCCTATGTGTGATTTTCTGATGTTACCACAAACTTACTTAAAGCATATGGCCGCAACTTCAGAAATCTTGTAAAATATTTTTGATTAGCGCACAGTACTAGAAAAAGGGCTTAAAAATATGTTTTTTATTTTGCTAATGGTACTCTTTAAAACCCTTTGATCTGATCAGTTTGAGCTATGTTTTTTTTGGCACTCACTTACTAACAACGGAATTGTTAAATTGCATTATATGTAAAATGCATTGCATACTGTGCCATTTTTTCACCTTTTTTCATGTAATACGCACTCTTTTCAACTCTTTTCATTAGTTCAATAAATACAGCTGGTGAAAATACACAGTGCTGTTGTTTTCAGTAGGGAATGTGTATTTTTTTTATTTATATATATCTTGTATTAAGAATGTTCTTATAAAAAGCATTATAGATACAACTCTTCTAAGCAAACCTCATTATTGCTTGTGTGTAGGGGCTCTGCTCATATCAGAAGTGTCTGAGCTTTGACTTAAATAAACTGAGTAAAGTAGTGAAGGAAAAAAATAGAATAGTGAGTGCATATTTAAAGGGAAAATATACCCCTTTTTGACATGAATTCAGATTGGCTTATCTACTAAAGGTACATAAACACTGAACTTCCAGAGAACAATGAGTTTTTAGACCTGATGGGGCAAATAGTTGGCAAATTTGCACCTGGGCATTAACTCACAGCAACCAATCAGTGACTAGTTTATTTCAGCCAATTGCAAGTTGAACACTCAAAGCAATCATCTGATTGGTTGTCATGGATTACTAGCCAATAGTTTTGAACAGTTTGGTGCTTGTTTTTGTTCGATAATACAATATAGTCAAGTTCGGGTGACAATTTGATAAAGTCAATCCAATCTGTTAATTAAATAAATTAAGCAAGATGATGTGACTATGAAGATTTTCATTCATCCAGGTCATGGTACTGTATATCTAATATAAGTAATTTTAAAAAAAAAGTGTCGGAGAAACTCAGGAGGATTTTCAAGAAACACCACGTCCCTGTGTTTTTCAAAACTAGAAACACATTGAGACAAAAACTTGTACTCCCAAAGGATCCCATGCCTAAGAAAAACAAAGCAAGGTGGTATACGGAGTCCAGTGTAGTGAGGAGAGTACAGATCTTTACAACTGCTCACCAAGCGAATGGCTCAGCATAGGAGGGCGAACTCTACAGGGCAAAACTCAGCTGTCTTCCTATATCTAAAAGACAAGGGACACTCCTTTGAAGATAGCAAGGTCCAAATCTTGGATAAAGAAGACCCTCTGGTTTGAACGAGGCGTGAAAGAGGAGATTCATGTCAAGGTGGAGAAACCATCCCTGAACAGTGGCGGCGGCCTTTGACACCACCTGTCTGCTACATACAATGCTGTTCTAACATCTGTACCCTGGCGGTTTCAGAACACTTCACACATCCATTCATGCAACTCTCACAAGTAACACCTCTTTCTAGGAGTTGCATGACACACTGGATAATCCTATCACAGTTACTACACAGAATCAACAGGTGTCACCTCTCTGAAGAGTTACAATGTGCCATTGTGATTGGATTAGTGGAAGAGTTTATATGACGAGAACTTCCCACACCAGTCAGTAGAACTGAAGAAGCTGCTCGGATGAGTAGTGAAACGTCTTCAATGATTCCTCAGCAAATCCAGTTGTTTTTTGAATTACTTATATTAGATAAGCCAAATGATGGTTTGGAGTTAGGTCTAATTTGTTATAAAAAAATGAGAAAAATACAAGTTCTAGTAAATATGCCTCTATGAGTCCCCTTACGGAAAATCCTTATCCCACAATTTCTTATGAACAGACAAATCTTTATAATTACCCTTATGGTGCACACCACTGGGTGTATCATACAGTCTAAATAAAAAAGGTGTAAGCCTAAAGCAGAAGCTTTAAGGGGGAAAACATGAAATCCCGCACATTATCTAAAATTAAATCCCTTGTAGAAACTGCACCTACAAGGGAAAGGGGAAAATATTTGTATGCCATTTGGATACATTTCAGCTAGGGTGTGCCATTTTTCTTTTCCTTACACCCCTGACTTGTTTTTGTGATTCAGATGATGGTATGTGTTCCTTTTTTCTTATTTGTGAGGTTTAAATATACACATTACACACAAACATTACACGCAGAACTTTAAGTTGGATGAATCCAAACAAATCTGTTCTAAAATGCAGTGAAAAAAAAATGCAATAAACTGTTCAAACGGCATAGTCGATTGACGTATCTCTCAGCCATTGCTCTCTTGAGAAGTTAATGCAAAAGTTGAAAAAAAAGGATTAGAAAGAACTGAAGCCATTAACAAGAGAGCAAAAGAGCAAGACATATAAGCTTGGTGATGGTTTAAAATGGCAGTACGAAGGTTGAAAAAAGGTTTATGGAAGCAGCAGGTGTCTTCTGTTTCAATGTGTGAATGTCTGAGGGTGGCGGTTCCTTCACCATCTGGTGCAGTTAAAAAATCACATCCGCCGAGTTCTTTTCAGTAAGATAAATGTTCTACTGAGTGATACATTTTGGGTACAGTTTTAGCTATGACAATTCTCATCTCTGGATAATAAGTCCAGATTTGGGATATTTACATTTACTGGCAAGAGCTGAAGAGATGGAGAGAGAATATTTAAAGTAAATTAGATATCCGGTCACACCAAAAGAAAAAAAAAGTATTAGGAGCTTTGCCTAATGAGATTACATTTAGATCTAGTTCTCACAGTAAATTAGATTTTACAGAACAACCTGAAAATCCCACTTAGATTGTAAACTCTATGCGGCAAGGACCTACTTTCTTGTCTCTTTACACAGCTCTTAATCTGTAATGCAACTTTCCGTATTTATTTGTATTTATTATTGTAATGATCCCATTTGTTCTATTGATTTATTGTTCTGCTGTACAGTGCTGTGTACATAAGTAGAACTTTATAAATAAATATATACAGACATAAATGCATGCATACAGTTGTAATAGAATAAGGGGCACATAAATGCATCTCATTAAGTAAAGAAGGCCATATAATTTTTGACCAATAAAACAATGTGGTCTTCTTACCAACATGGTTTCTAAACCTGTCAGATATCTGGCCGATAAGCTTAAATCTGCTTGCGTATGGCCAACTTTAGACAGAATGTTTAATGCTGGAGGAATACTGGGTGAAATATAGACAATTTCAGTTGTTAGTTTAGGCATCAAAATATAAAAATGTTTCAACAAGCGCATATTATTATTTTATTATTATTAACCATGCACTGACATATTCAACAGTACTGTACAATAAATTGGCATATAAAATACAGATTGCATACGAAAATACAACTGATAACCGATAACTAACAAGAGGTAAAGAGGGCTCTGCCAGAAGAGCTTACAATCTAAATTGAGAAGGCATATGAAGGTGTGGGGGTGGGCAAGATCAGTATTTAGCAGCAGGGACACAAGTTAGAAGCTCTGGGTTGAGATAGGGGAGATAGTATTGTCAGCATAGAGATGGTATCAGAAACCATACTGATCGATTAATTTGCTATGGGAGGAAGTACAGCGAGAGAATCGTAAGTTATGGGGTGTTACCTTTTAGGCTTTTATACTAAGGTGATGAATGTGCATAAAATTTGGATGAAAATAGCCATGTTTTTACCCACAAGGCAATATTTCTAGAAGAAATATTTTACATACTTTTATGTCGGTGCCCAATAGAAAAGTATCTGCTGCAGTACAGATTTTAGTTAGCATTCACTAGTTAAATTGTGTGCTGTTTTTTCTACTAAGGGCATGGTATCACTTCCAGCTCACAGTGCCAACAATGGGGTAAGACTAGAATAAATGGGTTGCATATGTAATACAATACACTAAGGGGGCCTATTTATTATACTGTGTAAAATTATTAATTCCAGGAAATGGTGCAAAAATCTGTGTAAAATAAATGGTGAATTTATCAAGGTGTGTATCTTATCTCATGCCTCCCTTTTGCCAGATTTGATGCCATTATTTTACGTCACTAAAGACCTCATGTACAGTAATCCATTAAAGGAGAAAACAGTATATTGACAAACAGTAACAAAAGCCACCCCTTGACTACCTGCCATTGCCCCTGAAAAAAAACCTGACCCTAAAATGCAGAGAGATGTGGAATTCCCGGCCAACATCTTCAGCCCATTTGTATTCTTTCGGGGCTCTTCCCTGACACTAAGGGGGTTATTTACTAAACTCCTCATTTTTTTTGTATAAAATCGGAATTTTTTGTGAAAAAAAATCATCAATTTGACGGAATTTATTATACCCAGAGGATGGAAAAAGTCAAAATCTGAAAATCGGGCATCTCAGACCTGCCGAGGTTGCACATAAGTCAATGGGAGAAGTCCCAAAGATTTTTTGATCTGCGCTGGGTTGCGTGCAATAATACGGTTTTCGGGCAAAAACCCGATTTTTCCCACAAAAAGAATTTCGGGAGAGTTTATGAATAAATAGGCTGAAAAAATTCTTATATATTTTCTTAAATTCTTAAATATGTTTAAACCATTTTTGTTAGAATTTGTGTTAGTATTTACCTCCCGTATTTTGCAAGAATATTGATATTGATCATAGTACCCCATATTACATTACAAGTCTATTTAAAAGAAACGGTGAAAAGTTGAAAAATAGTATACAAACAAAGTCTTTTGTATATTTTTTTTTTACCAGTGTACGTATATGGTCACAATTACATTTGCACCCTGAACATTCTGTGTACTGGGGAATGGATATTTTTGTACAGGTGTGGGATCCGTTATCCGGAAACCCATTATCCATAAAACTCCCAATTACGGAATGCCCATCTCCCATAGACTCCATTTTATCCAAATAATCCAAATTTGAAAAAATGATTTCCTTTTTCTCTGTAATAATAAGACAGTACCTTGAACTTGATCCAAACTAAGATATAATGAATCCTTATTGCAAGCAAAATCAGCCTATTGGGTTTATTTAATGTTTATATGATTTTCTAGTAGACTTAAGGTATGAAGTTCCAAATTACAGAAAGATCCATTATCTGGAAAACCCCAGGTCCCGAGTATTCTGGATAACAGGTCACATACAGTACCTGTATACAGAATGTAATTTTGTAGAAATAATTTACTGGGGATAAATGGCACCCCATATGTACTGTGCTATTTTTGCAGAACAAGTAAACATACAGTTTAGTACAGTATGTTGCTTATAGAGCTATACAGAACTATTACAGTATATTGCATATAGAGCTATTTCCTAGTCCAATTTCTGCATTACATAAATAGAATCAACGTGCTGAAAATATGCATATTCAAATCCCAACTTACTTCATCAGGATTTCAGACCTATAAAAACACAATAAACACTTTAAAAAAGTTGTCCGAAGTAAAATAAGGGTGACAGCTAAGTCTACGACGAGCTCAGGGGCTCTTTGCCAATGAGGCAACTTGAGACTGTCGCCTCAGGCGGCAGCTCCTCACTAGGTACAAAGGGCGGCAAAAATGCCGCTCCTGGTACTTTAAGAGCTTCCGGTTTTCGAACTGGAAATTCGGCTCTTCTAGTGCAGAGAGCGCAGGTAGACTCTCTGCGCTAGTTCGCTGGCTCTCTCTGCCGCCCTCGTGGACCCCCCTGGACCCCCTCAGGTGCAAAAAGGTAATCGCACAGGGGAGGGGGGGCGGCAGCGACTGCTGGGAGGGGCCAGGATCGCCCCTGTACGAGCTGTGTCCCATTGTTGGATTGTACTTCAGCATAATCATGTTTAGTTGTAGAGCAAAGAGCTGGTTATATACAGATGAAGCCACTTGCATTTGTGAGTTAAATGCGTCATGACTCAGGGTTAATTGAAGAACCTGTGCTATCTAAAGTCATCTTAACTCATTTAATGCATTTAACCTTTTCATTAGCATACCAAAGCACCATTGTTCACAATGGTGAATGCTTTAATTAGAAGGGATGTTGTGACACAGTTTTCTGTGTTAAATGAGATAAATGGGATATCTGTGTTTAGTTATTCTGTGTCAAACAGACAAACTAAAGTGGCTGCATCTGTAGCTATAACTTTTTTACAGAAAGTAATTGGCCACATTAGGTACATGAACATAACGGGTTTTAACATTTTTGTGCAATACCAAATTACCTCCTTAAAAAGGACTGTACAGAAAGTTATATCCACCTCAGATGTTCCTTTGTGTAAAAGTAAAATTCTTTCAGTGGTGAACAAGCCAACAGCATCGTTCATTTGCATACCGTTACCCACTGTGCTCCATAATGAGCATTTCTTCCATTTTAATTTATTGCAGTGCGGCTGTAAAGGCAGCCCTTCTGATTTAGGTGGTGGTTGAAAATGAACCAAGAATGCAATTATTGTTGCTCAAACTCGCACATGAGGAATGTTAAGAGCTGGGACAATCTACCACATGTTTACAATCTGCGTGAAGGCTTCTAATTTTGTCTAATGCTACTGTTCCTGAAAATACAAACAGCTTCTTTATCATGGCAATTGTTAAGGAAACAGCAATGACTGCATGACTTAAACTAGCTAAATTAGTGGTAATTGTGTCAATTGTAAAGAAAGTTAATTTTCCCCAATTTTTTTTGTAAGCATTTAAGCTGAGGCAATTAAACTGTTAAGTTGTGCCGCTATGTTTTATAACGATTAGCAAATTAGTGTAAATCCTTAGAGTTCCGTATGGCAAGTTGGACTTAATAAGCTGCTTGTTGTTTGCTCTTGCTGGGGAGAAATTACCCAGGGATCATGTCATGCAAATTTGCCAGACTTGGTGAAAGTCATTTTTTTGCTGATGTTTTTTTCTTGATTTCCTCGTAAATCAATGTCACCAAGTGACACATCTCAAAGACAAAGATCTTCAGGCCATGGATGAGATTGGTAGTGAAAGCCCACTGGGCCACTGAGATGATAATGATTAGGGACACAATGTGAAGCCACCTGTCAACTAAGCGTGCAATTGGATACATGCCTACAGGCACGGCAGAACCAACTTTGAAGCTCAGATGTCAATCAGAATGTACATTCTTGAACTTATGATGTGTGACGCTGAGGGATGGAACGATAGTTGACCTTTATGTGTTTTTACAACTTTATGCACTGCTAAAGGCTTTCTTTTTCAATTGCCTTATATTCTGGCTACTTGAACTCATGTTTTCTATGCAAAAAATATACTCTATTGTTTCCGGGCTGTCTTCATGCTGTTTCGCAATTAAACAGGGGTTTATGGTAAATTCACTAACTGTTCCTGTTTTGCGTTGTTATCATTGGATATAACTATATTTAAATCCAGCAATTGATTTAGATAAATGCAAAATCATTATAAAGAGTATTATTGGCAGATACTCACAGAATCCCATGAACAGGGAAAGTACGATAACTGTAGATCTTTATTTTAATACATATAGGGGGTTATTTATCAAGGTTCGAATATATCTCAATATCGGCTGCTAAGAACTCCGATCTAAGCCGCTCGGGTTTTTTAATGCTTATTTATTATTACATTTTCCCGAAAATCACCTTTGCGGGAAAAGCTCAGATTTGCACGATTTTTTCGTGAGTTTTCACCCGAAGTCTTCAAAAACATTGTGAAATTGCCCGAAACCCTCGACACAACCAAAAATCAATGGGACTGTTCCCATTGACTTTTATGCAACCTCGACAGGTTTGAGATGCCGTGTTTTTATGTTCAGGCTTTTTAGCCCTCGGGGTTTAATAAATTCTGAAAAATTTGTGAATTTTTTTCAAAAGCCTATTATAACACAAAAAATCACACATTTTTCGGAATTTCGGGGAATTTGGGGTATTCGGAGCTTAGTAAATAATCCCCATAAAGTATAAACGTATTTAACTCCAATAAAGGGTTACTACACATGTACTTCCACATATATCATTTATAGTATTAAATGTCTGTGTGGAAAAACATGTGGGAAAAACCATTTTGAGTGCAAGAGATAGGTTAACAGAACATAAGTCAGCTATTTGGAATAAGCTAAAACAACCTGTTGCTAAGCATTTTAATGAAAATGGACACACCATTAGTCAATTGCGAATTTCAGATTCTTGATTCTGTACCAAGAAAGAGACGTGGGGGAGATAGAGACAAGGAATTATTACGCATTATTATCATGCAGGTTTTCTTAAAAAAAGAAAATGTTTGGAACTTAAAAACTTTTTCTTATTTAAGTAAGCTCACCAGGGAACAATACCTCAACTAAAGTTTTTTTTCCACAAACCCCTGTGTGTGTGTTCCTTAACTCACCCCCCATCATCCCTTTCTGATGTGAAGGAGATTCACATGATTATCCTAATATATTAGATTTTAAAAAAATCACTAACATTTATAAGGGCTCTTACAGATGACCCTTTTTAATTGTGCTCCCCTGCATTCCAGTTTCATGCGTTCAGCCGCAGGGGAGCGCAGGAGTAGGCGCACTGAATTCTTTTCAATGGGGCTTTACTCACACAGACGCATGTAAGCGCCGAACGCAGTTAAAATGCAACATGCTGGGTCCCAACCTGCGTTCAGCACTTACATGCGTCTGTGTACAAATGCGCAGGTAAAAATGCTCATCTGTAAGAGACCTAAGGATGTGACAGAGATGTCATAGGTACAGTTCTACAGCTCTAACAGCTCAAGTCCCAGTTGTAATATAACTTAATTAGTGATGGGCAGATTTGCGCTGTTTTGCTTTGCCGAAATTCGCAAATTTCCAGCTAAATTTGCAAATGCGAAAAATCCGCAAAACAGCGCCGGCATCTAGTTTTTGACACCGGAGTCCATTTTTGACACAGCGTTCGTTTTTTTTCGATACCGGCGACATTTTTTTTGACGCCGGTGAATTATCGCAAGCTAATTTTCGTGGCCGCTTCAAGAATTTATTCAATGGCGGCGAATCGCGCAAATTCACAGCGAATTCGCGCCTGGCGAATAAATTCAACCATCACCATAACTTATCCATTTGTAGTGTTTTTATATAATTTAATAGAGCTAAAATGTACAAGGATGTTTATCTTACATTCCTCCAGCTCTAAATTAATTACTGTAAGCTAACAACATGCTCAGACAGCCAAAGCCTTTATTAATATTAGAAGCATTTCAATACAGTAAGAGGGTAACAGGCTAAATAACCTACAGATCCCAAGACCTGTATAAAAATAAAGTCTGCAGGCCAACATGTGTACTAACTTCAAACACAGAGTCATATTTACAAGTAATAAATCATGGTATGCAGACTCAATCATGTGTAACAGTAAAGAGTTGTTCTAAAGTAGAATTCTCTAAACATTTAAACCTCAGTCTGACACAGGGTCAGCAGACAACTCTCACCCAAATTAAAATGAGGGTTAATGTATTGAGAGATATCTCAGCTGATTGTTAGGCGCTAAAACATCTACAGTTCATCTCTAAGGGCTAGTATTCTAACAAACGCTTGGCTTATAGTTTTGCATCACCTCTTCTGTGCCCCACCATCAACAGGCCAAATATAAAAAGTATGGAATCAACTGATTTGTTTATAAACTTCCAAAATAGTGATAATCGGTCCTGCAAAGTTTATGAATCAGGGTTCCTGGCTAATAATTGGCTGAAAGTGTTGTATTTTTCGTACCTTCTAGGAACAGAAGCTGACAACATTTGCATCTGCTAGTATGTGAATTAAAATAAAAACGAATTGTGAAATTTCATTCTAAGTTATTAAATGTATCCAAAATGACAAGCAAATACATTTATATTTTTACTGTAAATTGAATTAAGTTATGCCATCTGTTTATTATATTATAAATATGCATATCACAGTGATTCTGGATTGAGCGCAAGTGTGGGAAATCTGCAGAGCTCTAGGGAGAATTTTGAAACAAATTGTTACCTACACCCTGTCAATGACCTTCAGCAAACACATTTGTGATCTAATTGAAGAAATGCGTTGGTAGTCCCAGAGGATTCTGCTACTTTGACTATACACATGGAGCTGTCATAGACTGCTAAAGGAACACTCAGTAAGCACTGTTTACTACTTGATATGCTTGTTAACACCCCACTACTAGAATAAAATAATACATATCTATCTGGTTGTAATTGTTACCTAATTGAGACTTAAAAGTAGTGATGGGCGAATTTGGGGCGTTCCGCCAAAACTTTTTCGAAACGGCTCGAGCGTCTCGTTTTTGACACTGGTGTCTGTTTTTTTTAGACTCCGGCGTCCATTTTTTTTTTGATGCGGGCAAATTTTCGCTGTGGTTTCGCGAATTTATTCGCTGGTGGCGAATCGCGGGAAATTGCAACCGAATAAATGCGCCTATCTCTATTTAAAAGCTTTCTTTTAGGTAAAAGGCTGAACAGGTAAAAGTCTGGATAGTACAGGTATAGGCTCTATTATCCAGAATGCGTGGGACCTCCAAATAAGAAGTTTTTGCATAAATCAGATCTCTATACCTTGAGTCTGCTAAAAATTATTAAAATAGTAAATAAACCCAATCGTAGTGTTTTGCCACCACTATGGATTCATCCAACTTACATACAAGCTGCTGTTTTATTATTATTATAAAGAAAGAGGACATCATTAGAATTATTTGCCTATTATGGACTCTATATAGGAGATGCAAAATGGCTTTCAGGATAAGGGATCCCATACCTATCTATCATGAATATACTATATATATATACAGATATATGTACAGGTATATATTTCTAAATAAATATATATATATATATATATATATATATATATATATATATATATGTGTGTGTGTTTTTAACGGTGTTGTATAGCTACTGCCAAACCCACGCTCTGTGACACCCCAAACATAATTCATATAGCAGTTCTACTGTATGTCATTTATCTCACTGTCAAACACACACTAGCTTCCATCAATTGTGCTGCAATGAACAGCAATTCTTTAATAAATGTTCAGCTTCTGCAGGGTTGCTCCAGGTCTAGATTCCAATGGCAACTAATAAGAAGTTTGCTTTCAAACAGCAGACCAGTAAATGCTACAATATGCTTTATTTCTATTGGTTGCTAGAACAAAGCCACATTTAACAATGAGTTTTATAATGTCCTTTAAGTTTTCTTACAGATTTGGACTGTTAATTGTAGATTGCAAAGCATTTCCATTGACTAGTAGCAACTGGCTCACTGGAGGAATATGACTAGGGCCTAGACTAAGGGGTTAGTTTTAGTTTGCAGGTTGCAATTCAGTTATTACCTTAACAATTTTAGGAAAAGGATGGCAGCTTTTCCAATAAACTGCAAAACTGTTGCACATGTTTTCATGGTACCGGTACACACTGTAAATTATATATTCCAGCTTTGTCTATAGTGTTTGTACAGAGACATTTTCAGAAATGCTTGGTTTGTAGTAATTGTGACAGTTAATATTATTTTTCTCTGTGTCAAAAGCTTGCCAGCAAGCCTTCTATAATAACCCTCTCTTTGCAGTTTTCTAATGTTACAAGATGTGTTTCTTTCTGGTATTGTCAGTGAGCAGTAGTCATTAGAAAGATGCCTTTGCTTAGTGATTTTATCATCTAACACATCATTTTATGTTCTGGGACCCCCGACTGGAAATAACATACTTGATAATATGCCATATCAAGTGGAGCTGTATATTTTATCTGTCAAAAGACCTTAATCGTGAGGAAATGTTAACTTTTCATCAGAAGAGGTCATTTTCTAATGGCTACAGTTATAAACCTTAGATTCATGTGCAATGCTTAAAAACACCAATACAAGCATATAAAACAGCTGGTAATTGTACCAATTACAAAGACAGTAAGAGTCAGTACATTAAAATGCCTTGAAATTATGTTAAAGAACAGAACATGTTCTACATGTGTGAGCATCATTACAGGGTATGAGGTATTTGAAGAAGATAGAGATCTGAGAAGAATAGTCTTTTGACTGCCTAGCCTTGCTATATTTAATAGGTTGTTATACTACACAAGCCAGATGGCTTCATTTGTTACTAAGTACAATGCCCAACATCCAAAGATTTATGTGACTAATAAAGATAACGGACAGCAGCTCTAAGGATATATGTTCCCTTTATGCAATGGAACAGAACAATATAAATGCATCATAAAGCAGAACAAACAACAAGACAGAATAATTTAAATAATTTGTTCAGCACAAGTCCTATTCACCGAACTAATGTTGGTAAAAGAAGTTATACTGTCCCCTTTATAGTTTTAAGTTCATTGATGGACATATGGGGGCACATTTACTTAGGGTCGAATATCAAGGGTTAATTAACCCTCGATATTCGACGGTCGAAGTAAAATCCTTCGACTTCGAATATCGAAGTCGAAGGATTTACTGTATTTAGTACGATCGCACGATCGAAGGAAAAATCGTTTGATCAAACGATTAAATCCTTCGAATCGAACAATTCGAAGGATTTTAATCCATCGATTGAACGATTTTCCTTCGATCACAAATTGGCTAGAAAGCCTATGGGGACCTTACCCATAGGCTAACATTGGTGCTCGGTAGGTTTTAGGTGGCGAAGTAGGTGGTCGAAGTTTTTTTTAAAGAGACAGTACTTCGACTATCGAATGGTCGAATAGTCAAGCAATTTTTAGTTCGAATCGTTCGATTCAAAGTCGAAGTCGTAGTCGCAGGTCGAAGTAGCCAAAATTCGAAGTATTTTTTATTCTAATCCTTCACTCAAGCTAAGTAAATGTGCCCCGTAGTTCCTACTGCAGATGCAAACCCCAATATGTAATATAAGGTACTAAGTTTACCCAGAAGCGGTAACCCATAGCAAATTCTTGCATTTAAACAGGTGACTTGTAAATTCTGTTGCTATGGGTAACTGCAATATGCCAAATGTATTGCCTGTTATTACACAAACCCCATAAATGCTTTCACAAACACATTTGTACCATGTGTGTACAAAACAGTATTTCATAGTATATTTGTCTGTTCACTGGTCACATAAGGGGTTATTTATTAAAGTCTGAATGCCAAAAATCTAATTTTTTTGTTATAAAATCCGATTTTTTAGTGGAAAAAAACCTCAAATTTCGAGATTTATTATATCCCGAGGATGCAAAAAGTCAGGATCCAAAAATCTGGCATCTCCGACCTACCCAGATTGTATATAAGCCCATGGGAGAGGTCCCTATCCTATTTGGAAGTTTCTGTGGTCTGCACTGTTATTAGCCCGAAAATCCGACTATTCCTGACTTTTCGTGCAAAAATTCCAAAAATTCAGGCTCTTTGGGAAAAAGCCAGAAAAAAATTGAGCGATTCTGGAAAAAGTCCAAAATAAAATGTACGATTCGGATTTTCGCTCAATTGTTTTTGTGTTTGTCCCCTATCCAATAAAATCATGATTTTTTTAATAATAAATAAGGTCCAATCGTGAATTCTAATTTTGTCGGATTTTTTTTTAGTTAAAATAGTCAGATAAATTCCGACTTTGTTAAATAAGGCCCATAGTGTTGATGGTCAGTTTTGCATATTTTTTACCCGTCCTACAGACTGATATTACAACCAATCAAATTCTTGCATTTAAACAGGTAACTCATAAATTCTGTTACTATGGGTTACTGCCCAATGGCAAATGTATTGCCTGTTATTACGCAACCCATAAATGCTTTCGCAAGCACATTTTTACCATGTGTGTACAAAACAGTATATCATAGTATATATAGTCTGTTTCACTGGTCACATAGGGGGTTATTTATTTTTTATATAATTTTTTTTTATTATAAAATCTGAATTTTACTGGAAAAAAACCTGGCATTTCCGACCTACCGATAGTGTATATAGGCCAATGGGAGAGGTCCCTATCCTATTTGAAAGTATCTGTGGTCTTCACTGGAATTAGCTCGCAAATCTGACTTTTCTGGCAAAAATCCTAATCCTTTTTGGGAAAAAGCCAGAAAAAAATTGAGCGATTCTGGAAAAAGTCCAAAATAAAATGTACGATTCGGATTTTCGCTCAATTGTTTTTGTGTTTGTCCCCTATCCAATAAAATCATGATTTTTTAATAATAAATAAGGTCCAATCGTGAATTCTAATTTTGTCAGATTTTTTTTAGTTAAAATAGTCAGATAAATTCCAACTTTGTTAAATAAGGCCCATAGTGTTGATGGTCAGTTTTGCATATCTTTTACCCGTCCTACAGACTGAGATTACAACCAATCAAATTCTTGCATTTAAACAGGTAACTCATAAATTCTATCTGTTACTATGGGTTACTGCCCAATGGCAAATGTATTGCCTGTTATTAGGCAACCCATAAATGCTTTTGCAAGCACATTTTTACCATGTGTGTACAAAACAGTATATCATAGTATATATAGTCTGTTTCACTGGTCACATAGGGGGTTATTTATTTTTTATATAATTTTTTTTTTTTTGTGCCCCGTTTGATAAAATCATCATTTTTTAATAATAAATAAGGTCCAATCGTGGATTCTAGTTTGGTCAGACTTTTTTTATTTAAAATAGTCAGATAATTTCTGACTTTGATAAATAAGGTCCATAGTGTTGAGGGTCAGCTTTGCATATTTTTTTTGTATCCTGAAGACTGAGAATACAACCAAAAAAGTTCTTGCATTTAAACAGGTGACTTGTAAATTCTATCTGTTGCTATGGGTAACTGCAACATGGCAAATGTATTACCTGTTATTACACAACTCCATAAATGCTTTCACAAGCACATTTGTACCTTTTGTGTACAAAACAGTATTTCATAGTATATATGGTCTGTTTCACTGGTCACATGAGGGGTTGTTTATTATGCCAAAAATTCAAATTTGTTTTATTATAAAATCTGAATTTTAGCAGGAAAAAAACTCAAATTTTTCAAGATTTATCAATACCTTGAGGATGGAAAAAGTCAGAATTTAAAAATCAGGCATCTCCGACCTACCAAGATTGTATATACACCAATGGGAGAGGTACCTATCCTATTTGGAAGTTTCTGTGGTCTGCATTGAAATTAGCCTGGAAATCCGACTATTTCTGACTTTTTGGGCAAAAATCCCAAAAATTCAGGCTCTTTTTGAAAAGGCCCCAAAAAAATTAACGATTCTGGAAAAAGTCACTCAATCTGGAAAAGTCACTCAATTTTTGTGTTTGTCCCCTATCCGATAAAATCATGATTTTTTAATAATAAATAAGGTCCAATTGTGGAATTTAGTTTGGTCTGACTTTTTTTTAATTAAAATAGTCAGATAAATTCAGACTTTAGTAAATAAGGCCCATAGTGTTGATGGTCAGCTTTGCATATTTTTTAACCCATCCTACAGACTGAGATTACAGATATAAAGAAATGTGTTGCTAATGGTTACCATCATGGTGCACAAATATGGAATTGTTTAATATTGGTAAAAATCTGGCCAAAGTTAGTCTGTCAGCGTGACAATTATTCTAAACACAAGTCAAAGTGACATTGGAGTGACTCAAGTACAAAAAGGTGAATGTCCAACAATGGTGTAGTCAAATTCATGTTCTCAGTTTTGCTTAAAATCTATGAAAATGTAATGTGAATAATTACATGACTAACCTGAAAAACATGAAAAAAATATTCCAAAACAGCATACAAAGGAAACAGCATATACATACTTCAAGCTACTATAGCTGCAAAAGGTGCCTTTAAAAATATGAAAACATGGGGACAGAATATTTTTGCAGACAGTGTTTTACTTTTTGCATCATTTTGTAACACAAAACAATGCCACATTAAAATAAAACTGAATGTGAGTTTCAATGCTCTAAAATATAATATCATTGAGAAGACAATTTCAGTGAAGGATTTGCAGTTCAGTAAATTGAGTGAACTGGTCAAGAGAGTGAATGCACATTCAAGGCAATGTTTATTTACATATATTGCTTTTCATGCCTTGGTTTCTGACTGCACTTCCCAGTCACAAAAAGATGCTTTTCTGTAGAGAGAAGAATTAAACATTTGTAAGTACAGTTCATTTTGCTGGATAAATAGAGCTGCTTTGATTTCACTTTTGTTTGCTGACATTTACCACGTTGTATTTCCATGCCTCCCGTAACAGTGAAAGACTGTTATTGTGCTTTCGATTTTTTGACTCATCTACAGAGCACAAGCTAACACACCAAAGATAATACCTGCCAGGCTTTGACTAGATGCACTATATTCCATTTATCAAAATCAAATTCCATTAAAAATCATCATCTTGTCTTAAGCCTAGGAGCTTAACATTGGTTTTTTTTAACCACAACAGTTATTGACCTGTAATGTGATCATGGCCAAAAAGTTAAACTATTTCATCCATCTTGAATCAGATGTTCTGGCCTGTGTCTTTCAGACTAGACAGGATAGAATATACTGACCTTCCTTGTCACTCTCATTTCTTTGTTTGACAGAACTTAGTGCAGTTAGTTGGAAGGAATGTTCTTTGGTTTAAAGTGATAATGCAGAATAAACTTTATCCATCCTTACTGATAGCATATAACCCATGTCACAAGTTATATTAACCTGAAAGTGTCAGATTTTGTCGATAGTCCTAAAAACATATTTTTATAGTCACTCACAGAAGAAGTATTTTGGAATCTAAAGTGTAATGTTCACTGTCTGAAATATCAGTTATAAAATCATCACAATGATACACCCATCATGTCTGAGGTTTAGCATTATTTACTTAACATATTACATCTGCTGAGTGTGCACTGTCTTGTCCTGTCCCTGCACTGTCCCTGCACTATGCTGTCCTGTCTTGCAGGAGTTGCATATTTATATATTAATGCACCATGGTCCTAGAGGAACGTTGTTTCCTTTGACTGTGTACTGTACAAATGTATATGGATGAAATGACAATTAACTCACTCTTGGCTCTCTTGACTCTTGATTACGGACCCTCCGGCTATTATCTCTCATTTGTGTAATAAAATGTTAATACAACCTATATTTATGCAAAAAAATAACACACAATATGTCATATTTTACTGCTGTGATATATTAAAACAATAAATAGTTTTTCTTCTATTTCTATGTAGACATGACATGAGGTAATGTCCATGGTTCACCAAAATATTTATGGTTAATCTTAAATTACAGGGGGTTGTACAAGCTCAGAACAGCATGGGCTCTGTTTTTGTGTTTCAGATGTTTATCTGGCCTAGTAGCAGGGTGGAAAAATTTATTATCACACCCTTATTGTAATCCATGTTAATTATGTGTGTTGGTTTTTGGGTATAGCTCTCCTTTAAAAAAACTGTTAGTAACTAATACCTTGCTAGCATTTGCGTGGGTGAGCATATAGTGTAACATGGTCTTCTTTGAGATTATGTTCAACAGACAACTATACAAGGGAGTAACTATACACCATGGGGCAGATTTACTATGATGCGAAATGGCTGACATTAAAAAGAAGCTAGATCTTCCTCAATCTTCTGTCATTAATTATTGAAAGTGGGCCTCCAGTGAGATTATACTGTAATGTCAATATACTTGGCTATCAAATATCCTCCCCTTAAAATGCCCTTACTTTCATATCTGCACTAAAAAAGAAAAATGCAAAATAAAAATGGATCAGTGATTGCTTTTCATGCTTTGTGCAAGACAAATGAGATTATTAACCAAATGGTGCTAAATAATAACACAACCCTTTCAGTCTAGTTTTTACTTTGTTTCAAGGGTATCCATGTATTTTATTTCAAACACAGTGCATAGACTCCCCTTAAAGAATAAAAAAATAATAATTTTACACTGCTAGTTTTAAGCACATTAACACAATTCCAGGAACTGGTGCATTAAAAGACCATAATTTAATTATTGCATATAAAAATGGTTGTGTCATCTGAACTGCTAATTTAATTGTTCTCGTAATTCACCATTTGAAGCTTTTTTTTTAAGATTTAAAGAAATATTCTGCCAGATCATCTGAATTTGAAATATATTAGTTATATTAAATGTGTGATGTTTTTCAATGATTTTTTGTTCTGATGTACTTCCAGGCATTGGGCTAGATTTATAAAGACATGGCATATTTATGAAGGTCCACATGATCTTCACACGTGATTTACTGTAATACCACAGATTATCATCACAACATTTCAACAAACTAAATGTGCTTATTAAAGTATTTTACACCGTTTAAGGAAACCCCCCCCCCCAATTTTAAGTACTCCTATTTTACATTTTCCCAGATTTAACTTTTTTCACATACCCTGGAGAATGTAAAATCTGGGTTTGAATGTAATTAGATGGTGCTTTCCACCCAGATTTATTGTGTCAGTGTCAGTTACTGAGGGGAGACGAATGGGGAGTGAGCGTTGAGGATCCACAAGTCATGAAAAGAAAACTGAGATGGGAAGTAAAGTATGCAGAAAACATTTACAACTAATGTGATTATTTCACATCACAACAGGGCGAACAATATTTAAGAAGGCATATTAGCAAAAGGAAGGAAGAAAGGGGAAAAAGCTGCAGGGCCACCATCAGAAATCATGGGGCCCCATACAACAACATTTTCTAGCCCCCCAGGCTCCACCCATCCCAGGTCAGCCCCAGGCTCCACCCCTCCTACCCCACAGTAAAAAGGCCACACAGACAAGAGCGCTAAAACAGTAAATACACTTTTGGCAAAGGGATTATAAAGCCTGCCACCACATCAAGTTAGAATCTTTAATCAGGCACCTACTTTAACCTAAATTGCACTTCGTTTTAGAATTTGCCTGAATTTTTAATGTACAAATAAGAGTTATTTAGTTTAATCAATTGGTCAAAAAAAATTCACTAGTGCCCCCCCACACACACATGTTAAAAAAAATCATTGGTGCCAACCCCCTCCCTACAAGTTAAAAAAATTATTGGTGGCTAAGCCCCGCTACAAGTTAAAAAAATAATTGGTGGCCAGCCCCCCCCAAATATTAAAAAAAACAACTTCATTAACCCCCCCGTGCTGTCAGGGAAATGCAGGGGGGGCATGGCTGAACAAGCAAGTGCAGGCGTGGCCGGGCCCCTCAAGCCACAAAAACCCATGGAGCCTGGGACCCCCTGATGACAGCCTTCACAACATGTGAAGAACATTGGTAAAGAGGAGAAAAAAATAGAAGGAGAAAGAAGGGAAAAGGACACAAGAGGTGTACAAGGAATGTTTTTAAACTTGCCATTTTTAATGAGCCGGCATAAATATGTATTAGCTGCCATTTCTACAAGGGACTTGTCATATATATCCTGTATGACGAAATAATGGCTGGTCTATGGAATGGAAGGTTTTAAAAGGTTTGGGTGTGTGGTCTTCTGGAAATGGACAGCAGTGACCTACAGTAACTGGAGAACAATAGGCAACACATCAGGAATTTGGTGATAGAAGGGTTGCCCTCAACATCCACTAAGCACCTACAGGTAGAGCTCACATGTCCTACAGATATCAGCATTTATACATGTCACATACTGTAAGTTGTAGTGTATGTGCCCACTGGTATTCTGGAAAAACTGCATTGTGGGTAAAAAAATTAAAATTTGTGTGCATAAGTAAATTGCCTCTTTTAAGGGTATAAGACACTGAGGACACTGAGAAGCAGAACACAGTTGGGTTTTTAATGTAGGCCATTCATTTTTATACATAACTTCTAATATGCCCATATTTTAAATTAGGTAGACCATTATCTTATATTTTACAGGTATTGGGAACTACACCTGGAAGCCTATTTATTAATGATCGAATTGTGGAGGCTCATTTCTTAAAGGTTGGATTTTAGTGGTTTTAGAGGTTTTTTAAACAACGACTAAATGATTGTCATTGAATTTATTAAAAGATGCGAATATAAAAAGTCTGAACGGAAAAAAGTGCTGAACGATGTGCTAAAAAATTTGAATATCTCTAAAAATGTTACTTTTTTGGACAATCACTAGTAAAAAAAAGTCCAAAAACCATTAAAAACAGTCCAATAGGATTAGTGCTGCTCCCATTGACTTCTATAGCACCTCAACAACTTTTACCTTGCAAAATTTCATATTAGAGGTTTTTGTGGTTTTTACACCTGGTAAATGTCAACATTTTAGAGCTTTTAAGAAGTACAGGAAACCCAAAATATTTAGAGATTTGTGGAAAAAAATCAAAATTCAGTTGTTAGTAAATGGGCCCTTTAATCTGCTATGTGTTCTGAAAAATGAACGTGAATTTGGCACTGTACACTGTCTACAGGGAAATAAATACAAAATTACATAATATTGCATATATTGAGAAAATTCCATGCAGACTTCATTCATACAGACATTTTCTCTCTCACCCATTTTTTGGCCACTCCCCTAATTACCATGTCCATTTTGTAAAATTAACAGGCTATGAAAGTTTGAAAAAAATTCTCTGAGTTTTAGGGCCATGATTTATGTGTAATAACAGTTTTGATAATGAAGGTAAAATTGCCCTTTAAGTTGTGAGTCCCAGTTCTCTCATGAGACCTGCTTATCTTAAAAAGTTACAAATGTATCTGAAATATCTGAAATTGTTACAAATGAATCTAAGTTCAGGTGCTGAGATAAATATGCTTTTAAAAATCCCATAAGGATGAATCGAAAGTGGGTGCGTTTTTTCTTTTTTTTTGCAGTGAGCTCTAATCTCACATATTAATAAGTCTGACCCTATCTATTTTTTTCTAGTATGTTCTCTTGGAGGTGTACTGTGGAATATAGCATTTACTGAAAGTTAAGTTCCCTGCTAGAACATTTTGATGACGTGTCCTTTCTGGTTACATTTACTGTTTTAAGGAAAGCAGTGTTTTTTGTTAGTATATTAAAATATTATACATGCATTACCTAACTTGTTTGTATTAAACTCTTGGTATAAATTATTGGCATAAAACCCATTGTGCTTGTTCACCTCTTGCCTCTAATTTAAGTTTGGAATAGGGAATTTCTCTATTTCGCTGCCTCTCACCCTGTACTATTTTTCATTAAAAAAAAGTCAAGCCTACCATTTACAGCAAGTGTAAAATCTGCTTCCAGTGGGTGGGTGAAGAAACAGAGCGCACCGCTTATACATTTAGCACCAAGCCCTAGCCAGTACAGTATGACATTGTCCTGTAATACAGGAAAAGTATAATGATTCCAGTGTCTTCTGCTATTTTTCTTTAAATAATTTGCAACGCAGAAACTTGAGAAATTAACCCACTAATAGGCTTTGGTCTCAGATGAAAATCTCTTATTTAATTACAGTTTTTGTACAAGAACCTTTCCCAGTGTCTTTCTAGTTGGCATTTAAAGTCATGTCAGATGACATCCCATAGAAAAGCTGCTTTATTTCAGACAAGAATAATGCATTAATCCAGTAGGCATGGCAACTGAAACTAATTTTGTAGAATAGAAGGAAAGACCGCATATGTGCTTTAAACACAACATGTTTTGGTAAGCATAAACCCTTTATGAAGTGTGAGTGCAATCAGTGCAAAAATATGTAAATACTCCTTTCTCACTATTGCCATATATCCATACCACAATCGTGTTAACTCCACTCCGTTAAGACTCGTGATGGGCGAATAAATTCGCCTGGCATGAATTCACTGCAAATTTCCGCATTTCACCGCCATCGAATAAATTTGCAATTCTCCTGTGAAAATTCGCCGGTGAAAATTTGACGGCGTCAATTTCCGATTTTCAAGATTTTTCCGTGAAAACATTTGAATTTCATGATTTTTTTGTGAAAACGTTCGAAAGTCACAATTTGTTAGTGAAAACTTTAGAATTTCATGATTTTTTAGTAAAAATGTTTGAATTTCACGATTTTTTTCATGAAAACTTTGGAATCTCACAATTTTTCCCTGAACTTTCTGATTTCACAATTTATCTGCAAATTTTTGGCTGCTTCGCAAATTTTGCGGGAAATTCCCAAACGGGAGAAATTCACCCTTCACTAGTTAAGACCAATATCTGTAGAGAGAAGTTTAATGTAAGAATAAAGCATTCAAGTTAAATGAGTTGTTCACCTTCCAAACACTTTTTCCAGTTCAGTTGGTTTCAGATTGTTCACCAGAAACAAAGACTCTCTTCAATTGCTTTCCATCTTTTATTTTTTACAGTTTCCCCAAAATGTAAGTTTAAATTTTAACGTTCCTCCCTCTAGTGTTTCAGTCTGGCAGTCCAGGAGCATCTGAACTGTTACAATGTGATACATTTCTCAGCAGTATCTGTGGACTATTAGCAATTATTGCATCAATTCTAACAGCTGCCTTTAATGAAACTCGGGAATTCTGCTCAACAGGGACAAAGATAATAAATGTATCAACTAAATGTTCCAATTTAAAACAGTTAAAGAGTCAGCGCCCCCCTAGAGCTGCTGTAGAAGGTGAAAAATGAAATTTTACACTTTAATATTAGAAAAACAGTCACATATAGAAAATAGAAAGTAATTGGAAAACGTCTTCATTCCTGGCAAATTATCTGAAAACAGATGAATTGAAAAAAGAACAACCCCTTTAAGGCATAATGCCTAGTAGGGATGGGCGAATTTTTTCACCTCATTTCACCGAAAAAATGACGCCCATAGACTTGTATGGCGGCGTGCGTCATAGACTGTGGCATTTTCGCCGGTGGCGAGTTTTTGGCGAAACGTAACGGGTAAAATTCCCCAAAGTCCATGTTAGCCTATGGGGAAGATCCCCATAGGCTTTCCAAGTTTTTTCTGATCGAAGGATAATCCTTCGATTGATGGATTAAAATCGTTTGAAAGATTTGCGCAAAATCCTTCGATATTCGAAGTCGAAGGATTTTAGTTCGCCAGTCGAATATCGAGGGTTAATTAACCCTCGATATTCGACCCTTAATACATCTGCCCCTAAGTGTTATAAACTAGAACTCACAAAGGCAAGAAAAGACTGATAGTGAAACCCATCTTTGATCCCACAAATTTTTATTTAACATAATGAGGGGTTTGATTTTCTGAGCTTCTGGAGTGTTAAATGCCACGTGGATATCTCTAAAAAATTTTGTAAAATCCAGCAATATATAAAATTACTTAAATGTATTATGTACTATATCTATTGGCAGAAAAACTGTGTAAAATGCAAGAGAAAGTAAAAATTGAGATTTCACTGTTACTTTAAAAAGACTTTTTTTTTGAAGGTGTTGTTCCTCTAAAACACATTCACTACACTGGGCATCATTGTTTATCACTTGAAAACTCACAGACAAGATTGAATTTGAGGAGAAGAAAAACTTTTCGTCCAAATCCAGTTCCAATTTTTTCCCATAGACTTTAATAGAGTTTCCACGTGATAAACCGTGACCAGTTTTTCTGAATTGAATTGCATCTTAAATTGTATTTCGTACATAATAAACCTTTATATCAGAGTATGCTTTATGCTTTGTGTAGTTGAATGGCAGTCCGCTCTATGGGGTTGGTAGTACTATCACAAGCCTACTTTCTAGCTCCTTGGGCAATTATTGTCAGTGCTAAAAACGAATTTAAATCTGAAAACCGTTGGAATGTAACATTTGGTGGTAATATTCTATCCAGTTTTAATAATCTTTGGTGATGGGTAAAAATTGCTTATTGTTAATAAGTCAGTTTTCTGTGTTTCATATAAACTATAGTAGTCTTTCTGAAGCAAACACTTTTACCAGAATTTACCAATGCAGAGCAACAATACATAATACTGTAACTACTTTAAAATTGTTTTATTTTTCGGTTCCTGTTCCTTCAATCTCAGCATTTGCTCTAGAGATTAAGTACTGCCTATCCTAAATGATTACTTTGGGTACCACATATTCTTTCTCGCATCATATGGAGCCATGCAGAGCAACTCATGTACTTGAGCAGAAATCTTGTTTTTATTACAAAGATGCCATTATAAAATGTGAGTTATGCGTGAGTTTTAATATGTGTGGCATTGTAAAATAACTTACAAAGTATATTATACCACATTATACACCAAGCAATGTGGCCTGGTAGAGTGATTTGATGTTTAGGCATAACAAACTCACATACTCACACACACACAAATGAATGACCAAAGTACCAGAAAAATGTTAAACATACGTATAAAAATGTAACCTTGCTACAGGCTTATTCTGAAGGGTTGCAATACGTATTGTCCTATTTTATTGCTGTTAAAAATGAGTCTCACGTATAACTGAAAAACATTCGGACAAAAAAAATACATCTGAGCTTTCTATTATTTTGCTGTTTCTACTGTGCATTTGGACCACATACTGAGTCATTTATTGGTATAATTGTGCAGCAATCACAAATGAAGAACAAAATGCAGTAAATCAGTTCAGCTGTCCACCCACTAGCAAAGAAGAGAATATAAGATGTCGAATGAGAAACATTGTTACAGACATCCTCATTTGAAATGTGACCGTTCCCTGGACACTGTTCTATTATAATATTGTTGTAAAGGCCTATATCTCCAATTAATCTAAAAGCAGGCTAGCAACTGCTCTCTGCTGTTACAGTGTCTCTGTAATAGAGAACTTCTGTCCTGGATGGGCTTTTTATATAATGATAATAAAGCTTTGAAAATCAGACTGATGATTTACAAATGTTAGTACCGATATGAATACATTCTTTAGTTTTGCAAGAAATATATGTGCCAGCATATTAACTAAAATAGATTATTTCCCAGTACAGCAGTTAGGAGGAGGTTTTTTACCCCTGTGTTCAACCTGAGTGCAATGAATCGTTCTTCAGCTGAACATACTTTTTGACTATTGTTTTAATAAGGAAACATTTATGTTTTATGTAATTTCTCAAGCTAAACAGGGAAACAGCTACTCCACGTTTGGTCTTTGCAAGGTAGATAATTTCCCTTAATCCATTATTGTAACTACAGTACTTTGTTAATAGGAAAAAGGAAAATGTTATGCAGGGGAATTATCTGTGCACCAGTAATCTAGTTATCTACCTTGCAAGAACCAAACACGCCCCTTTAAATGCATAATTGTGCTGCAAAGAAAAACTGCTTTATATTGTAGTGTAGTGTCCAGTAACAGACACTGTCCATGGTGCTGAACAGACCTTTTTCTACCAGCAAAAACCACCATAATATAAATTCTCCTCCCTATATATTTGGTGAAATGCATGATAATATAACTGTGCATACATTTCTCAAAAAGTGAGCAATATCAGTTCAAAGTTATCAATTCCAAATAAACAACATACACCATCCAGTATTGTTGTCCACATTTGCACATACATGAGTAAAATTGCATGATTTTTAAGGGGCCAAAATGATGTGTAATAGATTCTTAAAAAGCCCAAAAAGTGTGTTTCTTAAAAGTCTGGCTGCATTACATATAGCAAACTGTACTTGAGGTAATCTAATACAGGTATGGGATCTGTTATCCAGAAGTGAGTAAAGCCTAGAGGCCATCCATATTGGGCTTGTCTTGATAATTTCTAGTTTTTTCGCTATGTTTTCACCTTTTGGCTCCTCTATTGACATCATCGTATAATGGAGCTTTGACCCCTCCATGGGTTTAGTCTACAGGAGCAGTGTCTCTACGAAATACAGCATGGGTACTACAGGCATCAGCAAAATTTCCCAGTGGCGACTACGATCCAGCAGCCTCCCCACACTGACGCAACACAGCGGTAGCAACAGGCGAGACATTCACGACTCCATTGCAAGTAACACTACATTAACCAACGAGCCCACCAGGACACGACGCAAGCAGCCTCCAGCATCGCTATGATCGAGATCTGTCCCTAAGCACGCAGCAATTCGTGTCCAGCCACCCCAGGATTTAAACTCTGACTATCGGCTTCCAGCATGGAGTGTGTAATGGAACAACAGTGACTGCTGCATGTCAGCTCTGAATAACAGTGTCTGCCACAATAGGTACTGTTATCTACTCTACTCCGTTTTGGCGCCTTTTTTTGAATTTAAACTGTTCCTTTCACCTCACACACTGTTTGTCCTTGAGAAAGGTTCCTGTGTGGAACCGAAACGTCGGTTTAATAAACCATCATCCGTCGGTTCAATAAACCATCATCTTTATTCATCAGATAACCCTTTTTCCTCCTTTTTTGTGCAAATCCTGTGAGTGCCAGTACTCGAGACTCTATATATATATATATATATATATATATATATATATATATATATATATATATAACGTTCCTGATAGTCTGGAACGTTCTCATATATATGTAGGGGATCAGACACTCCTTCCACCTGTTCTGCCTATGACATCACCGAGCCTGGTTACAAGCAGGGAAGTGACTGATTGGCTGAAAGCCCCAAAGGATATCTGGAAAAAAGAGGAGAATCCAGAAAGAGCCTGGGTTTGAAACCAAATGCAAGGGGTTGCCAAAGAGAGCTTATAAAAGTGCCCTACTGCAGCATCCAGCCAAAACCAGTGTATGTGTGACACTGTTCAGGATTGCAGACAGGCTGCTGTTTTATGCTGTACAAATTTAGATGAAAGTTCTGCCACTCTGGAAGTACAGAGAGAGCCCATCCTGTTTGCTGCAAAGTTGCAAGAGACTAAGGAGGTAAAATATGTCACTGGTGAGATTGACCCTTCTGCCTGTAATTTCCAGTGTGACTGCCTCTGACCCCAGTGATTGAGCCACCCAAGGGAGGATATTGTCAAGTATACAAGTGTGGGGCCCTTGTGTGAGGACAGGTCTTGCTTATGCACCTGCTATGTGAGAGCGGCTACGAAGTTCCATAAACAGAGGAACATTGGTAAAAGGTAGCACTACATGGCGTATAAAAACTCTTGGGTAAACTGCTGGAAATCCATCTGCAGTCTCCAGTTTTATCCATAACAAAACTCCTACTCATTCAAGAAAAGCAAACCGTTTTCAGCATCAAACAAAAAGAATTAACAAAAATTATCAAGAATTAACTGATCATTCATTCATTATTTCATTCATTCATGATCTTTGACATGTTTCCTCTTAAATATAATTTAGTTATATAGATAGCTACTACAAAGCTAACTGAAAAATTAAAAGAATATGAATAACCTATTATTTTACCACTCTCTTTCCATGCTTTTTTGGATATGTGTATTTGCACATTAAATTATCAAGACCTTTGATCAGAACACACTCATGAATTCTGTTTCTCTTTTGTCTCTCAATATAGCCACATGGAGTTCAAAAAGTCTCTGCTGATTTACCATATGCTTGATGAATTTAGGAGCATAACTGCACGTATTTATTTAAAAAATAAACATAGGAAACCATTAACTTTTTCACTTTTTTTAGAGAGAGCACACTATATTAACATTTAATATAGTCATAAACTCTTTAGTGACACAACATACCTAATAATCCATAGAATGGCAATTAACCTTTATTTGTTTTTACACTTGGCAAGACTAGAATTTTCAGGGGGCATGCTTTTTTATGTTACATTAACAGTAAGGGACACATTTACTAAGCTTGAGTGAAGCATTCGAATGAAAAAAACTTCAAATTTGATATTCGACCCTTGATAAATGTGCCCCTAAAAGTATGCAATACCAATCAATTTATTTTCTTATGAGAGTACAAGCCAGGCCACATAAATGACATAACTTAGGAATCTGGTTTCTGCAGTCACTTGGATGCACAGGACCAAAATTCCCCAAAAAGAATATGTATGTATTTCTAAGATGAGAACAGCAGAGATATATGGTAATGTTTGGGTGAAGAGAAATGGCTTATTGAAGTCTGGTTCCATAAGGAGTTTTTAAAATAGTACCTAGAAAACTTTAGTATCCATGTAAGAAGCTACATAGAAGGCAACTTAATGTTCTGCCCAGAAATGGATCTAATGCATGATGCAAAAAAAAGCTGAAAAAATTGGATTTGGCTTTTAGAGAAAACCAGGGACAGCAGCTGATCTGCCCCTTTTAATGCAGAGTAGCTGGTGGGCATATCCCTGCTCTGTTGCAGGTCCAGTGCCCAAAAACCATAATTTATTCGGGTTATCGTACGAAATCCAGCGCAAATCAAGATTTCTTCCAATTGTAAAAGGGACATCTGCCATTGACTTCTAAATGACCTCAGCAGGTTTGAGAAGGAGTATTTTCTGATTTGAACTTTTAGCAGCCTCCAGGTATAATAAATCTGTGAAAAAATAGAGTTTTTTCCCCTCTGAAAACTCTGACCATAAAAATTCCAATTTTAGAAAATAACTCCCATAGACTGTTCTGGCCAAGAGATACTTAGGACTCCTTCCAAACTTATGAACACAATTATAATTATAAATTATCAGTGTACCTTAATCCCTTATAAAACTTATACCCAGATAGATATCTTAGTCGAGGGTTTCCTGCAAAAGCCATGAACGGAGGAACTTCCTATTTCTTTTTCTTCAATGAAAAAGCTCTCAGAGTAGCACTCTTGTGGGAAAATCTCTACTAAATTAGGTGCCTATGTAGTGACCCCTCTTTCTTTTTTTAAGTCTGCAAGGGTCCTACGTGACAAACTCAGTGTCAACAGATGAAGCAAGTGTAAACACCAATTATTCAGTTCACCTTTTGCTCCTGACTTGGCAAACCCCTGGTATACTGTATATAAAGAAAAATAAATGGGTAGGGTAACACAGGATTTGCTGTAAATCTGTTTAATTACATGCAAATAAGACCTGCAGGGGTTCAGGAGGAAACAACACAGGGAGAATATTTTATTATGTAATAAATATCCATTTATTTTTCTGTACACGTCTGAAAAACTTGCTGAGATTGACTTTCTTTTTATGGAGCCAATGCAATTATTCTGATATTATCAACACATCACTTTTTGATATAGTCTGGAAGCCAGTGAAAAGACAATAGATGAAGCAGACCACACAATGAGAGGGGGGAGGGAGCGGACAGCAAAGTCTGCTTCCTCTAAAGCTGAATAAATAATTTCCTCCCCAGCTGCAATTTACCTACCCAGTGGAAGACTTGATCAGGCGAGTGGGCAGGTGGTGGAGGGAGGGCCGTATAGGTGTGGCCGACAGTACTTCCAATGATTTTTTAGCAGGGCCTGGCACATAGTTGTTATGCCACTGCTGGAAATGTTAGGAAGACATCATACAAAAAAACTGGTTTTAAAGAAATTAAACTCTATTAAATGAAATTGAATTCTAATTCAATTGAACTATCCAAGCATCTTATATTCTTATTGGGATATACATATTAATCAAACATTTATATATATATATATTTCTAGTCACCATTTTGTAATATTTTGTTAACTCACAGAACTCCTGAAAGAATTTTGGTAGTAGGTTTTCTGTATCACAAAAAAGCTCACACAGCTGTCCTTTCATTGGCTCATGTCACATAGACTGTATGTCCTTATTTTCTATAAGCAAAGTTCCTTCTATGAGCCAAATACAGACTTAAAATGCCATTGTTTCAAAATGGAATTATTCTGTGGTTGCATATATACTTATTTGTCCTACAGATAAAGGCCTTTTATATACAGTATATATCCTACATACTATGAGTATATATTTTCTTTACCTCACCACAATTCTGTAAAATCAGGAAAACCACCTGTGTTGCCACTCAAAAATGGTAGATGAGCTGCTTCATCAAGCACATTTGATACAGTATTTGGTGACTGCACTGAACTATAACCACAGGGTATCAGTCTAGAGTTTTATCAATGTATTTAGCTCTAATTAATCCCTAATTCATTTCTATATAGCTTACAAACTAAATTAATATATGACATGAATGTAACCTTTCATGAAGCAATTTTCAATAGAAAACAAGAAGCACCCAAAATATTAAAAATGGATATTATTATGCTTAGCAAGAAGGACGGGTATTCTATTCATTCCCTTAATTTCCCCCATGAATATAAATAGTGATGTGCAACTCTGTCCCATTTTCTCCATGTATTTTGTGCAGAAAAATAACATCAAAATGGCATGGTGGTTTTTAGAAACCAATAGCCTTTTTTTCTCGCAGCAGAAAAGGACTGGATTTAATGGACTTTTTATCTCGCATTTTCTTTTTTTGCTCTGAGTCATTCTAGTCAATGGTGTATTTTCTTGTGCCAAAAATACTTTGTGGTCAAAGGCTGTTTTATATTATGCTGCGAAGATTATCACAGCAAATCCATGACTGCAGAAAAATATCGCTCATCACTATAGATCACGTAATACCTAGAGGTTTACCTTATACAACACACATAAAGCTCAAGCCTGATAAAAAACCACACTGAAAAAAAGTAACTGGAGCTTTAACAAAGTTTGAATCAGTTTGTACTGATAGTCAAGAGTACATTTCTGTTCTTTTATACTCTTTGTAACTAGCAATAAGCCACTGTATATAAAAATTAACATTCCATAATTGTTTTCCTAAAAAAATAAAGAATTGGAACGGAGTGTACTGATCTTCACTAGTTATGGGTGAAACTGACCGTTTTGCTTTGCCTAAAATTTTCAGAACAGCAAAAATTCCCTGAAATGCATTGAAGTATATGGGGGACAACTTTTGTTTTGACGCACAACACATTTTTCACCTTTAAGAGTCTATGGTCATCATTTTGCAGCAAAACTTGGCAAACAATTTTGCTAATCGCTAATCTTCACTAGTTACTCGCTGTCAATGTCTGATGCACCTATGAGTGCTAAAACTGTCAGGTTACTTGAACCATGTAATACAATTTGTCTGTGATTGAGTAATTAACTAATGATTTCATTATCAAGCTCAGTGGCCAACATATACTTATTTTTATCCTTGTTCAAATGAAGCTGTAAATAAAAGATAGCAGGATATATTAGAATGACTATTGTACTGTTTGTTATTTAAAGCTTAATTTCAGCCTTGGATTTGGGCAAATGAAAACATTCTTGCATTTAATAATGTTATGGAGAAAAAGGGCGCATTTTGACCCCCCTCCGATCTTCCACCCTCCACTGAATGATCAATTTTTAGCTTCCGTGAAAAACATAGCAGCATGATATGAAAGACACAGCAGGAGGGATCTATGGAAGAAGTAAATAAATAAAGTGATTACTGGTTTTTCTCCAATTTCACCACTTTTTAAAATAATAAAAGTACATATTTAGAAGCAACATTATAAGGAATTCATTTGAAATTATTCCAACAATAGTGTTCTGCCCTTCACCATCACTAAATTAGATTATGGTGGTCATTCAGCTGATCTTGGATACAGTAGAATAGTGTTCTACCTTCACTATCCTTGAAAAGCAAAGACAACCATCACGCATTGTCAATACCAATTACTTTATAGGCTGCTCTTATAAAAGCAATGTCTGTTATGTATGTGAACACATAATAGTAGGATGTAATTTGCTGCACAATATCCCCTGTGGAAAAACTATGCAGGTTATTAGTTTTGATAAGAAATGAGCAGGTAACTTGCTGGAAATTCTCCAGTGTTGAACAATCATTTTTATACTGATGAAATTAATGAGTGAAACATTTTAATGAAATTAATGTAACATGAACCAAAGTGGAACTGTTCTCTGGCTGAAAATACAGTAATTGATCCTGTGTTTGGGAATAGGGTACATTAGGTACAAACATTAGGTACAAGCATTTAATGTGAAGGGGTTCCCTATCAATGTTCGTTAAGGGTTCCTGTTCCTGTTTTATTCTTAAAATATATCACTTTTAAGATATTTCTCACTAATTTTGTGTTCAATTATTTTATGACACCAATATTATGTCCTTTTACAAACGAATTGTAACTCAGGTTTACTTTATGGACGATTATTTTAAAATCCCTTTCCAAAACTTTTTCCAGTTGAGTTGTTTTCAGATTCACCAGAAATAAAGATTTTTTCAGTTACTTACTATTTTTTATTTGCGACCATTTTTCTAATATTAAAGTGTACATTTTCGTTTTTTTCCCTTCTTATCTCTTTCTAAATCAGCTCAGGCAGGGGGTCAAAGACTCCTATTTTAAATTGATACATGGGGGGACATATATTAAAGTTTGAATTTTAGAGCACTTTATTTCTCTAAAATCATGAATGTCATGAAAGTTATTAAAAGATCCAAGTATAAAGAGTACAAACAGGAAAAAATGCTGAAGGATGAGCTAGAAATTTGAATATCTCTAAAGCCATTCAGATAATTACTAGCAAAAAAATAAAAAAGATGTCTAAAAGTCTGAATGGTTAAAAAAAAGGTCCAATAGAATCAGAGCAGCTCCCACTGACTTGTACAGGACCTTGACTACTTTTACTTAGTGAAGTTTTTTTAATGGAGTTCATTTTTGGTGTTTACACTTAATAATAATAATTTTAAAGAAAAAATACCATTCTAACAAAAAATAGAAATCTGAATTTTTGAAAAAAATACGTTGATACATTTTTATCTTTGTCCCTGCTGAGCAGAATTTCTGAGTTTCATTAAAGACAGCTTCTAGAATTGACACACTTGTAGTTGCTAATATTTTACAGTTGTTGTTGAGAATTGTATTAAACCTCAATGCTTCGAATTGACGCTAGATTTTGACTCAACTTTTTGACGCACCGTTTTTTGGGAGAACTTTCATTGGTAAATTAAGGAGATTCGGATTTAGGAGTTTGGTCAAAGTATTTATATTTTTTAAATAAAGTTGGGTTTTAGTAAATAAACCCCTATAAAGTTTAACTTCAATTTTGGGAAAATGGTAAAAAAATGGAAAGCAATTGAAAAAAGTCCTTACTTCTGGTAAACAATTTGAAAACAACTGAACTGAAAAATGTGTTTGCAATGTGAACAACCCCTTTAAATTTGTGGTATATGTGTAAATTATGTGTTTTCCATTACTTTCAATATTTTTAAAGGAACACCATTAATCGAAAATCAAGTCAAGTTATATTGCCCTGTTAAAGGTTAGAATAAAACCTACAGTGTGTAGTGTGAAGTTAACTGCCTTATCCTCTTTTTATCATGTTGTCAGAAATGAGAAGGTTAGGGACCACAGGTACATTATGGATTAACACACAATTGAGTCTCTAGCATTGATTTATGTGATGGAGTGCTGTTCAACATAGTGGCATTTTTTTACAGAATCAGGAGTGATAATAAGTGCCAGAAGCTCATCTTTTTTTTTCAACTCACGGTTAATTTTTGGTTGTGGTAAGCAAAGTTCAGTAGCATCAAAGGTTATTTCACAGCCTTCTGATCAAAAAAGTCTTAAAGACATTGGATACAGAAGTGCAAATGAAAACTTTTATTCAATCTAGGCTAAAATATGTGGACTTGGAGGGAGGTGTTTCTGAATGGGTAAAATATTATACAATTAACTTTTTGCATGCTCACCACTATCATTTTGTTGTTGTTAACCTACAACCTACAAAAGGTTCCATGTATTACTGGCGGTGAGACGGTGTACTGTGGTTTCTATTTCTCTTTGGCTTCTCTCCTATATTATGTTTAATAAGTATATTTATGAATATAACTTTTAATAAAGTATTGATAGATGCATTAGCTAATCATCCTTTGCATCAACTTTCATGCATCTGTATCTTCTTAAATGTTCTAAAGGTAGCAAACAAATTCGAAGTAAACATATATCAGCAAATTTCAGTGTAGCTAAACAACACCTTTAACTGCACCTTCAGAAACACCATGTGCCGCTGGTAGAAAAGCATCAGTGTTGACACGAGCTTAGAAAATTTGATGCAAATGGGATATAATTTACTTCAAGCCTCAGCCAACTATTTGAATGTCTGTTCCTGACCTTCCCCGCAGTTAAACATTTTCAGGATCTGTATAGGTCTGAAAGTGAAAACACATTAGGAAAGAATAACTCTTAAATATACTGCACACTCACAATCTCTGCCCGTAACCTAACATTATTTGAGGGATTTTGTTTTTGCCAATGGCCAAAGACTAAGAAAACAAAGTTATTTCAATTATAACAAGAAGCTCTTTGTCTACTGTCTTTATTTTTTCAGCAGAAAAAAAAAACAAGTTTGGTAATCAATAGTTACATTTTTCCTACAGGACTTCTTATTAATTATATGCATTCACTAAATGAGACAGTAATGTGGAGTGGGATATCAAATCAATTCCTCTGTCCAGATTGTTTATTTTCTACCTTCTGATTCTGATGAGACGTGCTATGAATCAGGCATGCTGGTTTCTTCAAGGTCTTTTCAGAGCTCACTAAATAGGTTGCCTGTTAATTTTCTTATCATTATGAGCCAAAATACACAATATAACTTTGTGTGCAGATGGGGACAGAGAGGAGGCAACAGAGGTTGGAAAGTGACAGAGGGGACGGGGGGAGTGATGGAAGAGGGGGGAAGAGACGGAATTGAGGGGGGGAGATCAACAGAGGGGAGGGGGCGGGAGGGAGATCGACGGTGGGAAAAAGTAAAGAGGGCTGCGAAAATTCAATAGGGGTATGCAGAAGACAAATTAAAAGCTACCTGCCTAGCACCCCTCTATCGGTGCGCCCTAGGCAGGTGACATGGGATAGGCGAATTTGACCCATTTAGTTTTGCCAAAAATTCGCCGCTGGTGAAATGTCGCTGACACCCATTAAAGTCAATAGGCATCAAAACAAAATTTGACGCGTGGCAAAATTTCTTTGCACATGTCTTTTTTTTACATAGTAACATAGAAAGTAAGGTTGATCGAGTTCAACCTTTTTTTTTTTTTTTATTAACTACCTATCTGCCAGTTGATCCAGAGGAAGGCAAAAAAAAACCATCTGAAGCCTCTCCAATTTGCCTTAGAGGGGAAAAATTCCTTCCTGACTCCAAAATGGCAATCGGACTAGTTCTTGGATCAACTTGGACTATGCGCTATTTCCCATAAACCTGTATTCCCTTACTTGCTAAATTCCAACCCCTTCTTAAAGCTATCTAATGTATCAGCCTGTACAACTGATTCAGGGAGAGAATTCCACATCTTCACAGCTCTCACTGTAAAAAACCCCTTCCGAATATTTAGGTGGAACCTCTTTTCTTCTAATCGGAATGGGTGACCTCGTGTCAGCTGGAAAGACCTACTGGTAAATAAAGCATTAGAGAGATTATTATATGATCCCCTTAAATATTTATACATAGTCATCATATCACCCCTTAAGCGCCTCTTCTCCAGCGTGAACATCCCCAATTTGGCCAGTCTTTCCTCATAGCTAAGATTTTCAATACCTTTTACCAGCTTAGTTGCCCTTCTCTGTACCCTCTCTAATACAATAATGTCCTGTTTGAGTGATGGAGACCAAAACTGTACGGCATATTCTAGATGGGGCCTTACCAGTGCTCTATACAGTGGAAGAATGACCCCCTCCTCCCGTGACTCTATGCCCCTTTTAATACAGCTCAAGACTTTATTTGCCCTTGATGCTGCCGACTGGTATTGCTTGCTACAGCCAAGTTTATCATCTACAAGGACTCCAATGTCCTTTTCCATAATGGATTTGCCTAGTGCAGTCCCATTAAGGGTATACATAAGTGGCTTGGATATTTTTACATCCCAGGTGCATGACTTTACATTTATCAACATTGAATCTCATTTGCCACTTAGCTGCCCAGATTGCCAGTTTGTCAAGATCCTGTTGCAAGGATGCCACATCCTGGATGGAATTAATTGGGCTGGATAATTTTGTGTCATCTGCAAACACTGATACATTACTTACAACACGCTCCCCTAAGTCATTAATGAACAAGTTAAATAAAAGTGGACCCAATACTGAGCCCTGGGGGACCCCACTAAGAACCTTACTCCAAGTAGAGAATGCCCCATTAACAACCACCCTCTGTACCCGATCCTGTAGCCAGTTTCCATGTGCAAACGACTTCATTAAGCCCAACAGACCTTAGTCTAGAAAGCAGTCGTTTGTGGGGCACAGTATCAAACGCTTTGGCAAAATCCAAATAGATCACATCTACTGCCCCCCCACTGTCCAGAATCTTACTTACCACATCATAAAATGCAATCAAATTCGTCTGACATGACCTATCCTTCATAAAGCCATGCTGATTGTTGCTCATAATGCCATTCATTAGGACAAAATTTTGAATGTGATCCCGTAACAAGCCTTCAAATAATTTGCCCACCACAGATGTCAAGTTTACTGGCCTATAATTGCCAGGCTGAGATCGTAATCCCTTTTTAAATATTGGAATAACATCAGCTTTTCTCCAATCCATAGGCACCATACCAGGTCTAAAGGGCTGGTTTTGACACACAATGCCACACAAGTCTATGGGCGTAATTTTTGCGGCGAAACAAGGTGAAAAAATTCACCCATCCCGACAGGTGACTCTTCTGCCTACCCCTAGTTCCGACCCTGTTAGAAAGTATAAAAATATATTTCAGATAATAAAACCAGCCATAGAATAGGTTCCTTGATAAGTTTCTACTCATCATTGCCTTATATAGATAATTAGTGATGAGTGAAACTGTCCCATTTCACTTCAGCAACAAATTTGAAAAAAACACATTGATGTGCATGGGTGTTTTTCTCACAACTTTTTGATCTTTACTGTTAATGTGTGGCTTTTAGGTTTGAAAAAAATATATATTCTAAAGATTTATTAAATGGGTACTTCCCATAAGGGAAATGTTGCTTCCTACCTACTTGCATCCTGTTATGAACTGGCTTCTGGCACTTTCATTGGATAGGACCATATTAGGTGGTATGGTTACCCATGTGGTGCAGGCCTAAGAATGATTGTAACTTGACATCTTCCCAAGATACACAGTACAAGTTCACAAGCAGTGCTTGAATTGGGAACAAAAAGGTAAAGGGATGGTCTGTGTGGGATGTGTAGCGCAGTGAAAAATTTTCTGCAGCCATGCCCCCTTTTGTGATCATGCCCCCACTAACTCAGGATGTAAATCAGGACTAAGAGGATGTAAATCAGGACTAAATCAGTATTTATATGTATAAATACCCCCAGAACCCATAGGCTGTACTCGGTTATCACAGATGCCAGAAAAACAGTGCACAGACCACACAGTTACATATGACACAGTAGCTACCACTGCTACATTGAAATACTGGGGTTGTTGTCTCTAGTTTTGACCTGGGCATATTAACCCCAAGCCAAATCCATGGCAGAGATATGTACAATAAAGTAAATGCTATTTCAATATCTGTACAGTGAATCCACAGACTACTTACATTTGTAATAATTTCATAATAACCTTACAGTGAAACTAGAATAATTGAGGTGGGTAAATATTCACATTGGGCTTGATGTGTGACATGTGACTTTGCATGATCAGTTACTTCCCGCAGAAGCCTGGGTACCTCACTCATTCAGCACCTATAATGACTATTCAGTGCACTTCAGCTGTTACTCTGGATCAGAAGAAATAAGGACTTACCAGAGGGCAGTAGCAAAAAGTGGTCGCTGAAAAAGCAGAAGTTAATGCTCTGTGCAGATTAGATGAAGTGTTGCAAACTCTTCATCCTGCTTTCCACAGCTTCCACACACTCAGCAAGGATAAGGGAGGGTCCAAACTCCCTAAACAAAGCCAATAGCTTGCCTGGAGAGGGAGCAGCTCTACAGCCATTGGTGGAGCATAACTGAGATGAGACTTTTGTCCTGATGTAGGAAATCCACGGTTACTATGTCTAGCTTTTTTTTTTTTCCCATGCCTTTCTGCGAGGATGGGGAAGTTGCTGAAGGAGAGCAATATAGTGTGAGTGAAATGGAGAGATAACAGAGGTCAGGGGAAAGGAGTTTTTTAGCAATCAATCAGGGAACTGGCAACAAAGTGGCACGATCTCTGGAGGGCCCCGAGGGGGAGCCGGCCCTGGTGTGATTTCACCCCCTGCTCCCCCAATAGCAACTTACGCCACTGTTCCTGGAGTCTGTGGCAGTGTGGTGCTGGTGCATGGCACGATTGGTACAGAGTGGCTAGCCTGGGAAAGGCCACACATCATGTTGTGTCATCAGTATCCAAACTAGTGTAAGCAGGCAGAGCAGCCAACTGTGCAGGCATGGGTATATATGTGCTTGGTCCATGTAAAAAAAATAAATGGGGGTTCGCTCAAGGAGAGTTCCTGCCTAATGGGATGACAATTAATGAAAAAAAAGAAGTAGTGGGATGCTATCCTGCCGCTTCCCGTCCCAATTCCAGCACTGGTCACAAGTCTCTATACCAAAACCAATGTGTATTTTCCAACTGTTCTTCATAGAAAAAAATGGTCCTATGCTGCCAATTTCATCAAACATGTTGTCTAGACAGCTCATTAGATTGGCAGGAAGGCTCTAATACAATTGGTTGATGATGAAAAGAAGAGGTTCATAATAATGACTATGTTTTTATGCCTCCCAAGCAGTTTGATTTTTTTAGATAAAATTCTGACGGGGATTAGTGAACATATTTGCCACTGGTGAAACTGTAACTTTCTCTATTACACTGTAACAAAAAGTTCCCTCATGCCTAATATAAATAAATACAAAATAAATTTTACTTATTATATACAAAATATGATAAAGCAGAGCAATATTGGGATGAATGCATGGTGAGTTTAATCCACATTTTATCAGATATGATTATTAGTACAAAGCTTATATATTTATTTAACACAATTAAAAACATCAGCAGCTCATAGCCTGCATTCACCCCTACCATTTAGTTGGCACACATAAACAGCTCATATCTAATATTTAAAATACAATTAGAGGGAAAGAACATTGAATAATAAATGCTACAATAAACATATGCTACAGTAATGCATTTAGTAAAAGTAATTTTATATCACATTAACGTCTTAACAACTAGAGAATATGTGTTGAAGATAATAAAAAGGCAGTTTAATGTCAGCTTTAAAAATAGGCCACAATTTATCTGATTATTGGTGGATTATTTTCAGTTTTCAGTGTCACGGCTCTCAGCCTACAGCAAAAACCTTCTGGTGTTTTATTGAGTGGTTCCATTTTGTGGACAACTACTAATGAGATAATACTTCACACAGGCATCAGAAGCATGGCCATGGCTCCCCAGTTTTTATCCTCTCCTCTGAAGGTCTTTATTGGTGAGCACAAGTGGAAAGTGGGGATGGGAGCCTTAAATATTTCAAGTGAAATTATAAAGACAATGTACTTGCAAAGCCTGCCCCAACCATGCCCCAGGTAACAGAAACTTTTTCACTGCATAGAATATAATAACACTAATTTCTCTAGCCTTGACCACTGTAACAGTAAACTATTTACAGCAGCAGGTAAAACTATGGAGTTCTCCAAATACAGTGCACATTGGGGATTGTATTGAAGGCCTTGATTCTGTCCAATCCCACAGGGCACTACATTTAGAGACCCATTTATCAAAGTTTATCAAAGGTCAAATTTTGAATTCATGTGAATTTTTTTCAATTCGAATATGCTCACAATTCGACTGGGAGGTTATTTAAGAAAAAAATTGAATGTCTAATATTCAATCAAATGGTTCCGACCGGAAAATTCAAATCACATTCAATTAAAAAAAAACCTTGAATGTCAGGAAGGCTATTAACATCTCCAAATGGCTCAACGGACCTCTGCCATTGACTTGTACATGAACTCGGAAGGTTTTAGATTGCAAATATTCTAATTCAGACTGTTACCATGGTCGAGGTGTGATACATCTCACATTCGATTTTACATTCAAATAGAGGGATTAAAATTTGAATGTGTGAATTTTGAAACTTTTACTATTCGACCCTTGATAAATCTGCCCCTTAGTGCAAAGTTATTTTGGCTATTGTGATGACTGTTACTGGGACATCAGTCAAAGTTAGAAAAGTGTGCATTATTGCAGGCTGTGCTGTGAATAATTTTTGTTGACAGGGCAAGGATGGGGCAGACTATGCACAAAATAAAGCAATGGGGGGTAGCTCCTAAAGATTCCAGAAGAGAAAGGGGAAAAAGTTTTACATTTTCTATGTAGGAAGTTTTAAAATGGTTTGGCTGTAGACAGTAAGGGGCCTATATATCAAGCTTCAAAATTTTCTGGTTGAGTTTTAAATGGCAAAAAAAAAATTTTTAGAGTAAAAAAAAACCGAATCTGAAAATACTCATGTAGAAGTCAATGACAGATGGTCCATTTAACAATTGGACAATGTTTTTTACCTTCAGGATTCTCAATAGTTTTGGGCTGCTTGTGCTGGTTTTCATTCTGTAATACGATAATTTAAGGGCATTCAGGTTTTGGAGTGTGGTCGAATTTCTTTAAATAAAGTGAGAAAAAGTTGAGTTTAGTAAACAACTCCCTAGTCAGTATGATATTTGTGTGAGCCAAATGTCTGGATTTGCATGGTAGCATATTATTTCACTGAATCTTATTCAAATGTGCAGTTCTCTGTTGTGAGGCTTGGGAGAATATTGATACAGGCTTACATTTGTGGCAAGAAAAACAAATGCAGCCAGTAACGTAACAACAGTGTGCCCCCCCTCCACAAAAAAATAGTCATGGGGCCCGATGCACACAGTAGCACCTACCCTACTCTCACTCCAAGTGTCCACCCGCTTCAGTTCATACAACAGAGTGTGTCACACACAGGCAGAGCAGGGCACACACAGGGAGCATAGGGAAGGCAGAACAGAGCAAGAGACAGGGAAACCTATCAAGACCACTCTAATATGTACTACAGTGACACAGTGCTGTTGTTTTATTAACATTTTGTATAAAGTGTGAACAGGTGAACAATGTGGGCAGTTTCAGTCTGGGTTTCATGTTTGAAAAGGCTTTAGGGAACAATAGAGGTGTCACAAGTGTTAACAATGCAGGGGGATCACAGGCATGAACAATACAGGGGATTAGTCTGAATTTGAGGTTTAAACAATACAAGGGCCATTTAATCTCTGTATTGATTAGTGATGGGCGAATTTGCGCCGTTTTGGTTCGCCGACAAATTTGCGAAATTCGCAAAACTTCGAAAAATTCGGGAAACGGCGCCGGCGTCTCGTTTTTGATGCCAGCGCCCGTTTTTTTTAATTTTTGCTGCAAATTTTCGCGGGCGTTTCGCGAATGTATTCGCTGGCGGGGGAATCGCGCAAATTCGCCGTGAATTCGCGCCTGGCGAATAAATTCGCCCATCACTAGTATTGATACAATTTAAAGTTTAGACATCGTAAACAGACACAGCAGGTAGGTGGCGGGCACAAAAGGGGGTCGCCATTTGGTCAGCCCTGATCTATATTTACACTATAGAATGCAGCTTTCTGCTTGTTTGTAAGTATGTTGTCACACATAGGTTTCAACAAAACAAGAAGATCACAGTTTTATTTGCTATTATGGTATTGTTTTTTTAGTATTTCAAAATGTCAATATTTATAGTTATTATAAAGAATATAAATATCTTGAAAGGCTACATGTAGTGAAGAACAGGGAATGTCTCAAGCAGCATGAGGGAAGCTGTTAGATTGCTTACAGTGTTGCCAGAGAAACATTTAGTCTGCCAGTGACTGAGACCCAGTCGTGTGTTCCCAAGGAGACTGCCAAAGAAACGATTGTGGAAATGCGTGCCTAAAATATTGCCAGATGGAATGTGTTGACCTTCTATAATCTAGTAATGCAGAAAAAATCCATTATACTGGAAAAAAAGATGTACACTTATACCAAAGCAGTTTCTTGCACCAAAATTTTAATAAAATCTGGAAGCATTTCTCCTGGGATGTGGGTGGTTTGCCTTATTCACAATGGTTTTATGTATATTTAACAGTTGAATCTCATTGCTTATATAAAATATGTCAATCTCTTATTACATATAATCCTCCTCCTCTTTCTTTGACCAAAAGCAAACTGCTATTTCTCTGTAATATAATAATATAACAACGTAAAGTTATAATAATAATAAAACCTTGTTAACTTGGTAAGTAAGTTGCATACATACGTATTGGTGGCTAAACAACCCTATTGGGTTTATTACATGTTTTTTAGTAAGATACTGTATATGGTATGGTGATCCAAGCTCCAGAAACCCTTTATCTGGAAATCCTTAGGTACTAAGCTTTATAGATACATGCATGGGACCTGTTATCCAGAATGCTCGGGGCCTGGGGTTTTCCAGATAAGGGATCTTTCCGTAATTTTTATCCTTATACTTTAAGTCTATTATAAAATCATGAAAACATTAATTAAACCCAATAGTTTGGTTCTGCTTCCAATAAGGATTCATTAAATCTTAGTTGGGATCAAGTATAAGGTACTGTTTTATTATTACAGAGAAAAAGGAAATCATTTTTAAAAAAATTGCGTTATTTAAATAAAATGGAATCTATGGGAGACGGCATTTTGGTAGTTCAGAGCTTTCTAGATAATGGGTTTCCGCATAACTGATCCCATAGCTATATACTGATTCCTGCAAATATCAACATTTAGGGGGGATATATAGTAAAACTCGACTTTTTCTCACTATGATTAAAAAAAAAAAAAAATTAAAGCAAACTCCTAAACTAGAATCCCCTGAATTTATCGTTTGTCGCCTAGAAAACTTGACTTTATCAATTGTAGCCACACCAAGTCGATTTATATAACAAAAACCAGCATCAAACAGCCCAAACCTGTTGAGAATCACGAAGGCACAAAACATGTTTCAGTTGTTAAAGGGACCAACTGCCATTGACCTCTATATGACTTCAACAGGTTTCAGTTGGAGTTTTTTTGGATTTGGTTTTTTAGCAGCTTCAGAGCATAATAAATCTGCACAAATTTGAGGTTTTTTATTCCTCTAAAAATGTAAGGTTTTTCCCCCTTTAAAACTTGACCAAAACATTTGGGGCTACATAAATAGGCCCCTAACTATTTTTTCATACAAGTTGCAGATATTACTCATTTCGGGGCCTTGTCTAAAGTAAACAAATTATTATATATCCCCCTAGCATACATAGATTATGGTGGATGTGTGGAAAAGGGGAAAATATTAACAGAAATGGTTTCTAAAATATATTAAAGAATCAATTTATTTATATACAGGATTTATGCTAATTGATTACTGTGTAGTAATGACTTAAGAGTATTGCCGACCCATTGGCCATGTGTCACTGAAAAACCTGCACAAGAAATATTTTAAACATGTTAATTCCCTCTGCAAAAACCAGGCTAAATTCTAGTAAGTATACCCAATACCCTGATGAGGGGTAGTTGGGATCTGATCAGCAACTGCCCTGGCTGTGCTTAAAACACCAGTGGGTGAAATGCAGCCTTTCAATTATTCTATGAAGATAGCGATACCAAGTTTCATTTCCCAGAATTCCCTGCTGTGTATGCAAAGGAGTAGAGGTTTGCTCACCCAAAAAGCTTCTCTAATGGATATATGTTTTCTAAAAGAAATTTAGATATGTTCTTCTGGATGTCTTCCAGAGATGAAAAAGGTGAATATGTCAATCATTTCATATTGTTTCCCATGTTCTTTACAAACTAGTATTCTGCTCCATATTTGTGGACTCTGTGGATTGTGAATTGTTTTTTTATTCTTTGCTCAGTCTGTAGGCTCATTCAGATTGGAAAGAGGGCATTGTGGAAGAAAAGTTCTAAACCTAAATGTATTTTTACATCACTGAATCTACAGCTTTATCATAGAGCTAACACTGTAGCTTCAACATTTAGTGCCCACTGATCTTATCAGGAGATACCTGGAATTGAACTCTGAACTATACACTCACAAGCTCCTGCATTACTTCATTGAGCCACTGGAGACCTTTGGAATCTGATCCTACTGGTATGATTAAAGACCTTATACCTTATACGTTTGCCCACCTCCTTCTCCTCCTCCTCCTTGCTCTACCAGGTGTTTGTAATTTGCTAATTAAGGGGCTCTATATATATTTATAAGCCTGTTGCAAACTATACCCCGTTGCTTGATCATTGAAGATCCCAAGCTAGATCCAGCTTACCACTTATTCCTGTGACGCCTTGTTCCTGTGACTTCTTGTTCCTGTGACTCTTGTGCCTGATTCCTGCCTTGTTCCCTGTTCCTGTCCTTGTCCTGCCTGGTTCTCTTCTCCCTGCTCCCATTAACTATTGGATCTCCTGGTATTTGAGCCCGGCCTTTCTCTTCAATCATTCTCTGCCTTCAGCCTGCCCCTGACCTCGGCCAGTTTACCAGACTCTCCAAGTTTGCCACCAGTCCTGATCTTTTCGCTTATTCTTCGGATCACTTTTGCCTGCAGCCTGCCTCTGACCACTGACCCGGTAAAAGGACTTCTGTTTTTCTTGTAAATAACCAGTTGTGTTGCCTGCACTTTACTTTAATAAATCTTTCCACTCTACAACTTGTTTTCTGAGTATCAGCACCTCAAATACCCGCTGTTTCCATGTTATACAGCACCTAGGCTCTTACCTGTAAGCCACTCACCTGTGGCCCAGCCTGACAGATCTAGCCCAATCAAAACAGAGATGATAATGTATTATTTCAAATTGATAAGAACAAAGCCTTTAAAGTTAATATGTTTCTATCTTAGTGGCAGCCTCATTCACAGGCTGATGGCTGATGGCACATGGGTGCTGAAATCCTCCATGCAAGTGAATTTGGCCTGAAAATCTCCAGCTGAGAAGCACCAGTTTCTGCACGGTCATGCCTTTTCCATTCAAATGAATACAACGCTTTTTTGGTGTGCTGGGATTTTATCAGCTCCAAAAAAAGTCTGATAATCTCTTTCAGTTTAATTAAAAACAATCATTTTAGTAGGAAAACATAGTAAGGATTTTTTTCTGTATATTTGTTTCTTATGTTCCTAAAACAAAGCTGAGACATTAATCAAACTGTTGCAAGTATTATTTTCAGATTACTCAAAAACAATAAACACAATTCTTTATTTTCCATTAGTGATTATTTCAGCCTTGTTTAATGTGTTCCTAATTAACATGGAGGCGAAAAAATAAAATATTACATCCAGTTCAAAAGTGATGCACCTGTGGACAACTATCTGTGTGCAACTATCTGAATTTTTTGTACAAAGGACAAGCTGTTTGAAGGGACCCCAGGGACAGAGCTTGGGTCAAGGAGACAGGGCCATGACAAGGTTAGGAAAAGGTTGTGGAGAGTTTCAGGTTACAGGGATTATCGGTAAGGTAGTCTTGCAGTTTGGGAATTTGTGCCTTAATTCAAATTTGGAAGAGTGAGACCAAAGGGTGCCATTTAACCTTAACAGCTCCCATTCACTCTCCCTTTTTGTGAGCTGGTTGGGGTCAGTAATTAGGACCATCAATGGAGTCACAGCCATGAAATACTTGATGTTTTTGGACCAGGCAGAAGGTTAGGTCTTAAACTAGACAGTATGGCCATTAACTCTTGTGTGGGGATGAGCGAAATATTCCCCAACTTTTCACAGAGAAAAAAGCCCATAGACTATAATGGATAGTAAAAAAAATATTGTATGGTTTAAAAAATGTTGGATGGTTTGAAAAATTATTGCACAAAAAAAATCCATTGACTTTAAAGAGATACTGACACCAGAAATTAAACCATTTTTACATCTATCATACTATTGACTTTGTTTTCTACTTATAATTTTGCCATAAAGTATTTGCTCAAAGCTTTTATGTTACCCATCTGACTCCCTGTGCTCGTCTATAAGGGGCTGCCAACATGACCCATATGTAACTTTTAATGTACATTCATATTTTAAAAAGTAGTTTTTTTAGTGTCAGTATCACTTTAATGCGTTTGGCTAGTTTTTTGCTGCTTCACTACTTTTTGGCAAAATGGGTTGACTAGTGTGGTGTTAGAAAAAGCAAGCTGCCTAGCCTCAGGGACTCATTTTTGGATGGGGGCAGGAAGGGCTCCTACAAATGCAGCCTTCAGTGGCTTGTTTGTTAAGTTATGTTGTTTACAGTGTTGTGAAGTTTAAATGATAGTAAATAAAATGGGATGTAGCTTTTCAACCCAAACAGGTATGAATCAAAGTCATGTTTAGGGTAAGGGTTTTTGAGGGGATAAGGGAGGATATTAGTGAGTTTGAAAGATGCTGTACTTGTCACATAGCATTCAGTACAATGAAGCTGTTATTTCTGTAAAAGAAAATGCAACTTTGAGAAGAGAAGAATTCCATGTACTTAGTGATTTGTCAGTAAGACAGTTTGTTAATATTTTGGCATATAATGCCATAAACAGATACATCACATGGCCTCCGGTTTGAATAGTCACTGATTTCCTTTTTATCTTTTTATCATTATATACTAGCTAGTGACAGGCAAAAGTACTGGTACTATACTATTATAAATGGCAAAAAACTGAAAGATGGGCACAGCAGTGCAATATTTTAGCGTTCAGGAAAAACCACGGGCAATACAACCATTTGTGAATAATTATGTGCTGCGAAAACTTTATAAAAGACCCCCAGTGTATTTGTCAAGCTGTGTATACATTTTTGGTATAAAGGTTTCCCAACATAATATTCTGGTGTAAAAAAACAGCAGCTGCTTGAAAATGCTTTTTTAGGAAAAGAGTGAAAAAAATGTTTTACATCCTTTTAACCACAAAAATGACTCCCTTAAATGTTTCCTATTGACTTAAATTGGTTACGTTGTACATACAGTGGAGCAAAATAACCACGTAAAATACAGGGATCGGATAGCTTCAAAGAAAAAATCCACTGCTTCATAATTTTACACCACTTTTTACACTGGTTTTCAGGGATAAATAATTTTACAACGCAATGATAAATAGGCCCCTTAATCCTTTTCTACAGGCTAATCTGTTTTTTTTGTGCAGTTTTGACCATTATAATGTGATCAGCTGCCCATTTAAAATGTGTCCAATACTGGGCTCTGCCTTTGTAGAGGTTAAAAGCAATTGACAAGTTATTATAATAAAGGCTTGATACAAAACAGTATGTACTCTCTGAATGCATATTACATTCTGTCATTTACAGGGTTTTATATTCCTGGAACCGGCAAGAAATACTGACATAAGACATTTTAATCCCTTTAGCTTCCAATGAAAATCCGCACGGATACAGCATTATACTTCTTGGAAAACCATCTTTGGAGATTTCAGTATCTGAATTCTGTACAATTTGGCCTGCTGTCATACAGATATGTTTCAAACTCTCCTCTTTCTTCAAAAGCATATCTTTTAATATTTTTCAGATTGTTGAAAATTATTTAACTCTGTGCATTTGGTCCTAAGCTGTAAGGAGACTAAAATTGTCTCATTACCGTCACTACTGCCTGCTAGCACACAATAAATCTTGCTTGCACAGAATAAATCTTTGCTGGTATTACAAAAGCAATACACTGCTTCTAGATATTCCTTATCCATGGCTAAATTACACCCACCGTGAACCTTATTATTATTCCTGCCAGCATACAGCATTCACATTGATATACAGTCCTTAAGAGAAACCATGAAATCATCAGTTATTCCTATCAATTAAGCACACAGTTAAGTACCCATGGGACAAATTTGCTATTGCTCATTATTTGGGAGCATTCTAAAACTAGGTGGAATGGGCGGAATTTTTTAGAAGGTGAAAAATAAAAAAAAGTATTATTGAAGTTTGCAATGGTTATTTAAAATGCAGAATGCAGTGTGCAGCGCCGGAACTAGGGGTAGGCAGAAGAGGCATGTGCCTAGGGTTGCAACGCTGGTGGGGTGCTGGGCACATACCACTTGCCTGCAGAACCCCAGTCCAGGCCCTCGCATCACTCCAGTACTGGCCACTCACTGACCAGATTCTCCTGCTTCCTCAGCTTGTATGTGCATGGAGGCGGGTGGTTGCAGGTCGGGTTGCCTATGGTGCCCAGCCAGCATGACCCAGCCTTGGCAGTGTGCAAAGTGCTAAAAATCCCACAATTGGAGCACAGAGACCTGTCGTCCATCCCTAATATACAGTGTTGACTGCATTAATCAGAGCTGTACTGTATGTGTCCCTTAACATTAACATCCTTCAGACTTGCATGATAGGAAGCTCCAAGAGGCACAGCCAGTGGCATAACAATAGAGGAAGCAAGCGGAAGAGGCCCAGACTGCAGGGCAGGAGGTAGGGGGCAGAGTACGGTTTGTTAGTTTGGAAAGGCCCCTTCAAGGCTTCGAAGATTATTTTGCAGGGGCCCAATGCTGAGTAGTTACACTATTGGGCACAGCCCACTGTGCAGTCTGGTCTTTGCTGACTTCTCTAAGTCAGGTGTTAAGGACAGGGCTTGGCTGCACCTCCTGATGCTGAACTCTGCTCCTTTTGTTAGATGTTCAGTTTTAAGAAAGACTGTAATTAAAAATTGCAAGTGATGTTTACAATGGCGTTTTTGCAAATGTTTAGCGCTGCCTGCAATGTAAATGTATTCGCTGGAGAATATTTAATTACTAAGCAAAGGTTAGCATTAACTACTGTTTTGGAGTTTCGTTAAATATATAGTCTCAAAATACGCTTTGCAGTTGTGAAATTTTATTACATACACTGAGAATGTTCACAAAAGCCATTTTGTCTCAAACTTTGCAAGGAGGTCGTTGAGGTCTGTAATCAGTCAAAAAAGGAAAGAAACATGGTCGCTAACATTCGCAATGGTCTTTGTGGATGTGTTTTGCTCTAAAGAAACATATTACATTATCCCATTAGCCTAGGGGGGAATATAATATTGGACGCTAGCACATAAATCATTCGCAATGCGAATAAATGTTCGCAAAGTGAAAAATGTTGCCTTTGCAAACACTTTGCCCCTCACACGACAATAAGATAGCAATTGCGTTTGTTATAGTTTGCAAACATTCGCAATTGCAAACCAATTTTTTGCGACAAAATATTTAACAAAACTGCAGCGCAGGTGTTAAAGGTTCGCTATGGGCATTTAAGATTGGCAATGCAATAAAAGCCTAATGAAGATTATGACATTTTTATTAGCTCTTTGTGAATTGTATTAAATTTACCCCTTAGCACTTGCAGAGTATAATACCCCTTGTCTTTCACAGTTCATTGTAAGTACACTTAGGGGGTTATTTACTAACTAAGTCCAAATTTGTCTGGTCTGAGTTTTAAAGGGGAAAACACAATTTTTCAACATGTATTAAACCCCAAGGCTGCTAAAAGTCTGAATTTAAAAATACTCCATCTCAAACCTGCCAAGTTCATGTAGAAGTCAATGGCAGATATCCAATTTACAATTGGAAGATGCTCTGGGTTTCATACGATAATATACGTTTTTAATTTTTTCACAATTTTATCAAGGGTTTATTTCCTGCACTGATTTTTTTTTATTGATAAATAAAATTTTGGATGGGTGTTTGGTTGAAGTTATTTTAATAAAATAATGAGAAAAAATTGGATTTTATTAAATAACCCTCTTAGCTTTCACTGTAGCGGTAGCTCCTGGATTCCTCAGCATCAATAGGTGCATTGGGACTGACTTACTGAGTGTAATTACACTTTCTGAAAATAAACAGTGCATGAAGTAAGTTTAAAAAGTTATGACTATGATTCATTTTTCCCGAAACACATAAGATGTTGTTAACCCTCGTGCTGCAATAAACCTCTTCTTATTTATCCGGAGTGCCGCCTTTTTGAACTGCCGATTGAATCTACGTTTCATAAAAGATGTAATTACTGCCAGGGTCTAGCGGCTCAATTAGCAGAGAGGTCCGGACCAAATCGGAAGCACTAGGTATAAAGTTCAGTACTTGGTAGCCAAGGGGTCAAGAAGGATCATAATTGTGATTCAGGCAAAATGGTTCAAAGGCAGTAATCCGTCATGATCAGGAACAAGGCAGAGAATCAAAAGTCCAGGAAACAGTTAAAAAAGATTTAAGTAGCAGCTAGGAAGCTAAGAAGTGTGACCTATTTTCAGGCATTGAACCTGTGTTTTGGTGTTCCTGTTATTTAGATTTTGGCACAATGACTTCACACACGGCACAAAGACGTCAGTGCACGGCCCTAGGCACCGCCATCTTGATCACAAAGTGGAGCTCTCAGAGAAACAGAGCTCTCCTGATAAATACATGTAACAACTGCATCCATTTTTTCTCAACTGCAATAGCAGTACTTATTACACCCTATAGTGTTATAAGACTACAAACACCAATAGTCTTTACAAGTTCACATCACTAATGAAAAAAACTAAGATTCTCACAGCTGATATACCAATAAACGGTGCAGTAAAAAAATCTGCACATACTGTATAAGAAAATAAAGACAGTTTTTGTAATACCACACTATCAAGACAAAACTCAGTGCCATGGAAGATCCATAGGAAGAAAGCTAAAGTGTGCATGTAGTTTGCATGCATCCTCCCACATAAAACTAGCACATGGATATTTTTAAAACCAGTTATTTACTTCTGTAAGATCACACAAGACCCATTTTTAGTACAGGTACTTGTAATCAAGTACCTACAGAAAGTTGTTTATAGAATAGAAACTGTGCAGAGGAGATACTAAATCATGTCAATGCATATCAGGAAACGTTTCAAGACCTTGACTTGTAAGATATGAAATGACATAAAAAAACAAATACAGCAAGGGAAGAAGCAATGTTTTACAAGAAGCAGATGGCTATAGCTAGAGGGCACAATCTTATGTTAGAGGGAAGATGTTTATTAACACAATAAGTCAATAAAAGAGTAACATCTGTAAATTATAGCCTTAATACAATACTAGACTCCATTAATGATGTAAAATGTAAATTTGTTTTATGCCTGCAATGTAACCTAATATCATGTTTGTTTGCTTTCTGTGACCTGTGTAAATTTTATAGGTGGATTATTGGGGTTCGTTCTTCAAGCATATTTATAAAAAAAAAAACTCATTAGCGCTCCTTTTAATTAGGTAAGGCAGTGAACAAAGTGCAAAAACAGTAGAAATCTGTAATTTTTTTGCACATCGCACATGGTTCTGCAGCAAAGAGGCATGTGACCACCCTATTTAAAACATTGTTTTCAGTGTTTCTAGCAGTTTATTCATAAGAAATGAGAGACACCCCCTCTGTGTTGTGCACCTCATTCTGCACTTTTTCCACACGTAAATGGCCCCTATTTTGAACCATATGTGCACATATGGTTCAACTGCCTATGTTTAATGGAATGAAAATTAAGGTCAGGATATAAATGGCTACATTAGATCTTTAAAAGAACCTTCCCTAAATTTTGATGAGTTATGTGCCTATATAATGACACATAGATTCTATTTAATACAGTGCCAGGCCAACCCAGCCAGGTGCCCCAGGCAGCCTGGCAGTTCCTAGTGCCCCACGGGTGTGGAGGCACGAAAGACTGCATGTGTGTTTGTGCAAAAAACAATGTGCCTTGAAAGGAACAGCGGGCATGTGATCAAAAAGACTGCACACGCCGTCTACAGCTGCGAGTGGGGACTGGACTAGGGGGTAGGAGAAGCAGAGAAGGTACGTGCCTGGCAATCCCCCCAGCTTTGCGCCCCAGGCACCCGCCTACTCTGCCTACCCTCTAGCTCCGGCCCTGCTTTAATATCTAGAAAGTCTTATATATTTTACAGGGCATCCAGCATACAAAAGATACCAACAGTTAAGTTACACATTCATATACAGTATAATAATAACAAACAAGGCACTAATTTTTAAAACCATTAGGCGGGGGTGCAATGATGCTGTGACCACAAAATACATATAGTCAAATACAAGAGTCCTCTGCACTCAACCCATTATCAATATATTTAAGACAGAGACATTTTGTGCATACTGCTACTGAAAAGTAGGTAAGGCATTTTTCAGTAGCAGTATGCACAAAATGTCTCTGTCTTAAATATATTGATAATGGGTTGAGTGCAGAGGACTCTTGTATTTGTCTATAAACTTATAATTAAGTATATTATAATCTATGTCTGGTACTATTAGCCACAGTTTGCAGTAATAAAGATAAGCTTTATATAAAATATTAAACATGCAAACTGCAATTATAAACCTTGCACTGGGAAACCTGTGTGGTCTATCCAACTCCTACCACAAGTACCAAAGTCCCATACTCCATTCCGGATGGACAAATGCAATTGCTCAGTCCAATGTGTTCCTTTCCCAAGAGCTCTTATACCCCAGGCAGGACTACCTGCCCCAAAGTACCTCAACCTTGGACTTAGTTGCTTCCACACTACTTCTACACTTCCTCTGGTACACATAACCCCTGTCCTCCCTCAGGTGGATCACTCACTGGGGAATCACACAGCTACACTCTAAGTAGTAATTTGAAATGTTGTCCTCATTTGCCTAATCTGTTTATTCCTAGCCTATGTATAGTGTGTTTAAATAAATCTTCCTCTGTTATTAAAAGGAAACTATCATAAACACATTGGCAAACTGTAGTGGATGCTTAATCAATGTTTATCTTTTTACCCAACCATGCTGTTTGTCAGTACAGCATTGTAATATCTGACTTATGATGGAAAAAAATAACTATTAAAGCTAGAAAAAATTGGCAATGCCTCACAGCTTGAGTGTTTTTTTTTTGCAGGCAGAAGAACTTGTTTAAGAAACTAACAAAGAAATCCTTACATATAACCATAATATAAAATTAAAGACTTTTTGGAATTTACAGTTTTGTGGAATGTATTTATAATCACATGGTTCTCCTTTAAGTATATCTCAGTAGATGGAACTCCCCAATGATTTGATTACCTGCTCAGTACCTGTGTTGACAGGATTTATAGCACAGTTGGTGGGTTAAAAATGACCACAAATGAACAAAATTTAGGTAATGCTTCTGACAACATAGCGGTGTTGTGCCAAATGCATTAATAAACCTCATTCTCTAACATATAACTTAACCGCTCAGTGCAGTAGAAAAAAATGGCTAACAGCTCTATGCTGTCATCTTAATAATCTAAAGCACTGTAAATATTAGATGGTTGCTGTGTACAAGCCACTGTTGTGGAAAATGGTTACAAGGACGTACAGTTGCATTATTTACACTGTTTTCTTGTGCTTTATTTTTTATTTATTTGATCTAAGCAAAAATGAAATATGGAAAAGCTTTTCTAAAATAAACGTACTTCTATTTTTCCATTTAAAGGCACACTCATTTAGAATCTACAAGAGACTGAAGCTTAACGAATCATACTTTAATAGTTTCAGTTTTATGTGTGATGGCACTATGAACTGCGTGAATGCCTAGTCAATCATTTTGTTTGTTTACTTTCTACACACATTCATGGCCAACTGCTGGCTCCACAAGCAATTACAAAGAGGGGCAACTAGCCAGGTTACAAGCAGGAGAGCCACAAAGATTCAATAATTATTACAAATGACATTTTTTCTTCTTTGCTCTAAATACTTCACTTTGACTCATGCAATATGTAACTGTCACGATCAGCACCCTAAACCCAGAACTAATGTCAGGCTTCTGGTCACGGTTCACGCTTCTGCCTATAGCAGCCACCTTTGGCTTCAGGAGGAGCCCTCAGCTACTCAGATGTCGCCAGGTCTAAGTGTGAGAGGAGCAAGACGAGAGTTCTGGGTGAGCAAAGTGGCCAGATCCTAGCGGAGGAGGACCAGTGCACAGCAGGTTGGTAAGGGTATTCTCAAGGTACCTTACAAGCAAGAGTTAATCAGGCAAAGTTCAAACAAAGTCAGACAGGCAAGGGTCAAATCCAGACAGAAATACAATAAAGAACACACTCTGGTACTATGGGGCATAGACCTACAATGGGCATTGGAGTTCTGCTAGAAACAAGTTTAAATAGTCAAATTTTCACTCCAAAGTGACATCACACTGTGCATCAATGTTGTGCCATTGCCTAGGTACAAGTGTGAATTTAACATGCATGGAAAGACTGTGGGCATCCCTGTTACGGCAGTGGCTATGGCCCCTGCTGCTACCTCCATAGACCTCCAGGTAACCTTACAGTAAACCTATCATGATAACTCATGTAGTATAGTATGTACACTCTCAATAAAAATTATATTTCTTATAAATACAGGGCCTGAATCCCCTTTGGTATGTGAAAGATACAGGGAATTTTTAATGTAGTACCTCCACCCAGTGGACACTAAGGATCATGACTGGAACTAGGGGTAGGCATAGGAGGCACCGTAACAACGTGGGGGCACTGGGCAGATATCTGTTTAAATCTCTCCCCTGCTGCTCTCGCCTTGCTTCTCTCTCTCCTCCCCTCCCCCATATCACTCTGCCCTCCATCCCTCCCCTGCCCTTCCCCTTCATTGCTCTCCCCTCCCTCCCTTCACTTCTAGTGCATGCACACTCATGCACACACACACTCCACTGCAGGTGGACAAAAACAGTCACTGTTCCTGGATAGCAGTACCTACCCCAAAGGACCTCTCATTTGGACAGAGTAGTTGCTCCCACAAAGCTGGCACATGGACAATGCCTGTCCTCACACAGGGGACCAAATGCTGGATAAAACATCCACAAAATCACTGCAGAAATATCAAATCTTCACGACCTCCTGTGGTGGAAGGTAAAAGTGGCAGAGCACTTTATAAAGAATTGTTAACAGTGACACCTCCTAGGCAATTTTGGAACTGCCAGGGCACACTTTTCTGGAGAAAAGTAATCATTCCCCCTCTTAGCTGGCAACACCAGGAAATTTCCAACTTGTAGGGGAATTTAACCCTATGGACCCCCTACAAATATATAATAATAATTTAAAAAAATAAATAAATAAAAAAAAATTGATTCAACCCTCAGGAAACAAACAGAAAATCAGATTTCTGTAAAGTCTGCATGTCACAATATAGACCTGTACAAGAGTCAAACTCATTTTGCTGCCAGAGTTTTATTCAAATAAAGCAGATCGAGATTGGAGACAACTATATGTGTTTTGAAAAACATAAGGATTCATTCACTGTTGGGGGTCAAGAAACCAAAAGCAAAACACAAGTAAAAAGCAGGCCCATTGTTTGCACTCTGCCTTATGCCATTCTAAATTTCACATGATAAACTTTTTCTCACTGAATTGAATCTGGCCCATTGTGTGTCCTTTAGCTTAAGTATAACATTATGGAGTTTTGTGGAAGACTTTTTCAAAAATTATTTATGATTTGCCTGATATTCTGAACTATTGTGTTGGCTACAGAAGAAGAATAGTTGTGGTGTGCCATTAATACTTTCAGAAATGTTTTTTAATTCGACTATAACTGAAATTGCTTTAGCAGTTATCAACATTTACATTGGATTACAATATTTTTTTCTAGCTTATCATTTTGTTCCTTACATTTCTCAGTTCATGTACTGTTCCCTTAATAAATAAATGATTCAGGTCCTTGTCTCTAAGGAAAGTTTTGAAATACATATTACAACTATGGGTTGATCCTTCTACTGTAGCCGTAGATGAAGCCAAATCTCAAACATATTTAAGCATGCACAAAGCTTGGTTTGCCTAACCTATGGCAATGATTACTAGTGATTTAATCTGCCTATTTATGGGTAGCCAACAAAAAAGGCAAATTTTACATGTTCTGATGCATTCCTAAATAGAAATACATCTCAGGGCCCAAACATAGATTTTTAGGATTATTTTCTGCCCCAGGATCAATGCTATTTTGTTAAGCTTGGAAAATTGAAAGTATTATAATTTTTTCCAGTCTTTCTCCATATTAATATATAAAAATGGCATGAGTCTTTGGAAAAAAACATATAAAATTGGATTTTGAGTAGACCTGTGTTATAAAAAAAAAAAGCAATCTTAACATGGGACTCAGCAGGAATAACATTTGTTTTCAACTACTGACCTTTTCTGATGCTTACATTAATGCTGATCAGTGGGAATCGAATACACTCTAAATGAACAACTTATATTCAGCACAGTTTGATACTCTTTTTGGTGTATCATAACATAACAGTGTTAAAGGGGAAGATTTTAAGGTCCAATTTACCATTTCCTATTTTTTACTGAGCACCATTTTTAATGCTCGTTAAAAAAAAAATATTTGGCATTTCATTTTTACTATATATATGGGATCCCAAATCTGTAAATTTGTTATCCAATGAGCTCTGAATTATGGGAATGCCATCTCCCATAAAGTCCATTATAAGCAAGTTAACCGTTTCTTTAAAAATTATTTCCATTTTCTCTCTAATAGTAAAACAGTACCTTATGGGATGTACTTAATGGGAACTAAGCTGCATAAATCCATTGGTGGTAAAAGAATCCTAATGGGTTTATTAATTTTTAAATTACTTTTAGCAGACTTATGGTATTTTAATCCAAATTGCAGAAAGGTCCCTTATTTGGAAAACCCAAGACCCCAAGCACTGCTGATAATAGATCCTATACCTGTATTTATACTCTGCATTGAAAAGGTTTTGTTTCAGCATGGAAAATAATTGCCTGCATTCTTTCCACTAATATGCTGTTTCCATTGGAGAGCAAGCATTGGGATGGGAGCTGTTCTTAGAATTTGCAAATTGAGCCCTTGAGCAATCTGGAAAGGAAAAGAGAGGAACATAAAAAAGTAGTGGACACCATTTTCTGGTTTTCTTTACTTAAAACTTTAAAACTTTAAAACTTAATTTAAAATTTTCAAATGAATTTCTGTTTTCCAAACCAGTACCTTGTACTTGATCCCAACTAAGATTTAATCCTTACTGGAGGTAAAGCAATCTTGTTGGGTTTAATCAACAATAAAATTATTTTTAGTAGAGTTAAGGTAAGGACTAAGGAGATCCAAAGTACAGAAAGACCACTTATCCAGAAAACCCCAGGTCCTGAAGATTCTGGATAACAGGTCCCATACCGGTACATACTCCACATTCTCCAACCAGCAAGAGGATTGCACCACCCCACATGGCAGGTCGAATCAAATCAACATTAATAAAACTGGGCTGTAGGGATTCTGATAAAAATGCATTATACAGTCTACTTTGAACATGGTACTGACACAATTCCATTTATTGATAGAAATGTGCCAGTACCACTTTGAACAGGAGCATTGAGAATTAAAGCCTTTTTCATTATTAAAATGTATATAGTTGGAGTAAATTCATACTAAACTCCTACTAAATCTACCTTGTAAATTCTGTATGTGAGCACTGTGTTAGTGGGCTTACACTATAGGAATAGAATTATTTGAGAACAATTGCCTCCCTGAAGCAATTAGTTCTAGATAATATGTTAAAGAAATGCAAACCAATTACAAGTGTTAAAATAAAAAAGCCTCAAAGCAAGATAAGATCATACTTCTGTAAGTTTTGCTCAAAACTGCTGCTTGAATAAATTATTTTACCCCATAAGCAAAGGTTTAAAACAAAACAGACCCTAAAAATTGATTAAAGTCCAGTAATTCATCATGAGAAAATCTTACACGGTTCAGTTTATACTGAGCAAATACCCATTGGGGTTTTCTCAACTTTACCTTAAACAATTTACTTTATTCAACGCAGCCTTGGATTGCATTGGTATGTCAAGCAAGATGTGTTCACATTCTAAGTAGCACCTTATGACAGCATTTCACAAAACAAGGAGTTTTGTCTGTGATGAACAGTATTCATGATGCTTTGGGTTTCATAGCACCCCTTACCATTCAAGATACTGCTAAGACAGCTTACTTCTGAAAACACAGACTGGGATAGCCAGCTATCCAGGGAGAAAAAACAAAGATGGGAATTATGGGAAAGGTCCCTGAAATCATTGGAACAACTTCAGATACCACACTGTTACTCCATTGCATCCTTCACAAGTGCCACCAGAAGAGAGATCCATGGGACAGATTCACTAACCAGCGAAAATTGGCCAGCGTCCACTTCACACCCAGCATAACAATTCGCCAGGTTCAAATGCGCTCAGACAACGCTAATTCACTAATATGCAGAGTTTTGTTCTGGGTGCCAAAAACTGGCGACTTTTCACTAGCGGTACTTTGGTAATGCGAGCATTTCAAAGTGAAGATACGCTACTGTTCATTTCTAGATACGCTAGTGTTCATTTCTAGTGTTCATGCAAATTGACCTGAGCGCAAGATCACTATCGAAAATTCAGGTCAATTTGCATAGGGTGGGAAATTTAAAGCTGTATGGACACCTTTATTGTCAATGTTGGTTCAAATACTTATGTCCAGGGAACCATATTAAAGACAATAGAGTTATTTTAATTCCCTACACATGAGCCCACTGTAAAGTTAATGTTCCATATGTTGAAAAAATGTATGGGGAAGGCCGGTTTTTGAACTTTGATGCATTTTCGGCTCAAAGAATATAATGTAAGTGATAGAAGATTGAGTAAGATCTAGCTACTCCATTGCACTTCACCTGGTCTGAGGCTGGCAAGTCTAGCAAAAGAGGTAACGCTCAGTAAAATCCGCAATTTAGTGAATTTGCGCAGTTATGTCCATTCGCCAGAGCAAAAATTTGTCTGCGATAGAGTGCGAATGACTGCTAGTGCCAGTCTCTTTCACTAGCGAATTGGCAACTGCGCCCATTAGTAAATTGGCGATGTCCCTGTTGGCGGTAATGCTAGCAAACTGTCGCTAGCGTTAACCACTTCGCCTTTTGGTAAATCTGCCCCCATGTCTTCTCCAATGCATCTATCGAAGCCATAGCTGCAGTAGCTTATTTAAGGGTTATAGATCTGGGTGATAAAGTAAGCTTTGGTTTCATCCTGGATACGGCCAAGATAACTCCAAAGCTTGCACATACTGTTCCAAGGCTTGAACTCTGTGCAGCTGTCTTAGTTGCTGTCTGAGTTCTCACTGTTTGGAACGCTTTTCAAAAGTGGTCTTCTGTTGTATGAGCTGTAGCATGACTTATCCACACTGCTAATCACTTTGCAAACAGTACTACAGAACATAAAGTGTGTCACAGGTGGCACATATGTAAGGGTATCTAAGGGATTCATCCTTTCTAAGGGTAGCCCACTGTACAAATTAAACCCAGTGCTTGATCACCGCAAGTGAGTCAGGGTCACCTAGGAAAATCCAATCTGTGCAATAAGGACTCAAACCCCTCATTGTTCTGGCTGATATCACATTACGGCTTTGCTGGTTAGGCATTACCATGAGCAAGTTCATCACCACGGCCATCACATTACAGAAGGTGCAGTAAGATCTGCAGGTTTTGTTGGGATGAAAATATTCAGATTCTCCATACTCCACAGTACCAAAAAGTAAGAAGAAGGCTCCAACACCAGCAGATGCCAGATCTCCCAGCTGACAGATTAAGCACTGAGCCACCCTTTACTAATGTTGGCATAGATGTTTTTGGCCCGTGGTCTGTAGTCACACAAAGGATATGCAGCAGAGTCGTCAATGATAAATGCTGGTTTGTGCTTTTCACTTGCTTGAGCATTTGTGCAGTGAACATTGAAGTTATCGACTCTATGGACTCTTCTTGCTTCATTAATGCCTTTCAAAGATTTGTCTCTGTATGAGGGCCTGTAAAGTTACTGAGATTTGACTGTGGGACTAATTGTACAGGAGCACAGAGAGTGGAAAACTTCTTGAAAGACAATAAGTGTAATTGGGAATTTAACCCTCCGGGGCCCCGGACTTTCTGCGGCGGAGTCAGCAAAGGAGCCAAGCGTGTTAGCCAAAAGTGAAGTATCCAGGGATCAGGCAAAGGCGTAGTCAATTACAGGCAGTGGTCGGTTTCAGGAAGCAGAGAAGCGAAGTACGAAGGGATAAGGCAAAAGCGTTGTCAAGTTCAAGCAGTGGTTGGTCCGGGCAGCGAAGGTACAAGGTTGAATTAACAAGCCAAGGGTCGAATAAACAGGAAAGCAGGCAAACGGGGCTTGAGCAGGAACTGTGGAAACAGAAGCCAGCTTGGGCAATGTGAGGAGAAAGAGGAAGGTATTTAAGGGGACAGGAACCAATCAGGAGCAGGCTGAGGAAGACAGACAGATCAGGGACCAATAGGAAGCCAGGCGCCCAATTTAGAAGTCATAGCTCCTCAGTGTTTTGGCGGGAGCGTCCATTTTGGCATGCACCGGTGTTTATGCGCCGGCGCCTAAGTTGACGCGCTCCAGCGTTTATGCGCTGGCGCGCTGCCGGTGTTACAATTTCTTTCCCTTCTCCCCTCCTGTAGTACTCCCATGGCTCTGTCTGTTGGTTTATTCCACTTGTCCGGTAGTATTTGCTAGGCTCCATTTTCATTTACATGTATATTGCTGGAGTGGATCATATTATGATCTTTTGACTTATCTGGATGTTCACTGTTGTCAAGATCTTCACAGTCAACTGTCTGCTGACATTACTGAGTTTGTAAGTTATTGTTATCTCAAATCAACTTGAGATCACACTTTCAATGCTTAGAAGGGAAGGCAGAAAACTTCCCCTGTAACAGAGAACCTGATGTTGAGAATACTCCAAAAGGCATCTTGCTCTGGTATGTTGCTCATGGGGTGCAAGAAATCTGAATAACATCACCAAGGGTTCTTGGACCATTCTAAAGTGTACAGGAAAGTGAAGTGTCAAAAAAAAAACATAGCAAACAGATAACTTAAGAAATTCGACAAAAATATCCAGATAACAATAATTACTTCATGTAGGTGAGATTTTGTAGATATAATTCTATAGTTACATGCTAGGAAAAAGAAACACGCATTAAGCTGAAATATTTATATTCATTTGCTTTTCTTCATATCAGGATGAACTTGAATCCAATAGGACCTATTAGGTTTTTGTGTTGTCACCTATGCTTTGGGACATTGGCTAGTTAAACCAAAAGCATTTTAGCTGGAACAGTGACTAGGTGTTTTGAAATATACTAGGTTACATTTTGCAATGAACTAACTTTTATGGTACCACCAGAAGAGTCTTTCAATTTTATCTCTTATAATCAAGTCTGTATTGTATCTTGCCAAAGTACTCTGATGCCATTCTGTCCCAAGTACTATCTGTACAGAGAGCGCCATTACTATCTTCAATTGCATCTCTGTTTTATTCCAATTACAATAAAAACCATGTCCTATATGTTTCCCTGTTTCTGAACTACAGTCATAGCTCACAGAGCACTCAAACCTCTTTAGCCTTTAATTGGTGTCAGAGACAATGGCCATCATTTATCAAACATGCCCAGTGCAGAAAACTGTGCTAATATTACACATGGTCTCCCTCTCTCATAGTTTCATTTCAAAAAGTTCACAGAAACAGTGTCAGATCTTGGATTATTGGACTAGACTGGCATTAACATTCTTATAGCTATTTAGCATATGTTTTAGTGCTGTTTGTGCCTTACAGTATATTATTCTTCAAAAACAATTGAACTGAGAAATCGTACCATAATTTTGACTGTCCTGTGTAAATTAGGATAAAGGTATAATTACTTTCTTAAGGCTTTATTTCTCAAGTTGTGAGCTGTTATTGTCTCTGATTACAGTAATTCACTGTTGTGTCACTGCTTAGTTAGTGGATGCCATCTCACCTTCACAACAGTTTTTGACATAAACCCAGTGCCAGTGGCCTTCAGGCAAGTGCTTATTTTTTACTTCCTCTCAAATTTTTGTTGCATAAAAAACAGGGATATATATGTCTGAGACTGGCTGTGCACACAAGGAATTGAATGACAGGACAGGAACAGGATGACGAGGACATAGATGACTTAGACTGGACAAGATGACAAGGGCTAAATCAGAACAGGAGCAGATTGGGTAGGAGCAGGATAGACTGGACGTAGACTGGAACAGACTGGATTAGGACAGGACAGTGCGGGCATAGATCGGGAGCAGGCTGGAAGGATAGGAAAGGATGGTGTGGGTGTAGATCGAGAGCAGACTGGAAGCATAGGACAGAATGGTGTGGGTCTAGATCAGGAATAGGAGGACTGTATAGCAGGAAGAATGGAAAGGAGGAGGACTGGAAAGCAGGACAACTTGATAGCAGGAGGACTGGATAGCAGGAGGACTGCAAAGCAGGAGGACTGGAAAGTAGGAGGACTGAATAGCAGAAGGACTGGATAGCAGGAGGAATGGATAGCAGGAGGACTGAATAGTAGGAGGAAGATAACAATGTTCTCCATGCCAACATGGAAGTATAAATATAATTGTAAGCGCTTGGTGACATTTATTTATTATTTTATTAGTGAAAATTAACTTTTTGAATATCTTGTTTTCCACATCACCTGCTATTGTATTTCTGTGCTAAAAGGGGGCACTTAGTGACCCATTTAATAACAATTAAATTGAGATTTTTTCCACCAATCTAAAAAATATGTGGTTTTCTATAAGATTTATTTATTACAGGTCAAATGTTAGTGGTTTTAGAGGTTTCATGAAACCATGATTAAAGTAACAAACTCTAAAACCATGATTGTCATGGAATTTATTAAAATATGACAATATAAAAACCCTGAGTGAAAAAAGAGCTGAAAGATGCAGAAAAAATATAAATATCTTAAAAACCTCCAAATAAGTTTTTTGGACAATTACACGCAAAATAAATATTGTAAAGCACATGTATAGAAAAGTGCATGTTAACAACTTCAGAGTTTCTGATAAACGTTGCAATCCCTCCAAAGAAGTTTTGTGATAAATTGTATGTACTGTATCTAAACCATCAGCAGGGGAGAAACCAAATATTCTGTATCAGTCCTTACTTTTGCAGTTGAAGGTGAACTCAACCCAAGAAACAATAGAAATACAATTTTGCATAATGAAATAAAATGTAAGCAATTCTAAGCAACAATCCAATATCCAGTAAACATTTTCAGTAATTCTTGAAGTTATATTCAGGACAATATTTTATACAATCTTTTAAGGACATTAATGGGGAATGTGATATATTTTGTTAAGCCTAAAAAACATTCAACCGTTGCAGATGTTAGCGACCATGTTTGCGTCCTTTTTGACTGATTACAGACCTCAACTACTTCCTTGAAATTTTTTGACCAAATGGCTTTTGTGAACATTCGCACTGTAGGTAAGATTTATCAAGGATCAAATAGTAAATTCAAATTTGAATTTTCGAGTTTCAAAATTCACAGATTCTAATTATAATCCCCTATTTTAATGTTAATTAGAATGTGAGATTTATCACATGTCGACCATGGAAACAATCCTAATTCGAATATTTGCAACCTAAAACCTGCCGAGTTCATGTTAAAGTCAATGGCAGATGTTCGTTGAGCCATTTGGAGATGTTAATAGCCTTCCTGACATTAAAGTTTTTTTTTTTCAGAGAAAAACTAGATTCGTATTCGAATCGAATACGATTCGAATTTTCAGGTCAGAACCATTAGATTGAAAATTAGACATAAGAATTTTGTATTAAATAACCTCCAAGTTGGATTGTGAGTATATTCGAATAAAAAAAATTCACGTGACTTTGAAATTCAACCTTTGATAAATGGGCCTCTAAGTCTTACCTGCAACTTGCTTTCCAAGCTAATAGTCCCAGATGGTTGTCCTTTTATTGGCTACTACTGGGATCACCTGATTGCAGCTGGGAATGATGGGGCCACAAACATGGCCGCTTACATTCACAATGTTCTTTTGCGCTAATGGAACGTATTACATTCCCCCAAAAATGCCTCAATGTCCTTAATATGTTAATAGTAGTTGACGGTACCTATGTGAAGAGGGTATGCACAATTATCAATCCATTTTAGCTTGCTTGCCTTCATAAATAAGCCATTTGTGCAGTCCTCTCAACTGTCCTGTCTTCTGGTCCCATTGAAACACTGTATTGGTAGTAAGCTCTCCTCTAGCTAATAGGGATGTCGCGGACTGTTCGCCCGCGAACTAATTCGCGCGAACATCGACTATTCGCGTTCGGCGAACGTTCGCGAACGTCGCGCGACGTTCGCCAATTTGGGTTCGCCTTAGCTGGCGCTTATTTTTGCCCTCTCACCCCAGACCAGCAGATACATGGCAGCCAATCAGGAAGCTCTCCCTCCTGGACCACCCCCACACCCCCTGGACCACTCCCCTTCCATATATAAACTGAAGCCCTGCAGCGTTTTTTCATTCTGCCTGTGTGTGCTTGGAAGAGCTAGTGTAGGGAGAGAGCTGTTAGTGATTTGAGGGACAGTTGATAGTAACTTTGCTGGCTAGTAATCTACTTGATACTGCTCTGTATTGTAGGGACAGAACTCTGCAGGGATTTGAGGGACATTTTAGGTTAGGTAGCTTTGCTGGCTAGTAATCTACCTTCTACTGCAGTGCTCTGTATGTAGCTGCTGTGGGCAGCTGTCTGTCCTGCTGCTGATCTCTCATCTGCATCTGTTCTTCAAACAACTGCCACCTAGCTGTCTAAATATCAATAATAATACCGTCTCCAGAAACACCACCCGAGTGACGTTTTTCAAGCAGCAATAATATATTCCGTATCCAACGGCTGTAGTGTATACGTTGCCCTTGCAGGCATTATTTGCCCAGTCTTTAACCAAGTGCCACCTAGCTGTGTGAGCTTTTTCACATTCCGTGTCCAGAAACATCACCTGAGTGACGTAGTGTGATTTCTGCCCTTTACAGCACAAAACGCAGCGCTGTGTCAACAATGGATTTTTCAGATACATTTTTGCCCTTGATCCCCCTCTGGCATGCCACTGTCCAGGTCGTTGCACCCTTTAAACAACTTTAAAATCATTTTTCTGGCCAGAAATGTCTTTTCTAGCTTTTAAAATTCGCCTTCCCATTGAAGTCTATGGGGTTCGCGACGTTCGCGAACTATTCGCATGTTTTGTCGCAAGTTCGCGAATATGTTCGCGAACATTTTTTCCGCCGTTCGCTACATCCCTACTAGCTAATTCCTCCAGTCCAATTTCTACAAATACATGTGAAGAAGGAGAATGATCTAAATGTTTTAATGGTACATATAGTCAGGAGAAGCAGTGCTGGGAATAGCAACGGGCAGACTGATACTGCTTTAAATTGCATTTACATTTATAAATTACTAAAACTATTGAACATTGTTATTTCATGCATATTGAAAACTTGCTTAGATTATAAATTCTTTCATTAGGCAGAATATTATAACTATTGTTGTTTGATTGGTGTTCCAGTTTATGTATTCTTTAGTTTGTTATTACAAGATTCTCTAACTCTTCAGCCATGTGTAAGACTAGGTACCAATTGTTTTCTTTTTCTCACATTAAAAGAAGATAACAATGAATGTAAGTAGCAGGAATTTGCCATGCTTTGCACACTACTGCTTTCCACTGGAAACAAAAACTTGGCAATAATGTTCTCAGCACAACTGTGATTTCCAGTAGCTGAGCAGGCACCAAATAAAGGATTCACAGGATCAAAATGGCAGTTTCTAAATCAAAGCCATTCTTTTAGATTTAAAGCCATTCTGAAGACAACACACCTGTATGCAACACACTGACAGATAACTGAAAAGATCCACAGTGACATTTATTTCTAAATGTGAGCCAAATTGCTTTGACTTCTATGGTTCCTGGATGAGTGCTATTTGATGCTCATGATATAATTATCTGCTTAACATAAGAGCGAAGGACTCACAGGTGCATTGGAATTTTGAACAGTTAACAATGTTGACAATGGCCATTTTTAAACGAGAAAAACAACAATTTCTGGCTCTTCTAAAGTGCACTTTGACTTAGCCCTTCTGGAACTACAGTGCCTCATGAACATTATCATGGACTACTGCTTTCTCTCGGGTGTTGCAGCTGCAGGGCTATTACAACACCTGTTACTGTATATCTTTCATTTCTCCAAGTAAATCCTATTTATTGAGAGGGAATTAGTCATTGTAAATGAGTTTTGCGTTAATGAAAAAGAAAATACTATGGGCAAATTGAATTTCGCAGCTATAATGCTTTGAAGTCGATGGTTATCGAAATAATTTTGACGCTCATAAATTTCGACGCCCACGACAATTTGCATTAAAGTCAATGGCAGTCCAAATAATTTTGACACGCGTCAATTTTTATGCACTCGAAACACGGAAATACGGCGTGAATTTGCGTCTGTTGAATTTAGTCGCCCATACCTATAAATGAGAGCAAAATGACCCCTGATGTACAGTTGGTCAAAAATTGCACTACGGATATTAAACCAACTACTGCTATCAGTGTCTAAACTATTGGTTTGCTGTTCAGTAGTGAAGACCAGTGATGATTCCATATGCCCAGGCATTTGCATAGGCATTAGGCATCCTGGTTTAACCGTTATAGAAGATCAAATCATAAATAAATGAAGTATTTTTAATATAAATATGACAGCTGAGTATGGGAGATTGACCTTTATTCTTACATAATACTCAGACTCTTCAAGCATCAAGCAGCTATAGGGGGCCCAATGGATATTGTTGGGTTGGAAATCACCCATAATGTCAAGCTCACAATGCATCAGTAGATGAGAATGTAAAGAGAAGCCATGGCTCTTCTTCATTTCCTGCTGTTCTGACTATTAATGTTCTTTAAACAAATGATTGGCACAATAGGAAGGAAGCCATACCTTGTGTGGCCCCATCACACAAGGTATGGGGCTCACTGTCCATTTTGTGGGCTCATTAGGGACCAGGGGTTTTATGGACAAGGATCTTTCCATAATTTTGCTCTCCATACTTAGTCAGTTAAAAATCATTTAAACATTATATAAACCCAACAGAATTGTTTTGCCTCAAAAAGGGATGAATAATTATGAATTATTAATAATAATTAGTTCGGATCAGGTACAAAGTACTGTTTCCTAGCCACTATATGTCGACATAAACACTGGGTAGGCTCCCTGACCCCATTCCGAACCAGAAAGTCCCTCCCCTACAAATCTATAAAACACACCCCCCCCCCCCCCCGTAGAGCCAGCAGTCTTTTCGTCCTCAAACGTCTGGTACCTTCTGGGATCTCTTTGGAGCCTGAGCCTAATCTCAACTGAAGAAGGTTAATGGTGCAGCAGGGTCTGTTTTTTTCTCCTTGTCATTATTATTTTTTAGGTACTCCGTTTGCCTCCTTCAATATGGCACCGATTGTGGGCTGCGCGGCTGGAAGTGCTGTTACTTGACACTGAGTAGGCGCACAGTACAGGTTATGCCCTTCTTCAACATGGCGGCGGTGTTATTTTTATTTTTCATGCGCATGCGCCTTCAGGGAATTGAATTAATCCGTCAAGTGCTCTTGGAGGCGTGGTTTCCAGTTTAAATAGCAGAGATTTTCTAGTACACGGCTCTTCTGTTTTCTGTTTTGCCTGCACAAAGGAGGACAAAGGTGGTTCTTTTTGAGTTCAGGTATTTTGGAGTTACCTATTAGTCTTTTTATTATATTAAGGCTGTTTGTGTTGTCAATTTGACTGTTATTTTTTATAGACAGCACACCAGGATATGCATTCCGCTGCCTTAAGTAAAACTGTCCCTAGAGCTAGGTAGGTCCCTCAATTTGTTTTTTTAATTATTTTTACATTTGTAAATGTTTAAAATTTGTATTTTTATTATTTTCCTAGCTTGCCTAATAAAGAGGAAGGAGACTGCAGAGTGTTGGGGATGTTCGAACCCTATCCTGCCGAATAAAAAATTCTGTACAGACTGTTTTTTTTTGCTGTCGGAAGGTCCTTCTCCCCTGTCTCCATCTTCAGCTTCAGGATCTGTTTCATCCAACTTACTGGCATGTATTTCTGAAGCACTGCCCAGGGGATCTCTAAGGCTTCAGCATCGGGGCCCAGAATTAATTCCTCTATGGACTTCTAATGAGGAAACAGAAGAGGAGGAGGAAGATATGGATTCCTCCTTTTTTGATCTGAGCTTGGTTAGCCCTTTGATCAAGGCTGTTAAATTTGTGTTGGGAGTTGAATTCCCCACGGAGGCCGTCCCTAAACCTAAGGTGTTGCCATCCACAGTCAGATCTAAAGAGCACTTTCCATTATTCCCAGAAGTTGCGGAGCTGATTAAGTCAGAGTGGGGGAAGGGATCCAAAAGAGTTTCAATTGCAGCTCTGTCATCTAGATTTTCTAGACTGTACCATTTTTTAGGAGAAGAGACAAAGTCTTGGGATACTCCCCCAGCGGTTGATTCGGCAGTCATTCACCTTGCCAAAAAGACTACTCTTTCTATCGACGATTCATCAGTCCTAAAGGATGCCATGGACAGAAAGGCGGAGTCTGAGTTGAAACAAAGCCTTTCAGGTGTCTGGTGCTGCTTGTAGGCCTGCAGTTGCCTTAATTTCGGTGGCTAAAGCCCTTTCCCTTTGGATTGATAGTCTAGATTCATCTTTAAAAGAAGGGGCTGAATTGTAAGATGTTTCTGCTGGCTTATCTGAGCTGAAGCAAGCTGTGGCTTTTGTTTCAGAGGCTGCTATAGATATAACACGCCTCACGGCTCGTAATATGACTCTATCAGTTTCAGCCAGGAGGGCCCTTTGGCTGCGTCAGTAGTCGGCAGATACTCCTTCCAAGTTGAGTCTGTGTTCCTTACCATTTGAAGGAGAGAGACTCTTTGGGAGTAAATTAGATGACATCATCTCAAAATCATCGGGGGGAAAGTCTCTTTCTCCCACAAGATAAGAAAAAACAAAAGACTCAATCTTTTAATTCTTTTCTTTTTTGACGAACTGGAAGGGGTAGAGGATTCTCTTGTTTCGGCCGACAAAGCCAGAAGGAGACAACAAGATCCTTCTCTTGGGCTGGAGCAAGCACTTCAGCAAATCGACTAAAAAATCCTCCTGACTATTTGCGGATGGAAAACTCCAAGGTAGGGGCCAGACTTGCGAGTTTTTCAGACAAGGGGGAGAGGACAGAATCAGACCTCTGGGTCCGTTCAGTGATCAAGCGGGGATATCGTATAGAGTTTTCTGCTTTCCAGAGCCAAGACGTTTATATTGTCTATCCAGTTCCAAAGTCTCAGGAAAAAAGGGAGGTTTTGGAAGAATATCTGCAACTGTTACGGGACAACAAAGCCATCATTCCTGTTCCAGAGGAGCAAAGAGGTTGGGGTTTTTACTCCATTCTATTTCTGGTAAAGAAATCTTCAGGTGGTTGGAGGCCAGTTTTAGATCTAAAAAGATTAAATGCCTTCGTAACTCCAAAGAAATTCAAGATGGAATCCATACATACCATCATTCAGGTGGTTCATGAAGGGGACTGGTTAATCTCCATAGATTTGAGAGATGCGTACCTTCATGTCCTGCTCAATGGCACATGAGGTCAGCTCAGCAGATTTTTCTTCGCCAGTGGGACAGATTTCAAGAGGATTGGGAGCAGAAGATTTTCTTACCACAGTCACTGAAGGAAGATCTCCAGTGGTGGTTGAATATTTCAAAGGGATTTCCCCTTTGCCAGAATTCCTGGGAAGTAGTGACAACAGATGCGTCCTCCCTAGGGTGGGGTGCTCTACTGGGTCCTCACATGGCACAAGGAGTTTGGAAGAACCCTTCGGAAAATCTGCCCTCCAACATTATCGAAATCAGGGCAGTCATTTGTGTCATGCTAGCATTTGCTCACCTTTTGAAGGGAAAATCTGTAAAAGTCAAGATACACAACACCACTGCGGTGGCTTACGTAAAAAGACAGGGGGGTACAAGAAGTGCTCAACTGCTACAGGAGGTATCTCCGATTCTTGTTTAGGCAGAGGAGAATCTGGAAGCTCTGACAGCAGTATATGTTCCGGGATCTCAGAATAAGCAGGCAGATTTCTTGAGCAGGGGTGTTACGAGCAAGCATGAGTGGCATCTCAATCCAGTGGTATTTCAGCAGCTTGTGAAAAGATGGGGCGAGCCAAGTATCGATCTGATGGCCTCATCGAATAATTTTCAATTACCCCTATTCTTCTCAAGGAAGTTTCACCCTCAAGCAGCAGCAGTGGATGCACTTCTCCAGAAATTGGACTTTCCCCTTGTTTACCTCTTTCCACCAGTTCCGCAAATGGTGGTTCTTTTAAAAATCCAGAGCAAAGGGGTGGAAGCTGTTCTGGTTGCCCCTTTTTGGCCTCGGATGCCATGGTTTTCTCTACTCCTGAGACTTCAGAGGGAAACACCTTGGCGACTGCCATTGAGAAAAGACTTTCTCCTTCAAGGGTCTCTGGTACATCCAGATCCAGCCGCACTTTCTCTGATGGCAATGAGGCTGATCGGAAAAGATTGGAAAATTTAGGCCTTTCGGAAGCAGTAATATCGACTCTTCTTCAAGCTAGAAACTTTAACCTCTAAAACTTATTAAAAATATGGGAGAGGTTTTTGGTCTGTCAAAGTCAGAATGGCTTGGAGGAATCTGTTCCAGATTTACCACAGATTTTGTATTTTTTACAAAAAGGTTTGGACAAGGGTTTGCAATATAGAACACTAAAGGTTCATGTGTCAGCCTTGGCGGCTTTGATGGGAGTATGATGGGCAGAAGATCCAGTCATCAAGAGATTTTTTATGGCGACACTAAAATTGCGGCCTTCAAAGAGGTCTTTTTTTTCCATCATGGGAATTACCTCTTGTTCTAAAATCCTTAGGGGCAAATTCACTAAGATTCGTAGTTGCGCCAGCATCCGCTTCGCCACACTTCGCCAGGCGTATTTTCGCCAGTGCTATGCAAATTCACTAAAATCCGAAGTTGCGCTCAGGGGAAGCATAAGGTTGCGAAGTTGCATTAGCGTTAATTCACCAAGCAAAGCGAAGTTATGCTTAATTTGCATACGGCGCAAAATTGAAGTTACAATGGAGGAATATGTAGCAGCACTACACAAGCCTGGGAAACCTTCAAAACAGCAAATAAAATTTTTATTTTGCCCTACACATGTGCCCACTGTATAGTTAAGGTGCCATGAGTTAGGAAATGTAGAGGGGAAGGAGGGTAGCCCCAAAAAATGTTTCGATCTTTTTCAGCCTATCACCCATAAAAAAAGAAAAAAATGCCAGGGTTTTTTGGGAATTGTAACTATTTTTAAAGCAATCCCTATCTACTCTATTGCACTTCGCCTGGTCTGAGGTGGCAAAGGAAGTCTGGCGTAAAAGGTAGCGTTCAGAAAAATGCGCGAGTCAGTGAATTTGCATAGCTACGTCCGTTGCACTAATTCGCCAGGCGTAAGGGTGCGACGTAACACCAGCGAATTTACGCCAGTGTCCGTTAGTGAATCGGCGAATTAACGAAAATGCGATACGCTAGCGTTAGGCGCTTCGTCCTTTAGTGAATTCCCCTTTTGAGCCATTGGATGGAGCTTCTGTCTGGAATCTGACTTTAAAGACTTTATTTTTAGTGGCTATAGCCTCAGCAGCCAGAGTCAGTTTTTTGCAAGCCCTTTCCATGGACCAAGAAAATATATCCATTCTGCCAGACAAGGTTATTTTAAGGCCGGATGTTTCCTTCTTGCCAAAAGTTGTCTTTACATTTCATTTGGAATCAGAGATTATCCATGCAGTTGCAAGAGTGGCAAGAGTTGAGGTAGATCAAATCTGTGAGACGGCTTCTTGGAGTTTAGCTAGAACCTTCATGAACCATTATGGTCTCAATGTGAGACAAACAGCAGTGGATTTTGCTTCTGGAGTCTTTCAGTCCTTTAATTGAATTAAACCTTCTAAGCATTGGTTGAGTTGTTATTTTTTTTCTCACCCTGTTCTTTTGATTTTGCTGGGTACATCCCAGTGTTTATGTTGACATATAGTGGCTAGGAAAAGGAAAAATTGTTTACATACTTACCGTAATTTTCCTTTCCTAGCCACTTTATATGTCAACATACCCTCTCTTCTTGGACTAAATTATTAGACTGCTGGCCCTAGGAGGGGGGGGGGTGTTTTATAGATTTTTAGGGGAGGGACTTTCTGGATCGGAATGGGGGCAGGGAGTCTACCCAGTGTTTATGTTGACATACTGTATAAAGTGGCTAGGAAAGGTAAATTACGGTAAGTATGTAAACACTTTTCCCTTTTCATTATTACACAGAAAATGTTACATTATTTGTTTAAAATGGACTCTATGGGCAATGTCCTTCCTGGAGTCAGAAATGTCTGGTTAATGGATATAATGGATAGCTGGTTCCATTCCAGTATAACTGAGTTTCTCACCTTTAAGAATGACCACTACTCAATCACAGCAATTCTAACATCGTATTTTTTAGAAATCATTAAAAATATTTTTTTTTTCCATTTACAGGCATATTGTAATTCAGCAGCCTGAATCCCATTTGGAATGTGTCTACTGTACAATTTTTGATTTAGCTGCTGTATCTAACAAGTGAAATCAACTTGGGATGTCCCGAATCCAGGATGTGGTTTGGATTTGGCCAGGATTCGGTCTTTCATGTCTGAGCCAAATCCTAATCCTAATTTGCATATGCAAATTAGGGGCGGGGAGGGAAATCAAGGAAGTAAAAACAATTTCCACTTTTTGCTTTCCCGTCCCTAATTTGCATATGCAAATTCAGATTAGGTTTTGGTATTAGGCCGAATCTGTTACAAAGGATTCGGGGATTCAGCTGAATCCCAAATTTAAAAATAGTATTTTCTCTGAGTATTTATAATATCTAAATGCAACATCTGAAGAATACTGTATGCATTTTCAAGCCACCTTGATTGGGTGAGAAGATGTGGAGAGGGAGAAAAAAAGAATGCATACAATGTATTCCTGATAATGCCTGGGCCTAAAATATAAAAACATATTTTTCATGATAATTTGTGTATTCTTCTATGGTAATAAAACTAAAAGCGCAGGCATTATCTTTTCATTTTCTTTTTTGTACAGAAGTTTCTATGTAGCAAGGAGTTACCTGAGAGTGAAAAAAACATTCAGGCACTTATTCATTTCATGTAATGTTAATATACTCAGTTCCAGCAGAGCTATAGCGCCCTCTTTTGTGTAGCAGCATTTACTGAAAAGTCAAATGAATATAAAGCAGATTTGTTTCTGTTTAAACTGTATACTGCAATATATTTTTAAGCTAAATTAGTCCTATGGGGAAATTTAATTAGCAATGTTGCCTGCTGACCAGTAAATGCTAACTTCTGATTGGTTGCTGTGGTTTACTAGACCTGGGCAAATATATATAATAGATACTGTGTTGGTTTGTCACTGAGGAAGAGCAGAGTTTGTGTTTGAAACGTTGGACTTTGTGTAAATAAACCACTTTTTTGTTTGAGCAAGCTCCTGTGAGTGCAGTACTTTTTCCTTTCTATAAAGCAAACATTAGAAACACTTAAAAATAAAATAATAACAATGAAGAGTTTCTGACCAATGTTACCAGGAATTATTATTATTGTGGCTGCCAAATACCCATTATTCATATATATATATATATATATATATATATATATATTTGTAAATAAATAGTCCAATATCTTAACTTTTTTATCTATAGGTTCAATAAATATACATGTATTGCAAATCAATAGGCAACAAAACACACTCTCTAATTGTCAAAAGAAATATATATGACATTCATACAATGTATACTGTACTTCAAAACAATTGGCCCACTAATTTTGTGATGCAGAAGATGACACAGTTCAAACCAATATCTGGTCTAAAGCTGACCCTTTTCATATGTTTATAGTTTATTTTTTATTAAAATAGCATACAAACCGAGTTGCCTTGGCATCATATAGGACGACTAAAGCCTCAAAATGAATATTTTCAAGCTATCAATCTACTCAAAAGGATGCAATATGTATGTGAGAGGAATAGATAAAGAAGGGCTCTGTCCTACACATTTTAATGCTCAAATATACCAGCCTTTTTTCACATTTGCATTTAGGCTTGATGCTGCCTGTTTCCTTTACTTTAGATCACCTGTCAATGATCTCAATTTAGCATAGTAAAAAGTGTAGTAAAAATGACTAGAATAGCCATAGCTATGAGTTTGAACTAGCCAGATGCTTTCACAACCTTTTTTCTTGATGTGGTCCTTATCCAACAGGCCCCAGTGCATGATCCAATCAGATCAGCTGGATTTGGCCCTGCACATGGGTGGGCAAATGAGGCCCATATAAATAGTGAAATAAGAACCCATATAAATAGTGAAGTACCTCAATCTGTGCAGATTTTCTTCTTCTTTTTTGGCTTTTGTTGGACATTTTATATTTAAAATACAGCACAGTGGATGTCAAGTCTCATCCAAAACTATGATAACAATCAGGCTGAAAAAGCACTTAATGAGAATAAAACTATATCCCACTGTTAAAATTGCTCCACAAAGTATCTTTCTAAATATCTGAAAAATCACTAATTTGATGTTCTTTAGACTTCAAACTGGAGTGCTGCCAGGCTACATCCTCCAATGCATGAAAGCAATGCATAAATAGAAATTTAATTTAGAGGGTCTCTTTAAAGGTTTTTGTGAAGGTGTTATAGCTTTTACCGAACTTTGCATACGAAAACAAGAATATGTTGAATACAGCACCTGCCTTGTCCTTAAGAGAACATTTTTAGTTATGCATTTGTATGTGCTGATGGGAAGCCAGACATTCGTAAAACTGAATTACATTTGTTCAAGATAAATTATGGGGCCAATTCACCAAGCACGAGTGAAGGATTGGAAGTAAAAAAACTTCAAATTTTGAAGTGTTTTTTGGGCTACTTTGACCATCGAATGGGCTACTTCTAGTGATGGGCGAATTTGCGTCGTTTCGCTTTGCCGAAAAATTTGTGAATTTCGCGCGAAATTCGTGAAACGGCGAAAAATTTGCGAAACGGTTTTTGACGCCGGCGCCCGTTTTTTGACGCCGGCGCCCATTTTTGCAGCTAATTTTTGCAGGCGTTTTGCAAATTTATTCGCTGGCGGCGAATCGCGCAAATTCGCGCCTGGTGAATAAATTCGCCCATCACTAGCTACTTCGACCTTCGACTACGACTAAAAATCGCTTGACTATTCGACCATTCGATAGTTGAAGTACTGTCTCTTTAAGAAAAAACTTTGACCCCCTAGTTCGCCATCTAAAACCTACCGAACCCAATGTTATCCTATGGGAAAGGTCCCCATAGGCTTGCCTAAGTTTTTTTGGTCGAAGGATAATCCTTCGATCGTTGGATTAAAATCCTTCGAATCGTTCGATTCGAAGGATTTAATCGTTCGATTGAAGGATTATTCCTTCGATCGTTCGATCAAACTATTTGTGCTAAAATCCCAGTCGAATATCGAGGGTTAATTAACCCTCGATAATTGACCCTTGATGAATTTGCCCCTAAGTGTTACTTTCATACGATTCTATCAAATGAATTTTTTTTCTGTCCTGGAAACCAACATTTTCCAATACTAATTCATTTGCTAGGGATAGCAATCTCATTACCTACTACATTTCTAAAATGGTTCATTCAAGATTATGATGAGATGTAGGGCATTATTTACTAAACTCTGGTCGGGCTTTTTGGGGAAAAACATGGATTTTTCAGGTGTTTTTATAAAACTCAAATTTTTCGAGATTTATTAAAGCCCAATGCAGCAAAAGCTGCCCGAACAGAGCTTTTAAAATAATAAATAAGGTGAAATCCTGTATGGGAGTTTGATGGTGGTTTTTTTTATTTAAATAATGAGATACATTTGGATTTTAGTAAATAACCCTACAAATATTAGCAGCTGAATGGCGAGGTCATGGAAAACGAGAAACAGGATTAAAGTCATACTTGAAAAACATTTTGCAATCACCGCCTTTATGTTATTTAATAATAATAATAATAGAAAGGTATTTACAGTGAATCAAATGAAAATCTTGATTGCTAACGTTCACAAAGGTGTTTGCAAATGTTTTTTGCACTAATGAAACATATTACATTCCCCCAAACAGTCAGCATCTTTGCAAGAAAATTTCACTTTCTTTTGTTTTTATTTGAAAATGCCGGTGGTTTTTCTGAAAAATCACTAATTTGATGTTCTTTAGACTTCAAACTGGAGTTTTCTGGGGCAGTTCATGAGTATGTTGTAGCAAAGGCTCACTAAACAATATAAAAAATTTTGGGCACTGATTAAAGATGGCCAAACACAGCAGAGCTGCTAAAGACCCTGCAATAATACAATGTACATTTGGTACAGCTGACTGAATACTTTAGACAGAAGCGTAACTGGAGGGGGGCGGGCCCTGGCGCAGGACGCGCAGCCGGGCCCCGGCGCCCCTCCGTACACCCGGAACTGGCCGGGAATATGCGCCGCACAACGTCACGCAGACGGACGGGGGGCCCTGAGGGGGTGCGGGCCCTGGCCCACTTGCACCCCCTGCCCCCCCGGTAGTTCCGCCACTGACTTTAGATAGGATTTCATCAATAGATCCATTGATTTAATAAAGGTTTTCTCGTTCACCTTTGTATCCAGTATAAGCTGAATATCAGTACTCGAAAAAATTCGTCAAATGCATTGAAGTCAAAAAAATTTGTTGGCACCTTTGGAAAAAAAACATTGTCAATGGGCTTTTTTTTTGCTGTTTCAATAGATATTTTTCTCTGCCATTTTTTCCCTATGCAAAATGTTGCTACTGTTTCACGAAAAAATTAGCTGATGGCAAAACACAACATTTCTACAAAAATATTTCTGCTGAAAAATTTCACTCATCAATCAATACAATACATTAATGAATGCATGAAATAATTACGATGAAATAATTAATTAATTCATGTTCTGTAAAACTATAATAAGTATATATTTAAAAATGACGAAAGCTGGTTTACTAGCTATTTTGTGTTCTATTCATTCTACACCAAAACAGGAGGAGGGAATTATTGAAATACCAAGGGCACATTTATTAAAGGTTGAATTTTTCTAGTCTGGTTTTTTGTCACAAAAATTGTGAAGGATTTGGATTCGAGGGTTTCAGGCAATTTGACGTTGGGATTTGTGTGACAATCCGGAAAGGTCTTGGTTTTCGAGCGACTATTCTCGCATAGGCTTTTTCTGTTCTGATTTTTTTGTAAATTAAGGGCATCCATGGTTGAGAGTTTGGTTGCATTTTGATTTATAAAAATCTGAAAAAAATGAGTTTTATTAAATACCCCCTATAAATACTGTATATAAAAACTACAAAGACAATACAAAACTGATGAATAGATTTAAGCTCCACCACCCCTGTATTTATTATTTTATGTTATGTTCTGATGTCTTTATAAATGTATCACATGTAAATGGCAGAGTATTTCATGAAGGTCTTAAAATCAGTTCCATTTCCTGAACGTAGAGATTACTAATTCTGCATGAAATTTTGAAAAATCGAAATGCATTATATTACAACACATGTAAATACATATTTTCAAAATAATCTTGTGTTTTTAAGGCAAGTTATTTTATCCTTATGCTCCTCAGTCACAAACTCTTGCTATGTCTGAAGGATTCAGTGGGTAGTGCGAAATATATTAAGCAACCCAACATAAAATAGAATACAAAAAAACATAATTTTTGTTTATATCCAATTTCCTGGCATACCCCAGGCAAAAAACCTAGGATACAATTAGACTGAGAAGAAATGACCTGTAAAACTCCAATTAATTCAGCTACAGATATCCCTTATGATATCAACAAAATTTGAGCTATTGCAGAACATCTGTCCTGAAAAGAAATCTCCAATGACAACCAAGTTTTTAAAGCAAAATCTTTCATTCTCATTAGCATGCTGCAACTAGCAAAATGGTCAGGATTATAACAGTGCAGCTGCTTAACTCCATCCGCACTTTAGCACATACGTTTATCACACTATCTAGAACCCATCCCATCTGTACTTCTTGTATGCTTGAACAACATTCAAGAAATTATTCCTTAAACAGAGGCCATGTTAAATACAAATATGCTGAATGTATACTTTAGTTGTACAATTAATCTGGCTGGAATAAGTTAATGTTTTCATTACCACATAAAGTTACTTGCACCAGCATATGCATCAAAGAGCAAAGTACAAGGTTTGTGAATGAAAGGGAGCTCTGGAACTAACAATTACCTGCTGGCAGAGGTCTTACTTCAAGGGTTTCCTATACTTGCATCTAATAAATAGCACGCTAACATGTAAATGCATTGTTTACCAAGGTAAGCACTAGTTATGGGTGAAATGAATTTGGCAGCTGCGAATTTGCTGCAAATTACTGTGTTTTGCCACCATCGAATAAATTCACTAAACTACAGCAAAAATCTGCCACACCAAAAAAATTTGGGTGCGCATCAGAATAGTCGGGTATATAAAAATTGTCACGCGTCTAAATTATTAGAACGCCCATTAACTTTAAATGCATTTGGACAAAATAGGCACGTATACAAAATGTTGCGGGCGTCAACTTCAATGCGGTTCGCAGATTTTTTTGGTAAATTCATGAATTTTTCAGCAAAGCGAAAAGGGACAAATTCACCCATCACTAGTAAGCACTAATGTGCTTGTAAAATTGCAAGCAAAGTGTTAGTGGTATCCACCCTAATTGGAGAAACAAATGTGCCTTGTATGTTACAGTGATGCACAGTCTTCATAACTATCCTCATAACTCTACAAACCTCAGACAATGGAACATAGTACAATAATCCAGAGCATCTAATAGAATTTGACCAAATTACTGCAAGTAGGGTAACAAAAGATAATCTCTGGGTTACAGCATTGTAGTTACAGCTCCCCCAAAATGACTCAGTGGTGTCTCCTTCATTAGGACTATAAGGCTATTGCACTCAGATGCAGTTTTAAAAAAATTCTAAATTTCAGATTTAGGCTAAGGACACACTAGGCGATAGCGCCGCGATTTGACTCGCGGCGACTTTTCGCCGCGACTTTTAAGCCGCAATCGCTGGGGAAACTTTTGCGCTGGCGTCTATGAGGAATCGCGAAAAATCGCCAGCGTAAAAACACACGCGGCGATCTTTTCTCTACTGTCGCTCGAAATTGCCTCGCTAGGCGATTTCGTGCGACAATAGAAAAAAGATCGCCGCGAAAAGTCGCCGCGAGTCAAATCGCGGCGCTATCGCCTAGTGTGGCCTTAGCCTTATAAATCTTTAACTATCTTTGTAATGCAGAAAAATATTTACAGAACTGCTGGAAAAATGCAGGGGATTTAACCTAATCTTTGACAAATCTGCCCTTATATTTCTGACCTCCATGGCCCATCTCCCTTAATCGCCATATGATTCTGAACCCCATGCAGAACATCTTCACCTTGATTTCACACAAGTAGTTAATCTTATCACGAATAATACAGAATCCTGCTGAATTCTATCTTCCACACTGTAGTTGAGCTTCTTCATTTCTGTTTTAATTAACATCCGATTAAGAATCTTAGGCAGCTTTGACAGATTATGAAATTAAATACTTTGATATATTTTTCATGTTGTCCACTGAAAAGCATGTAATGTGCAATGTTATATCTTGAGAATATGTTTGTCCCATACTAAGAAGCACAGCAATCAATAATTATATTACAAAGTGTAAGATTGTTTCTTCTTCTATAAAGGCATGTACAGAGGAATGACACTGCTAATCAGTCAGGAATTCATTTACAGTTGAAGGAGAATGATCCAATATATGAACAACTGCTGCTCTCAATGGGCGTCCTAGATAATGTTTTTTTTCTTTGGCACTGCCATGGATTTCCTAGTTAGCTAGCAGGGGTTGAATCAGCCTGTGATGGTGGTAATTGTAACATGACTTTCATTTCAAAGAGATGAGCTGCAAATGTCAAGAAAATCAGCCCTGGAAGGATAATGCACTTCACTGAGAAGAGAGACACACAGAGTCTCGGGCAGTAAATGCCTGATAAGAGTTGTAAACAGAAGGAAAAGAATTCAGTTGTGGAAAAAAAGGTATATGAAACTGGTATGAATAGATATTCAACTTATTCTTCTTCCTGATTACTATGATTACTAGAAAATAGATATATGGTGCAAGGACATTTCTTTGCTAATGTAACATTTTTGGCATCTGGTGTTCACAGCTAAGTTTCCACAAGCTAATTTGAAATCCTCAATATACATACTGTATAAGAATCTAGCATAACGTCTGTCTCTTCCCCACTATTTATCTGTATAAATATATATAGCACCTGGGTCCTTGTTCCAGTAAGTGTGCGCCATAGCCTTTCTACATATATATATAGATATATAGATATATAGATATATATATATATATATATATATATATATATATATATATATATATATATATATATATATATATATATATATATATATATATATATAAAGGCTATGGCGCACACTTACTATATATATATATATATATATATATATATATATATATATATATATATGTATGTATGTGTATATATATATATATATATATATATATATATATTGTATTTAAGTTTAAAATTCAGTTATAATTTGCACTTTTGCTCTCACTGAAGATAGGCATAATTTTTGATCAGAAACCAAATGAGTAGTTCAAACACTAATTTATCTTGAGGAGTTAATAAACTTCAGGCAAGGTTCTACCCCTTTTATTATCGCCACGTATTTTGCAAAGAATGAAATCCTGTTCTGCCTATTGGTCAGTCTCATTGTATGCTAACATTCATAGATTATCACATTTTGCTTGTCAGTATTACACTGCAATCAAGCTTTAGGCAGATGTAATTTTTAGGAGAAGACAGCATCAAGTTTAAAGGAACAGTTCAGGGATAAAAATAAAAACTGGGTAAATACATAGGCTGTGCAAAATAAAAAAAAAATTATAATATAGTTAGTTAGCCAAAAATGTAATGTATAATGAAATGTATAAAGGCTGGAGTGACTGTCTAACATAACAGAACACAACTTCCTGTTTTTCAGCTCTCTTACTCTTAGTCAGTGACTTAAGGGGGGGCCACATGGGACATAACTGTTCAGTAAATTTGCAATTGATCCTCAGCATTCAGCTCAGATTCAAGAGCAACAGTTATGACCCATGTGTCTCCCCCCTCAAGTCACTGATTAGTTACTGCCTGGTAACCAATCACTGGAAACCAAGAGAGCTGAAAAGGAGCGATTAGTGTTCTAGCAATTATATTAGACATCCAGTCACTCCAGACTTTATACATTCCATTTTTGGCTAACTATATTGAAAACATTTTTTGTTTTCCACAGCCTATACATTTATCCAGTTGTAATTTTTATACTGAACAATTCCTTTAAACATAGCAAATATGATTCTGATTGGAGAATCCTCTTGCTCTTTTGCTCAAAGCTCTTGGTCCTGGTAGCTTGGAAAACGTTTTTGTATAGTATTTGTTTAAAGGGAATCTTTCAATAGCATTGCTCCACCCACATATTTACAGACTACAAATTTCAGCATTGATAAAAAAATTATAATGGCTTAAAGCTTGCTGGGAATTGTATACTGTAGTATAGTAACCACAAAGACTGATTCTTAAAGCATTGCTGATATAAACAGGCCCTAATTTGTGTCAAGGCCACAAATGTTCAGGCCTAGGGCAGCAACATTTTTCAGGGGCAGCATCCTGCCCAACCTTATCCTAAGGAGCACTACCCCCAAAACACAGTTCCCCAGTGCTCCGGCGCTTGCGTGTGCACTCAGGGGAGTGCAGCAGGTGCTAGGACCAATTGGGGTACCAATTGAAGAAATCTGGCCCTGGACATAAGGTGGTTGGGCGTTACACTCCACCACTGTGATAAAATGCTTGGCTAGCAGAGGGTTAAATGATTCTGCTCTGTTTACTCAGGTGAAGCAGTCAAACAAGGACAGTGACTTCTGGACCATTTATTATAACATGGCAGGCAAGTCTGACCTGCTGAACTGCTCTACGCTTACAGAGAAGAGGAAAACAGGAACAGGATTATGAATCATAAAACAATGACAAAACAGCAGAAATTACCTTAACCAAAATTTTCACACAAGCAGGTTATTATACCCTTCATACCAGTACCGGACATGTTGCTTGTCCAATTTGATATTAGGTACAGGGCATAATCAGACCCCGGACAGAAATGGTAGAGATTCAGGGGGTTATTTATCAAAATCCAAAGTTTTCTTATTTTCTAAATAAAAAAAGTCAGACCAAACTAGAATCCATGATTTCACCTTATTTATTATTTAAAAAGCACAAATTAATTGGTTTGGGGGGAAAAAACGTATGAAAAGCCAACATTTTTCAGATTTTCAGGCTAATTCCAGCGCAGTTGGGATTTCCCTGACCCGCACCCGACCCTAACCCTCCCTACCTTGGCCAGCACTTGCCCACATCCAACTTCCGGGTTGCTTTTATAGATAAGTGCCGGCCCGCCGATTACTTCAAAAAAGGGGCGGTGCGAGCAGGTGCAGCATCTATAAAAGACGAACCAGGAAGTCGGAAGCAGGCATTTGGCGGTTGCGGGCGGGGAGAGCAGGAGAAGAGCTCAACCCACACCTGCCTGCCCCCTGTGGAGTAGAGTGCGGGGTTGGCCCGCACCCACGGGTATCGGGCCGGCCCACACATCACTAATAGGGACCTCTCCAATTGACTTATTTACAACCTCGGAGGTCTGAGATGCCGGTTTATCGTATCTGGACTTTTTGCCGCACCTGCCTATAATAGAAGAATTTTTTAAAAATTCAGATTTTATTTCAGTGTGAGATGCAGAGGCAGCACTGGAGTATAAATAACAACCCTGTCCATGCTGTCTGTCATATGGCTTCTTTGAAACCTACATCCACCAGTAATCCCTTACTTTTAAATGACATGCAAGTTATGAAGTGAGAGTGTGCACGTCTAAGTGCATCACACACCCCATCACTAATGCAGAAAGCACAGGTCCTTGTTTTCCATTCTGAAACAAAAAGTCCTGTGACTCTGAGTGATCACCCATGAAGCAGGGGATAAATTGAGAAAACTATAGCAGCGTGCACCCTTCCCTAATGCATGATAAATGGCCCCTTTGGAGATTTAGTGACAAGCGCTGTTACACAGCTTAGGTCCTGATTTGATACATGAAACAAGCAGTATCTCTACGGAGCTTGTTTTTTGAGTAGGCTTCTATGAGTACTCGGTTTTCCTTCTATACCACAAAAAACACATGCAAGTTAATAAGATTCCTGAACAAATTTACCTTAATGTATAAATGTAATAGGGAACTTAGATTGTAACCTTTACTGTGGCAGGGACCAATAGCAAAATATAAAGCATTGTGGAAATTTTATGGCAATACAGGTATGAGACCTGTTATCCAGAATGCTTGGGACCTGGGGTTTTCTGGATAATGGATCGTTCCATAATTTGGATCTTCATACCTTGTCTACTAGAAAATCATGTAAACATCAAATAAACCCAATACTCTGGTTCTGCTTCCAATAAGGATTCATTATATCTTAGTTTGGATCAAGTACAAGGTATATGTTTTATTACTACAGAGAAAAAGGAAATCGTTTGGATTATCTTGATAAAATGGAGTCTATGGGATACAGCCTTTCCATAATTCAGAGCTTTCCAGATAACGCATTTCTAGACAAAGGTTCCCATACCTGTATATTTTAGCTGATACATAAATGAGTTGCAGTCACTTTAAACAATTCCTGTTGATATGCATTGAATTGTAAGAAAGCAGTCCTTTCAATGTGGGGCAGAGTTCCAGAAAAGAAATACTAGCAACAGCAAGCAATGTGTTAATAATTCTTTCTACACTTGGCAATCATTATGCAGTTGACATCTTGCAGTTTTACATTTTGTAGTGTCAGATATTCTACCCTTGGGATACAGCATATTAAATTGTTGGCCAAAGTGACATTTGGATTTTTAACCATGAGCAAGTTATCTTTCCTTGCATATGAATTAGGAGCAAAGTAATATTTCAATTGGATGATTGCATACACTCTTTTTCTGAGCATCACTATGTATTCATTTATCCCTCTTTGTCCAGTAAGTCAGTGGATGTGAGCTTTAGGATTCATGGTGACACAATGAAAGGATGCTCTCTGGCACTTCATTTTATCCACTTTTGTTAATGTATATACTAATTTTAAGGGACTGAGGGATTATATAGCATTGTAATATCACAATGTCTGACACTGCCACAAGCAATTATACTGTACTGCAGTAGAAATCTTCAACTTTTTATTTAGGGTTACGTGTATAGTATTCCTTTTTTTAAAAAAAAAATGGAAAAAAGTTAAAAAAATCTAAAAGAATAATATTAACCAGTCAGTGCAAACATTAGAAGATCAACTTGGCTACCATAGTTACTATTGTTTCCATAGTTACCATTGCTACCATAGTTAGTATTTATTTATAGTTACCATTGCTACCATAGTTAGTATTTATTTATAGTTACCATTGCTACCATAGTTAGGGGCAAATTTACTTATGGTCGAATATCGAGGGTTAATTAACCCTCAATATTCGACTGTCGAAGTTAAATCCTTCGACTTCGAATATCAAAGTTGAATGATTTACCGCAATTTTTTAGATCGAACGATTTTTCTTCGTCCAGAAAATTGTTACAAAGCCTATGGGGACCTTCCCCATAGGCTAACATTGACTTTGGTAGGTTTTAGGTGGCGAACTAGAGGGTCGAAGTTTTTTTTAAAGAGGCAATACTTCGACTTTCGAATGGTTGAATAGTCGAACGATTTTTAGTTCGAATCGTTTGATTTGAAGTCGTAGTCGAAAGTCGAAGTAGCCAATTCGATGGTCGAAGTAGCAAAAAAAAATAATTCGAAATTCAAAGTTTTTTTTATTCTATTCCTTCACTCGAGCTAAGTAAATGGGCCCCTTACTGTTGTTTCCACAGTTACCATTGCTACCATAGTTACTGTTGTTTCCATAGTTACCATTGCTACCATAGTTACTGTTGTTTCCACAGTTACCTTTGCTACCATAGTTACTGTTGTTTCCATAGTTACCATTGCTACCATAGTTACTATGTCTACAGTTAATAAGAAATACCAAAAGTTTTTTTAAGCAAAGAAAACCAATGATTGTTGTGGTCAAGAGTTGAGAATATTGGGGTGTCCACAAACACATTAATCAATTGAAAACTATCAAAATTGGGACTTAACCCCCAAGCAAGTCAACTCTTGAAAAATGTCATAATATAAATAGTCCAAACTCAAATGCTAAAAAGGCAATATTTATTCACAACCATGCCATGAAATAGGAGTTCAAAATATATTAAAACCAAGCAGTACTGCATCCTGAAGGAGGGATGCCTCTCTTATATGTGCTTAATCACACCGCCCGAATTGAGTATCAGGTGTGTGAAAAGCAAATAGTTGGAATGGACACTGACTTACGTGCTAAAATGGACACTATATATTAGATAGCTAAGGAAAGATCTGTCATATGCTTGTTATTCACATCTGAATGGTGCCTTGGAAGATCGAATCCACGTACGTCATGTTAGTCCAATGTTAGGTAACTAGGAGGTAGTCCCAAAATGAGGAATCATGCGATGTTTAGGGACTGGTATAACTTATCACATCAAAGGCTGATGAATAAATGGGGCTAATTAGGCCCAGCAGATCCTGTGATATCCAAAAGAGTATTGGTAGTGGTGGTATAATGAGACCAGATATGCTGTCTGGATGGGAGTTCAAGCCACAAAGTCAATATATAATGACACAGGGCGCTGGCACTCATTCAATGTGGTCCAATACAACAAGCACGTATCGGTGGTGACACGTCTGGACGCACGGTCGGTATAAAATCTTATTTCTTCTCCCCGACCCTAGTTAGAGTCTTGATAATATTGGGAGTTTCTTTGGCCTAGCACTTACATCATCCATACTAGTGTCTTGAAATAACTCTTGCTGTACTGCGATCGCTGTATCGCTAATTATGTAGTTGGACTAGACATTTGCTCAGACACGTATACTTTTGGATTGTACATTGGTCATTATATATTGACTTTATGGCTTGAACTCCCATCCAGACAGCATATCTGGTCTCCATAGTTACTATTACTAACATATTTACTACTGTTTCCATAGTTACCATTGCTACCAGAATTACTGTTGTTTCCATAGCTAGCATTGCTACCAGATTTACTATTGTTTCCATAGCTAGCATTGCTACCAGATTTACTATTGTTTCCATAATTACCATTCATACCAGAATTACTATTGTTTCCATAGCTAGCATTGCTACCAGATTTACTATTGTTTTCATAGTTACTATTCATACCAAAATTACCTTTTTTCCATTGTTACTATTGCTAAAATAGTTACAGTTGTTTCCATAGTTACCATTGCTACCATAGTTACAGTTGTTTCCATAGTTACCATTGTTACCATAGTAACTATTTCCATAGTTACAATTGCTACCATAGATACCATTGCTACCATAGTTACTATTGTTACCATTGCTACCATAGTTACTATTGTTTCCATAATTACCATTGCTACCATAATTACTATCGTTTCCATAGTTAGCATTGCTACCATAGTTACTGTTGTTTCCATAGTTACCATTGCCACCATAGTTACTGTTGTTTCCATAGTTACCATTGCTACCAAAATTACTATTGTTTCCATAGTTAGCATTGCTACCATACTTACTATTGTTACCATAGTTCCATTGCTACCAAAGTTATTATTTTTTCCATAAATACCATTGCTACCAGTTAAATGGATGCTTTCATGCCTTAATAAATTGGCACAAGTCCCTATGGCAGGCAGCAAGGACCAGGCAGGTTGGCACTTGCCAACGCGTTAAGGTATCATCTTGAATATGCAGTGCAGTTTTGTTACACACCTTAAAAAGGATATTAAGTAGCTGAAGAGAGTACAGAACTGTGCAACTAAATAAATATATATTTAAACTATTAGGAGAGACTATTAAGGTTGGGGTTGTTTTCTCTGGAGAAATGACACTCGTGGGAGTTCATGATTACTATTTACATGACAGATAGAAAAGAACAAAGCATAAGAGGCCACCCCTTTTGACGTGAAGAGCATGACATTTTCACCATCTATAGAAATATTGCTGGGCTTTCATTGCTGTATTCTTTCAGCAATTCTGCATAATAAAATGCTTGCCTACCTCCCCAGGTAGCCAAGCAGTAAAAGGGTTAAAGCAAAATCTACTGATAAAGCTTCAGCCTGCAGACTTCTCACTACCCTTCCTCCCACATGGTCAGTCAGTGTATAAGGCTATGTTTTATTTTGAGTTGTGGCTGATTGATCAGTTTAATGCCATCCGTGGGTCCCATTTATTGCTATTGCAATAAATAAAGACTCTCTTCTTCTATCCGGAGTGCCGTCTGATCTATGTTTGAGTGGTAGTATTTATATATAGAATTGTCACTGTGCCCTCCTGTTATGAATTCTGGGGATATTTATACATGGAATTGCCATTATGCCGCCCACTATGAGTTCTGGGGGTATTTATATATGGAATTGCCACTGTGCCATCTTCCTATGAGTTCTGGGGGTATTGAACATGGAATTGCCTCCGTACCATCCTGCTATGAGTTATGGGATTATTTATATATGGAATTGCTACTGTGTCATCCTACTATGTGTTCTGGGGATATTTATATATAGAATTGCCACTGTGCCATCCTGCTATGAGTTCTAGAGATATTTATACATGGAATTGCCACAGTACCATTCTGCTATGAGGTCTGAGGTTATTTATACATGGAATTGTCATTGTATCATCTTGCGCTATGAGTTCTTAAGGTATATCTCAAGATGGATGTCAGGTGGCAAGAGCAGATCACGAGGTGACAAAGTCTGGGCACCCCTGAATTACAGCAACTCAGTTATAGTATAGTTACTGTAAAACCAACTGAATAATATTAAATGGATAGAAAACAATATTTGGGGGCCTCAAAAGACTATTATTATTATTAAAGGTTTAAGACTATATTCTAAAAACTCCTTGCCATTTCCTCTTATTATTCTACCTGTGCTATTTTCCGTTAAGAGAATATCAGGTAGGATACTAACTATGGATTCACCCATGTCGGCTCGAGAGTAGACTATGAACACAACAAGGAGCTATACCACAGAGTCATGGTATCTATAGCCAGGGCTGTGAGCCTACCCAAGATCAGCTAAGACATGCCCTTGATCAATCTTCTTTAGTGGAACATTGTGCTTGGCTTGTTATGCAATTCCCAGACTAGCTAAATCAGATTAGCCAGTTAAGGTCATTCAGCCACAGATTTATATTTTTAGAATTTAATCACTCATTGATGCACAAATTAGACCCACAATTATCTATCCAGCAAAATGTTGCTCAACTAAATCCCCCAAAATTCTCCAGAATTGTTCAGTATAAAAATACAAACTGGGTAAATAAGTAGGCTGTGCAAAATAAATAAAAATTTCAATATAGTTAGTTAGCCAAAAGTGTAATCTATAAAGGCTGGAGTGACTAATTTGGGTTCTGTTATGTTAGACATACAGTCATTTCAGGCTTTCATATTACATTTTTGGCTAACTAACTATATTACAACATTTTTTTATTTTGTACAGCCTATCTATTCATGCAGTTTTTATTTTTACACTGAACTGTTCCTTTAAAATCTTTTTCTCCACTGATAATCCTGTCTGCATTATGTACATTTTCTTAGTTTTCTGTCTTTTCAACTCTGATCACTTAGAAAGCACTACACCCACTCTAGTGGGATTGGATTTCAATTGAATTTTGCCAAGCAAGGTTTTCTGATACTGAAAAAGGTAAAGATTGCCCTTAATACATGCCAAAAATGTTTTCCTACATTTTCTTTCAGAAAGTGTGTCTGAGATGTGTTCTTAAATGTGTTCCTTCAACATTTGTTCTGGCATTTTTTTTTACAGGTTATTAAAGAAATTGAATTTTATATAATATTTGATAGAACAGGACTTGACTGTAACAGAGTAGACAAACGAGTCATTAACAAGAACATAGGCACAAGTAATACAGTGAGAAGAACTACATTTATATATTCCATTAAAGGGGACGTACCCCTTTAAGTTACCTTTTAGTATGGTATAGAAAGGCCTAATGTTAGCTAATTTCAATTGGTCTTCATTTTTATAGTTTCTGATTTTTTCTTCCTCGTCTGCCATTTTCCAGCTTTCAAGAGGGGGTCACTGACCCTGGCAACCTAAAAACTATTGAATCTGCAAGGCTACAGTTTTATTGTAATTGTTGCTTCTCTTTTCCTTAGCTTTCTAATCAGACCCTCTACAATTCATGTGTCAGTCTACCCTTATAAAAGTAAACCATGCTCACATAGAGTTTTATAGGGTTAACTAAACATGGTGCTAAGATGTTACCTATAGTTTCCAGTTTATGTGCCACAAAATTATATACCCTCTTGGCAAAACCGTTTCCTTCAAAAGTAGTCTGAGAAATGTAAGATTTTTATTAATAATCCTCTTAGTCAACAGAAATTTTGGACTTTGAAAAAGTGTGGGCATGGTAGCACTGCAAGGATTATGGATATGGAGTATTTAATGTTTTACACACATTTATAAAGCATGAACATATTCTGCTGCAACTGTAGTGATAAGCAAATCCATCCTGTTTTGCTTCAAAATTTCACAAGACCTGGGGAAAAGATGTTAACAGTGAAAATTTTGCAAAACGCGGTAAAGTCAATGGGCAGTTTTCGCTACTTTTTTTCAAGCAAAATGCATTGAAATCAAAGGCCAATTTTAGTTTTTTTTTGTGCAAAATACATTTGTCAATGGACATTTTTAATGCTGGTTTTTTAAAATGTGCTAAATGTACTGGGTGTTTTGGCATATTTTTCCTGTTTTGTTTTAAAGTGGCGAGTTTTCACCAATGCCAAAACACAGAATGTTGCCATTAATGCATGCCTGGCAAAACATTTCACTCATCACTAGAGTACTGTACAATGGACATATTATACAGGTCAATAACATAAACTTGTAAATGTTGCTGTGTAAATCGTAGTAATATTAGTAAGAATGGAACTCTACAGAATAGCAGCTGAGAAAATCCTGTTTGTTTGTTTGTTTATTTAAATAAATAAATAGCAGCTCAGTATATCAGTAAGCAAAATCCAAGAGCTTTGGCCTGTCCCACTTACAAAATACATAGAATTAGTTATAGGCGAATTTGTCCCGTTTCACTTCGCCACGAAACTGGTGAAAAATTAGCAAAACGGCGATTTTGATGCCGGCACCTTTTAAAGTCAGTGGGCGTCCGTTTATTGCCATGTCTAAATGGGCAACGACGTCGGAACCGTCGCCGGCATCGAAAAACATTGACGTCGGTGTCGAAATTGTTTCTGAAGCAAATTCGCCCATCGCTACATGGAATCAAATCAGGCGAGGGAAAAATCTGTCATATAAATGCATGAAAGTCCCAACTAAGAGCACAGAAAGTAAGTAAAAAACTGTTATTATGCATAGCTGACAGCTACATGTTGTTTTACTTGGGAAAGTATGAATAAAATGGTTTTCAACAGCAGACGTTCTTTTTAAAATATACCATATTTATATTTAAATATGTATTTATTTGTTCCATGCATTCACAAATATGCCTGAAGATGTCTAAGTTCCCCATAGGTTACAGATATATGTACATATTGCCGTATCATCCTCATAGCATCCAGGGGCACGACCCAGAATCCCCTCGCCATGTTGCCTCAATATTTACTTCACTGGTCACAATGATATAGTCTCTGAAAAATCGACGTCAGCAAATAAGACTGGCATCTTTACCAAATAGCATTTAGGATGTGCTTCCAGGAATATCATATACATGTAAATCTTACCCTGACTGGCCTAATGGCAGACTCCCTCTATTCATTGCTTTGGGATAGTGAGGAGAAGCACAATGGGGCACAAATCGCATCCCTTAGTCCTCATTCTAAAAGCAACTATATAGATTCTGCAGGGAGGCAAGACTTCCCTTGTTGCATATCTATATTAAAGGAAAACTTCACCCCCAAAATTAATGTTTAAGCAACAGATAGTTTATATCATATTAAGTAGCATATTAAAGACTCTTATCTAACCGGTATATATGCAGTATTTAAGTAAATATTGCCATTTTACATCTCTTGACTTGAACCACCATTTCGTGATGGTCCCTGTGCTGCCTCAGAGATCATCTGACCAGAAATAATACAACTCTAACTGTAACAGGAAGAAGTGTGGAAGCAAAAGACAGAACTCTCATGTGACCTAACATGTTTGGTTTGTTTGTGTGCACCGTGAATCCTATGATCCCAGGGGGCGGCCCTAATTTTTTAAAATGGTAATGTTCTATTTATGATTACCCAATGGCACATACTACTAAAAAAGTATATTATTATGATAATGGTTCATTTACATGAAGTAGGGTTTTACACATGAGCTGTTTATGCAATATCTTTTTATAGAGACCTACATTGTTCAGGGGGGTATAGTTTTTCTCAATGCTCTTACTGTAAGGCTCATCATCTGTTTGTTAAAGTTTACAGTCTGTGCAAAACAGGAATCCATAACACCTGATGAAGTACAGAACTAATAATACCAATACCTAAAACCTGTGGGATTTGGTTTGGGATTAGGAGACATCTCGGCACATAATTAGCTCAATATAATTAGCTCAATCTTAATACGGCCCAATTTAAGAATGCTTAAACCTTCATGCTTAAGCATTTGGGTCCAAAAACCACGTTCCTAAACTCTCTCGTTGTTTCTACCTTCAAATACCTCAGCTTCCTGCCTAAAGGTTTTTTTTTCCCCCAAGTGGGGTTTTTTCCAAGAGATAAAAAGCTTGGCACTTAAAACCTGCCATGCTTTCATTTTTTTTTGGTGGGGAGAAAAAAAACCTGCTTGGCAGGAAGACAAGGTATGTGAAGGTTGAAACTACTCAAAAGTATGGGAACTCTCATGTGGTTTTTGGACCCAAATGCTTAAGCATAAAGGCTCAAGCATTCTTACATCAGGCCCTTAAATCATGTATCCACAAAACGTTTTAGGAATGTTTTTGAAAATGTTTTTTCTACATAAACATTTCAGAAATAAATATACATTTTTTTTTACAGGAACATACCTGATTCCACTGGTTTAAAGGACACCACTAACATCTAACATCCCTCCCTCATTTTTTTCCATTCTGAAGTGCATAATTCTGGAACTTCAAGTCCATCTACTTCCATAGTTGGTTATCCAAACAGGTATGTTTGTGTAACAACTGAATAAGTTAAAGTCAAAAAGGATGTATCTCTTTAAAATCACAGGTAAATCATAGGCACATAGCCAAAACTAAGGCAAGGCAAAAATAAACCAAATTTAAATATTTCATATACCAATTTGAAATCATTGCAGTACATGTCACTTAAAGGGATTCTGTCATGATTGTTATGGTGTAGTTTTTATTTCTATATTACACTGTTTACACTGCAAATAATTGACTCTACCATGTAAAATGTCATTCCTAACCCAACAAGTCTTTTTAGTTGTAATATTGGTGTATAGGCAGCCATGTCAGGTTATTTTGCCTGGTTGTGTGCTTTCAGAAAGAGCCAGCACTGGATGGAACTGCTTTCTCGCAGGCTTTTGTTTCTCCTACTCAATATAACTGAAGGTGTCGCAGTGGGACATGGATTTTTACTATTGAGTGCTGTTCTTAGATCTACCAGGGAGCTGTTATCTTGTGTTAGGAGCTGCTATCTGGTTACCTTCCCATTGTTCTTCTGATGGGCTGCTGGGGGAGGGAGGGGGTGATATCACTTCGACTTGCAGTGCAAATTGCTGGTCAATATTAAACAAACCCACCCTAATTATAGCTGTAAAATATTTTATTTGTTATGCAAACAGACAGTCATGACAGCAGAAAAAGCTTTGGGGTTTTGCCATTTTGACAGTCATATTAAGCCAGTTTTTATGCAGTGTCATGAAGCTTGCATGTACCAGACTGTAGATTTAGAAGCAGAAGAGAAGCAATTAGAAGAACTACCTTTCACTTTTAAATTCAATTGCAATGTAACTACTGCACTGGGAATAACGTAGTGCAAAGTGCAGAGGTAAATCAGGTTCTTCTAATGATCCTGTTAATGAAAATTGTAATCCACTTAATCCTAAGAGGAGAGAAATAGTGTTTTATCAAAATGTATCTTTCCTGAAATAACAATCAAATATTACTTAATGACTTGTCTTCTTAGATTTCTTAGTGGAATAATATAAAGTGATGCAGCATACCTTGCAGAAGAAGATGGTTACAATAAATATAACATAACGGGATGTACATTGATCTCTGGGGGGTGAATGGAACAAGCTGATAATTATTCAGAATGTGCAAAAAGAATTGACAGAATGTTTAAATTGCCAACTCTTGGGTTCAGCCTTCATGGCCTACTAGAGGGAATACTTCTATGCAACAGAAAACTCTGCAAAGTGCCTTCAATTAAATGTAATTACAGCTTTGCATATGTAAATGGAGCTCAAGCAGGGATATGCTAAATAGCTGACCTATTTGCTGATTTGGATAAATGAATCTTGAATTAGGTCAATGTAACTAACAAAAAAAACAGAAAGAATTTTGAATCAAAAATTATTTGATTATAGAAGTTCAAAAACCATAATGGCTTGTAAAGTAATAAATTGGGTATAAAATAATTCATCTCACAGCCCTATGATTGCCAGTTAACTTAAATAGGCAGGGGAATTATCAAGCCCTATTGGTTTAATGTGTCCCACTCCATTAGAGTGCATCCTAAAAAAGTTGTTCCACATTAGATACTCCAAAGTGCTTGTTTGTTTTTTACTTTAAATTAATAACTTTTTATCTGCTCTTCTATTTAGCCAATCCAAATAAAAACTATTAAAAACAGTGTTTTTTATTTACATTGTTAAATTGTTGTTCAGTTTTGTGGCAAATAAAAAACTCTCCTCCAGTTGTTTTTGAATGCATATGCTAAACAGGTAAAACCAAGTATGGGATCCTTTATCCCCAAAACTGCAAATTACAGGAAGGCCATCTCCATTTTAATCAAATACTGTAATTCAATTCTTTGTTTAAAAATTTTTTTAATATAAAGTATGCCCAAACCCCACAGTCCCAATCATTTTGTATAAGAGTTCCTATACCTTTATAATAGATTTATGGCCTAGTTGAATGCAATTGTTTATTGGAACCCATATACATGAGATTACTGTATTTCTTTGATGGTGTTATGATTTGTGACCCAAATGACAGAAATTGGTGATTCTGATCTAGAAGGTGTTTTCTGAAATGCCAAATATCAACTGTACAATAATTCCACAGCATTTCAAGGAAGGTTAAAGTTCCAGAATATTCACAACTGTTCTTGTTCTATTTGTTTTCAAAGCAACGTTTGTAATTTTCTGTAATGCAAACTATTTCAAATAGAGGTACTCTGTCGGCACTGGTACAGGTATAGGACCTAATATCCAGAATGCACATGGTTTTCTGCATAACAGATCTTTCTGTAATTTTGGTCTTCATACAAGTTGCAGCTTCTCAATAGCAGCAATGCACCAGGAATTCAAACTTGTCACAGGGGGTCACCATCTTGACTACACTTACAAGCTCAGTGGGCTCTGAGCAGCTGTTAAAAAGCTTAGGGGTTGTTGCAAATCATTATTATTAAACTCTAATGCTAATTGCTCTTGTTTCTGTGCTGCCATGTAGTAATTATCTGTAATAATTACTAATCAACCTTATACTGTGACATTTATATTCTATGTCTACTATATATTTTGAGTTGGTTTCTAAGCTCAGTAAGTGACAGCAGCACAGACATTGCAGTGAATCAGCAGAAAATAAGATCGGGAGGCACAGATCATTACTGTTAAAGGGCTGTAGTTGCCTTGGGCTTGCTGACAGAAGCCCAAAACATAATGTATAACATTTCTAGCCTACTTCTTTAGTTAAGTTCTCCTTTAAGTGTATATAATGGAACACATAGCAGCTCACGATCCAGCCTATAACATGCGCCTTTCTCTTTGGGAGGAGCCCTCCACTACTCGTATGCCGACAGGTCTTAAAATTCGATTACCAAGGAGAGAGTTCTGGGCAGACAAGGGAAACAAGCTTGTACAGTAAGGACGGAGAACAGGGAGCATAGTAGCACAACAGGCCAGGTTAATATCAATCAGACAGGATCAGTGCAGTACAGGACCAGGAATCTGTAGTGCAGTCAGGATTAACAGGTTGAGGTCAAATCAGACAGACGGTATGGTACAAAATCAGGAGCCAAAAGCGTAGTTGAGGTCACAGGCTGGGATCAATACCACTCACTAGCACAATACAAAGTCAGAACCCAAAGAATGGTCAGTAACATGCAGTGGTCAGTAAAGGCAGTAAACTAGCAGAAGTCAAGCAAAGGTTAAGGCAGGCAAAGGTTAAGAAAAAAGATCAGAACTATGAGCATACTCAGGAACTATTATACAATACACCTATGTTGGGTAATGTGAATAGGGACGTGGTACCTTTAAATATTTTAAATTCACGACAAGCAAGACATCAAGTGCGGACAGCGTGCGCCAGACCAGACATAGTGTGCAGAAGAGGAGGCTGCAGGCCAGATATTCCCTAGAGGGGGCCACTGGACCCTAGGTTTATCAAGAAATTTGGCATGAAATTGTCTTATAAGCCGATTAGCCCAAACATCAGAGCCAGGGACCCATAACCTTTCCAGTGTACCAGATATTGTACTTTACTGCTGGAAAGGTTAGAATCCACCAACCTCTGTACCAAATATTCGGGCTAACCCTCAATAGAAATCGGAGGAGAAGGATTAATGACTTCAGATACAGGAAAAGGACCAATGAATTTACGTCCTACCTTGGCAGAAGGGACTTTCAAAGGGATATTCTTAGCGGATAGCCAGACCATGTCACCAATCTGATACTCAGGAGACACTTTGGGCAGCTACTGCAGAATATAATGAATTTTGAACCTTCTGCCAAATGTTAGAAAAGTGACTAACCAAAGAGTTAACAGCAGGAACATCTGAGGAATGCCCATAAAATGAAAAGGCTCTAGGATGATAGCCAAAAACAATAAAGAATGGAGACTCTCAAATGGATGAATGAGTAGCATAATTAACTTAGCCCATGGGAGAAAGTCCCCCCAAAGTGATTGATTATTGGAGACATATCATCTGAGATATTGCCATTCATATGCGGATGGTATGCAGAGGAGAAAGATAAATCAGTACCCATGAAGGAACAAACGGCCTTCCAGAATCTAGACACAAAATGAACCCCCTATCAGCAATAATGTTCAATGGGGCCTCATGAAACTTAAATATATTGGATAGGAAGAGGTCAGCCAAAGGCAGAGGGAAGGGTGGGAAGGGAATTAAAATGAGAATTTTTGCTGAAATGGTCCACAATCACCCAAATAACAATATTTGCTTTAGAGGGAGGTAATTCCACAATGAAATCCATGGAGATATGGGTCCATGGCCTTTCAGGAATAGGAAGCCCCTGAAGTAACGACCTGGAAGGTTTTGAACATTGACACATTGGGCAAGAATCATTAGAATTACCAACATCCTCTGTCAATGTTGGCCACCAGAGAGTGTGGAAAGAAGTAAACAGGTTTTACTGTGGTCCGGATGCCTGGCTATTTTAGAATCAAGTGTCTCAAAACTGCAACTGGCATACAATCAGTTGACAGGATAACGCTAAGGTAAATTCAAGTTATTTAATGTTGGCTACTTACTCCATATACAGATGAAGCCACTTGGATTTGTGAGATAAATGCGTCATGACTCATGGTTAATTGAAGAAACTGCGTTATCTAAAGTCATCTTAACTCATTTAATGCATTTAACCTTTCCATTAGCATACCAAAGCACCATTGTGAACAATGGTGAATGCTTTAATTAGATGGGATGTTGTGACGCAGTTTTCTGTGTTAAATGAGATAAATGGGATATCTGTGTTTAGTTATTCTGTGTCAAACAGACAAACCAAAGTGGCTGCATCTGTACACCCATCCCATAGCTGCAACAAACAAAAGAAATGGGACCACACTACCTTACTATTATTTATTATCCTTTATGTCAAGATATTACATAAATTACATAAATAAAGGTGACTCCATCTGTACTGCTTTATGTGAGTAAGGAGGCAGGTGTAAGACAACCAAAGGGTCATTATGGCAATGTTTTAATTGAATTAATTCATTAAACCATTAATTGATATAATAAACATCAAAGTAAATCAAAATCATTACACATTTATTTGTACTTGAAAGTATGCCTCTAAAATAACTTGAAAAGAGCTTAAATATAAAATTAAAATGCCAGTTTTGTTAAGGATCAACCAGAATCAGATATGGTATATAGCCAAATTATACTACCGTATATACCCGAGTATAAGCCGAGTTTTTCAGCATCCAAAATGTGCTAAAAAAGTCTACCTCGGCTGCTGACCCGAGTAGCTGAGATTGCAGTCACTTTTAATCATTCCTATACCAACAGTACACTTGGGGAGAGACTGCAATATCCCACAATGCCCTCTGTTGGTTATATGAAAGAATAACAGTGCGCCCTCTGTTGGTTATATGAAAGAATAACAGTGACTGCAATATCACACAGTGCCCTCTGTTGGTTATATGAAAGAATAACAGTGCGCCCTCTGTTGGTTATATGAAAGAATAACAGTGACTGCAATATCACACAGTGCCCTCTGTTGGTTATATGAAAGAATAACAGTGACTGCAATATCACACAGCACCCTCTGTTGGTTATATGAAAGAATAACAGTGACTGCAATATCACACAGCACCCTCTGTTGGTTGTATGAAAGAATAACAGTGCGCCCTCTGTTGGTTATATGAAAGATTAACAGTGACTGCAATATCAAACAGCGCCATCTGTTGGTTGTATGAAAGAATAACAGTGTACCCTCTGTTGGTTATATGAAAGATTAACAGTGACTGCAATATCACACAGCGCCATCTGTTGGTTGTATGAAAGAATAACAGTGACTGCAATATCACACAGCGCCCTCTGTTGGTTATATGAAAGATTAACAGTGATGGCAATATCAAACAGCACCCTCTGCACATGGTAGTGGGACAGTGAGACAATGCACACAGTAATCCGTTTTGCAATTCTCTGTCACCATCAACTTTGCAAAGAAGTCCGGTTGATCACTGGGGGGGTCGCTTTGGCAGAATGTGCGCTGCTGGGAGACAGGGCTGTAGTTTTGTCTAGACTTATACTAGAGTCAATAAGTTTTCCCAGTTTTCGTAGGTAAAATTAGGTACCTCGGCTTATACTCGGGTCGGCTTATACTCGAGTATATATGGTATTAAAAAGAAAGCCAAAAGAGTAGCAGGGATAATGAACACTGAGCCTGATACATGAGAAGGAAATACAAATTGTTATTGCTCCTAAATATGCCAAATGTCAAAAATAATTAGCTCACTATTTTGGGAAAAGTTAAGTCTCCAACTGAACAGAGACATTTTGGAAAAACTTGTAAGAAAACCTGTGATGAATAAAGAGAAAGGACTTTTGGGACATTAGTGAAATCCTGTCAAGCCAATTATTCCAAGAAGAATCTCAAACAGGATTCAAAATTATTAAAACCTAATTAAGCTGGATGCATAAGTATTTTCCACGCAAAGACTGGTGCAATGATTTGTACTTTTTGAAACTTTGCTGATAAAGCAAAACTGACTTCTGATGTCCCATACTCAAAAAATAAATTACGTAAAGGGACATTAAATGCAAATAATAATTCTTTTTTTTAATACACAGAAAAGGTTTAAGTAACATGTGGATGGATGTGGGTTTAGAAGGAAAACTTTTACAGCAACTAGATTTCAGGGTTCTCTTTATAGTATCAATACATTTATGGAGGGAGGGCTTGAGGATAAATACCTATAGACAGAATCTTTATGAAGTAATATACAACAAGGAGTGATCCACTGCAAATCAATGAGCTAGAATGAATCCTAGCTCATTGCTAGGGATGTAGCGAACCGCCGAGTATGTGTTCGCGAACGCCGTTCGCGAACACCGGCAAAAAATGCGAACAGTTTGCGAACTGTTCGCGAACTTCGAACATCCGAAAATCGTTCGATTCGAACGATCGAAGGATTTTAATCGTTCGATCGAACGATTTTCGTTCGAATCGAACGAAAATCGTTCGATTTTAGCGATCGAATGGTCGAACGATTTTGACGCGAACGCCTATTGGCGAACGTCGCGCGACGTTCGCGAACTTGCGGCGGACGCGAACAGTCGAAGTTCGCGCGAACTAGTTCGCCGGCGAACAGTTCGCTACATCCCTACTCATTGCTAGGATTAAAAAAGGAAGCAAAAAAGGCATAGAGATGGGGAGGGAAGGCATAATAATGAAGCTACATTTTTTAAATTAGTTTATAACAGGTATGGGTGATTTTTTTATCATACAAAATTGAGTTTCATGTTTAATTTGAAAATGATTTTTTTTCTACGCATTTTTATGATTGACAGGTCCCTTTAAAGAACTTCAAAGATACAGATCATTTTTGTCATTTTACCTGATGCCAACCCATGATTAATAGTAATAATTTAGCTTCTAAGTATTAAGTATTACTTCATGGAGTTTAAAGGTGATCGTTAAAAAGGTGCAAAATTCATAAATATATTTGCAAAAAGTTTCACGGTATGACAAATAACCTGTTCCTTCAGAAATGCATCCTGCTGTATTTTATTGTGATCAAGAGACAGTGTCAAACCCTTTTTCATATCAGTAGTGAATTTCTAATGGCCCCACCTACAAATAGTTCAGCTGTTATGATTCTGGAAAGGATTGCAAAATAACATTTTCCACTTCTAGTTAAACAATTCTGTATATTCTTTCAAAGCATTATTTGTTTCCCTCATAAAAGCATTATTTTCACATAAGAAAGGTGTTTCCTAGTATTTGCACAAGATCCGTTCTACCAAGGCAAAAATATGTGAAAACAAGTCCATTACAAAGTCCCACATAATGACAAGCCATAAAAGGTGGCTTAAGTCCCTGGATTCTAACTCAGGGAAGTGAATCACACCCAGATTCTGCCATGATTATAATAAAGTCAAGGCATCGTATTTTCTTTTACAATACAAACACAACTACAGTCTCTGTATGAGGAAAGCCTTCACTCCATACTACATGGCTGCCTGCCCGTGGGGAAAAATATATATACATTAGATTCCTGATTGGTGGACCCTTTTTAAACATTTGTAGCTCACAGATGGAAAAGGAGTGGAACATCATTATCCAAGCATTTATTAAAGCAAAGTGATCAAAGACACAGTAAGACACATGATTGATTTTTAAGGAAAGTGTTTTTTTCCCACCAAAGCAATTTTTTCAACTGTGGAGTGAGGATTATGCTGAATTTGTACTTTCTGATGTGACTTGCAAACCAGTCCCAAAAGGAAAGAATATGTGCAATAAAATAAGTCACTAAGTATAGTGTTATAATAATTGGTTTAATTGACCAGCAGTAATATACCAATACTTCTAGCTACAAAAAAGTTTAAGTCCCAGAAAAATGTTCCTGATGACTCCTGATGGCAGTAGCAAATTTCTGAGAATAAGAGCAGGAACGAGTAGCTCAACATATAAGTGAAGAAAGCTATAGGGTAGAAAGGTATATATTTGGGTATTCAAAAATCCAGAATGATGCACTTGTTATACTGTCTGATTCACATTTTATGGATGTCCATACTTTCAGTGACAGCATGTTCGCCGGTCCCTTTAAAACTGCATTTATCACCATTGCTCAAAAGGTGAACACCTGGCTGGTATTCTACCAGCTGAGCTGGTAAAACACCAGCCAAGGCTGGGGTTTGGTATTGCCCTCTTCCTCTCTATGTTCTCTCTATGCCCTGACACCTCTTTAACCCTGCCCCCTCAATGTCAAGGAGCCGGTCCTTTTATGGTAAAGTTCTGCCATCATTGCCTTTTTCATTGCCAGCCAGTATTGCTCCTGACAAAAGGTGGCAATACTAACTAATCTTATTCTTTGATTTGTGTGGGGAGTTAATGGTTCATTTCAACACACCATCATCATGAATAGTGGGCAGCAAAACAGATCGGCCTATACTTGAGAGTCCACAGAAAATGTTTCAGGGAGGGAGGCAAGTAGGTAAAAGTAATAAAAATAATACTTCTACAAAATAGTCATTAACACTGACAGACTGACTTACACACTTGATTCTCTTGGGGCAAAACTCAAACGTTTCAGATTTTTTTTTTTTTAAAACTCAAATTCTTGGAGATTTATTAAAGCCCTATGCAGCAAAAAGCCAGAATCCACCATCTCAGACCTGCCGTGGTTGTGTATAAATTAATGACAGAGGTCCCTATACTATTTTGAAGTTTCTTTTCGGGCTTTTCAGGCAAAGATCGATTTTATTGAGATTTTACCAGAACCGATTAAATTGAGCTTTTTTAACAATAAATAAGGTCAAATTGTGGATTCTAATTTAGTTGGACTTTTTCATTAAAAAAAACCGGACAAATTCAGATTTTCATAAATAAATAAATAATTTTATAATGAAAACATGCATTTGTGCTGAAATTTACTCTGTACCCAAGCTAACACAGTGCCTGTTAGTGCAGAGACATGACCAAAGGATGGAAGCAGAGAAACAGTCACATGTGGCACAAGCCCGAAAGAACCCAAGAATTCATGCAAGCACATACAAGGTAGTGCCAATCTGATACATACAGTAATGCCCTAGAATAGAGGGTTTCAATGCCAATGTCATGCAAATTGTCTCCATGTGGTATGATAAAAAGATAGGGGCTGTTTATAATCACCAAGAATACCTGGCATTGTAAGCAAAGTATCAATTCAATATAGAATCTCCCAGGACACATGGGGTAATAATAAAGTGCCATTTCCCTTTTATAATAAAAAAAAAGTGCCACTTTTTCCCAATTTGTGCATAAATGGTAATGTTTGTGTGTGGTGTAAGCCGCATCAATAATGGAGTTATTACAATTCATTAGGTGCAAGTAAGTTGTATTCATAAGCACAACACACTAAGGGGTCTAATTATTATGTTGTGTAAATCGAAATTCACCGAAATAAAAACAGTGTAAAACTGTGCAAAATAAATGGTGAATTTTTCAAGCAGTGTTTAATTTTCTGCTGTGTGAACGCCATTTATTTTAAACCTTTTCAGACCTTTGTAAGTTTCAGCGGAAGTCGCTCTAAGAAAAACCATGTAAACAAATTGTGCCTTTTTTAATGCGGTGAAGCCAGGCTATGTGTGCCGAATTCTAAAAGCACGATTATCATCGAAATTATTAAAAGAATCGGTTACAAAAACAAATGCTGAACGATCAAATTTATTCAAAGAATCGGTTACAAAAACAAATGCTGAACGATCGGAAAAGAATATGAATACCTCATAAACCTTTACAAACTTTTTGTAGCGGAAAAGAAATGGAAACCCAGATTTTTTTTTATAGCTTTTCATGATTTTTACACTAAGTACATCTGAAAATTTTAAGAGCTTTTTAGAAATATAGGAAAACCACAAATATATTGTGGTTGGTGGGAAAAAAAACCTAAATTCAGTTGTTAGTAAATGGGCCCATTAATGTATTTTTGCTTGCACAAATATTTTTTGAGCCAGGAAGTTGGCTGTTTTATTTTCTACACTGCACTTTTTTTTTTACTTTTCTTTGCTTCAGTATGGTATTTTAACAATAGCTGAACCTAATGGACCTGTGTCTTTTTCAACCTTACTAAATGCATGCTGTTACTGTGTTCCACAGTTTGAAACAACTCGCCTCCTGACAAAACTTTTAATGTGTATCTGCTAAAAGCATGAGACTGAAGATAGGATTTAAACTAACAATACCAAGTACACATTTTGTATTCATCCAAACTCTGTACAAAGCCTAAGTAGAATAGAATTGTTGTAAAGAGTATCAGCAAAAATGTCTTAGCCATAAAAGCTATTGGTCCCCAAGGTGACATTTCAGCTGTTCAACAGATGTTTCTCAATCATAACTTGGTGTTGTACATTTAATGGAGAAAAAAAGAATTCTGCAGCTGGAGCTGCGTCTATTGTTCAGCAGTGAAGCGCAATGTGAATTCATGTGGTAATGAATAACTCAAAAATAGTAAAAGACAACCGACAATCTAATAAACAATACAGGCAGCTGGGAACCACTAACAGAACCAAGGGCCACTGAGACAGCACTTTTCTTGCTTGCTGCAAATAAATGACTAGTCCCTTAAAGGGCCCTGGGATGATATTTATAGCAGTCAATATTGAAGTTTCGTAACACACAACTTGAGTTAACTGTTCCTAAGGAGGAGAGATATTTACACTGGTGACACATGAAAAAACACATTCTACAGATCTCTCGGACAATGGAAACCGTATGTAGCAGTCAACCCTATTCTATTCTGAAGGACTTGGTCATTGTTAAATACATGACTATGACACTGAAGTCTCTTTCAATTCCCTGTTATTATTTTGGAAGTGCAGTTATTTGAAAACACTATGCTGTGAATTATGTAGCAAAAAATATAACAGAGTAATGCACCATTATGTTTAGAGAACATAAGGGACATCTGTTATTGCTGAGCTCAAGTGATCTAATCACTAATGGCCATAAAATACAGTAGCTGCCATTATGACATGTTCCCTTAGATGTTAGCCCCATTTGCAGAGCCTTTGAAGACACATCTGGCTTGAAATGCAGATCACAGTGATCTCCTCTGCAACACAGCTCAGTACTTAAAGGGATCCTGTCATCGGAAAACATGTTATTTTCAAAACGCATCAGTTAATAGTGCTACTCCAGCACTACTCAGTGAGACATGGGTTTTTACTATTGAGTGTTGTTCTTAGATCTACCAGGCAGCTGGTAGGGAGCTGTTATCTGCTTACCTTCCCATTGTTCTTTTGTTTGGCTGCTGGGGGGGAGGGAGGGGGGTGATATTACTCCAACTTTCAGTACAGCAGTAAAGAGTGAAGTTTATCAGAGCACAAGTCACATGACCAGGGGCAGCTGGGAAATTGACAATATGTCTAGCCCCATGTCAGATTTCAAAATTGAATATAAAAAAATCTGTTTGCTCTTTTCAGAAATGGATTTCAGTGCAGAATTCTGCTGGAGTAGCACTATTAACTGATTCATGACAGTATCCCTTTAACATTTTCCCAAGGCACACAGTAAGAAAAAGGCTCCTGCTGTGAATTGTGTACTAATAAGCAGCATGGAGAATTTGGCTCCCGACTATAACAGGTCTTTATACTGGGGTCCAAGATGCATAAAGTGCAAAATCATGATGCTTTGCACTTGTCTTTGGATTTTGCACCATAACTTAAAGGAGTTGTTCACCTTCAAACAACTAGTTGTTTTCAGATAGATCACCAGAAATAACGACTTTTTTCAATTACTTTCTATTTTTATGTGTCACTGTTTTTTTAATATTTAATAAGTGTAAAGTGTCTTTTTTCACCTTCTAAAGCAGCTCTGGGAGGGGGGTCGTCGACCACCTAAACTGTTCTAAATTGAAACATTTAGTTAATACATTTCTTATCTTTGTCCCTGCTGAGCAGAATCTCTGGGTTTCAATACAGGCAGCTGTTAGAATTGATACAATAGTTGCTAATATTCCAGAGATGCTGCTGAGAAATGTATCAACTAAATGTTGCAAAAGTGTAAAAGTTTGTAGTCTGCACCTGAATTACTGAGCTGCCAGACTCAAACACCAGAGACACGAACATTCAACTTTAAACTTAGATTTTGGAAAAAAATAAAATAAATAATCAAAGGTAATTAAAAAAAAACCTTTATTTCTGGTAAACAATCTGAAAACAACTGAACTGAAAAAGGGGTTTGGAAGGTGAGCAACCCCTTTAAGCTGGCCATATTGTACAAGGAAAGATCTGCTTGTTTGTTTGGCAAAGTTGAATGAAGCGGAACTTTGCTGATATGCACAACTTCAGGTAGGCAATATCAGGCTGATATCAGATCACGGCATTAACAACTCAATGCATGCCCTGCTCAGACAAGATTTTTAAACATTGGAGTTTTCATGTGATAATAAGTGATCTAAGTTTTCCTCACTGAATTGCACCTGGCTCTTTAGCAAAATTTGGACCTGAATTAGGAGGTAAGTGTTTCTTATCAAACCAATCTGGCCCATAAATTGTTAATGTGAATGGTTTTGTGAAGTTTTAAATCATCCCTTTAGAATGATATTAGGCACAATTTCACTGAAGGAAAATGTAACCTATATTGTAACTAGCAGCTCTCTCCCACCCTTCTAAATTAACTTTTTGTTCCTTGGCAATAAAAATATTGTTGAGTTGCCCAACGTTATCATCGTCACATCTAGACATTAGTCTGAAAGCCAAGTCCGTTATATAATTGCTTGTATCCTTGTCTTCCCTTAAAAATGACTGCTTCACTCTTCCCCTCAAATAGGATGCAGTGGCAATTGTGCCAATATTTTATTATGACAACAATGTTTATACTGTATATACTTTAATGAATTTTGATTAAAACACATTTTCTGATATGCATCTGAGTATATTTATTGAATGATTGTTTAATACAAAGTGAAGCTTCCATGACAGGTGTTCTACATTATCAGATCAGAGATTAGGGAGCACAACCATCAATCATAGACGACGGTGTGCAAGGTCAAATAAATTAAACATGTATCAGAAAAGGAAAAGAACTGACCCATATAGCTGCACCCTCCCATCCATTACATCCAAAAGCTCATGTGTAATCATTAAATAAAATGTAAATTTTAATAAACCATTAAAACAAATATCCAGTGTGCAAAAATGAACATAGGTTAGTTGCAGGAAGGCATATCTACAAAGGCGATTTGGTTGGTTCTATTGGTTATATAAATATGCAGCTATGTTATAATCAAATTATCAAACCGCTTGCCAAAGTTACTATCTTGCATACTCAGTATGCCTTGATAATAGGTTGTAATAAAAGGCAGAGTCACAATTCTTCCAGTGCCATCCCCTTCACCCATTTAGAGATCCCTCCCGTAGAGTGGTTAGATAGCCGCACTTATATGAAATATACCGGTGACACAAGGCCGTTGTTGGAACTGCCCATTTAGTAAAATATACTGTGCCTCAGGCGACCTAAGCCGCTGCATGTACTTATCGCACTTGGCCTGAAATTCAAATATTTAAAGGCACCTGCTCCCTTTTTCCAGTGCCCAACATATTGTAGGTCTATTCTATTCCAATGTGTGCTTGTTGTCTGATTTACTGTTCTTGACCCTTGCCTGTCCTTGACTTTTTGCTGTTTCACTGCCTGAACCAACCATTACCTGTTTTCTCATTACTCTTCTGGATCCTGATTCTGTACTGTACTTACTGACTGATTGGTTATTGACCCCAGTGGTCAGTTCCTCAACTACGCTTTACTATTTCCCTGTTACTCTTGTCCCACGTTCTTGTTCTCTTGCCTGCTCAGAACCCTCACCTTGGTTCTCTCACTTTAAGACCTGACGACATCCAAGTAGTGAAGGGCTCCACTCGATGTGAACGGTGGCAGTCATAGGCAGAATCATGAGCTGTGACCGAAACCTTGGCACCTATTCTGGGTTTTGGGATGCCAGACATGACAGTGAGTATTTATTTTATAGATCTGAGGCATGAGCAGATATATTTTACATTGATGTGCTAATGCACAATCAGTAATATCTATATTAAGGCTTCTATTAAGGTGGGTAGTATGATACAGCACAATATGATTATGCTTGTATAACATGTTTATATTAGTCTTACACTATACAATACGCACTATAACAATGAATATGATAGTTCTTATATTGTAATCTCCACAGGCCAGGGATTAATATGATTGATGAACTGATGGGGTATTGGTATAAACAAAAAAAATAAAACATAATAAATATGGATACAGTCAACCAGTTATACAGTATACATTTGGCATAAAAGAAAGACTTTTTTTTTTTTTTTTAAAAAAAGCCTTCTTGTTTTTATAGAAACAAATATACAGGTTAGCGCAGTCAGACCTGTTCAAGTAGATGTATAATACGAAAGGGAAGACCAGGGTCTGTAGGGTTGCAGAGAACTCACACAAAATGTATGATTCGCCATGCTTTCTTAAGGATGAAGATACTGTAAATCTTCTAACCGGAAACAATGCCCTAGAGCCTATCTGAAGACTATCCAAAGATTTAAAAACCTCTTGATCTTTGGATTGACAGGAATGAGTCTGTCAACTCTTGGAAGTAACTAGGGCACTTTAGGTTAATTTGATAGTGACTGTTGCACAATGTTGCCCATTATGTGCACAGCTGAATCTACACCAATCAGACAACATATTTCTATTACTAACCCTTTCCCTTCTATGTCAAAAAATAAGCATAAGAAGTGCATTCTTTTGAATATAAAATTAAAATTTGAATTAAAAGTTAAAATTTATATTGCCATAACTAAATGTTCCAAGTTGTCCTGTCAGATAAAATAAAAAGGTCATTATATGTTACCAAGATATGTTTAAATTCAAGAGCAGAAGAACCTTCACCCATCTAGTCCCCTTTTCCGTTGTAATTGTTTGTAAGAAACACAAATGTAAGTGTTCAGTAGTGATGGGTGAATTTCCGTGTTTCGCCAACTGCGAATGTTTTAGCGAAACTGACGAATAAATTCGCTGGTCGAAAATTTGCCTTGAACATCTAGAAATTACAATACCAATTGGCATTTAGTAGTGTAGAAGTTTGTCTTGGAAAATCAGTGTGTATTACAACTGTATTAATACAACATAGCTTTAACTGCTTACACATGATTTTGCTTTTTTTTTTTTTTTGCATTACTGTAGTTATTTATCTAATGAATTATTATTCATAAGAATGAATCATTATAATTATGCATATGGACAGTACAGCAGAATATATACTTTTTGATCTATTTATACTTTTAGCTTTTTTATCTGAAACTTACAAGTTTTTATATACAGGTATGGGACCTGTTATCCAGAATGCTTGGGACCTGGGGGGGTTCCAAATAACGGATCTTTCCGTAATTTGAATCTTCATACCTTAAGTCTACTAGAAAATCATGTAAACATTAAATATACCCAATAGGCTGGTTCTGCTTCCAATAAGTTTGGATCAAGTACAGGGTAAGGAAAGGTTTATTACAGAGAAAACAGAAACCATTTTTATTTGGATGAAATTGAGTTTATGGGAGACGACATTTCCATAATTCAGAGCTTTCTGAATAACAGGTTTCTGGATAACGGGTCATAAGTAGAAGTAGAACTCAGTTTAAATTTGTTAATAAATAATTTGGTAATAAAAGCGTCATTTAGCCTTTTGTTTTTAAATATCTATAAATGTATACTTTTTTTTAGTTAGTACCATGAGTGCCTCTGGACTAGTTTTATTTTCCAACAGATCTCAGCAAAAAAAGAGAATTGTGTTCGTATTTCAATGCAAAAGACGATTTTAAAAATGCACTTACAGGATCTACACTTGGATTAAAGCATAAAAATGTTGCACATCTGCAAAAGTTGCGAAACATTTCTGTAAAATATACTTTATTGATGATTTCATTGAAGGTGAAAGGGAAATTTCCCATAACATAAAGGATGTCTAGAAAGCTGTGAGGGCAATGAATTCCACTCAAATCGTGCCTTGTTCTCTCAATATCCCAAATGATTCATATACTTCATTTTACTACAGAATGAGATAACATATTTCAAAATTCCAACAATTTTAATGCTTCATCTTCCATCTTCTTAAGGAATTAATCTTGGCTTAGTCAAACTTGATCTATTGTAATTAGGCTTCTTCGCAAGACTTTATACAATTAAGATTGTTTTGGCTGAGAATAAGATATTCTATTACCATTCACATCACTCTTTCCCGAAAATAGCCTTAGATATTTGAATTTTGCAGTCTCATTAATCCAAGGTAGATTCTTTTTTCAGAGCAAAAATGGGCTCATGCTGCTCTAAGTTTTATGAAGTATAGAAGCACTTGACATTACAACCAAGGAATTGTTTCACTGATACTTAAGTGGACTAAAATGTACTTCCTCTTCTATAAAAAGAATATTTTGCAACATTTTTATGAGAATTCTCCAGAGTATACAACAGAATAGAATTTGAAAAAATAAACCTTTCTTTATTAGGTAATTTTTATTCCTATGAAGGGTTTCGTTATATGGTACATTATATGAATACACTTAAAATGTAGTGGTTGTTAGCCAACTCATTGTGGGGAGATGCCACTGTTCATATTAGTTCTTACACAATGTGTTCTCTTTCATCAGTTGAGCAATTGAACAACTAGGCAAAGCACATTACTTTTGTGCAGGACTATGCAAAACTTCAGTTATTAAAGGGATGGTGACACTTCTAAGATTTTAGCATAATTGATTTCTTCATAAAATATGCCTATATGTCCTTTAGATGATTTTTCTCATTGTGACCTCTTTCTATGTAAATTGGACATAGGTTCTCCTTTAAGAGAGTGCCAGCTCCGACACATTCTTATGGTCCTTTGGGGCTTGTCAATCAGAGCTTGCAAGACCGGAAGTTAAATGCTTGACTTACAGGAAGAATCTGGCAGCACAGTTAAATGGTGTTGTCAGCTTAAACTACGTGGCCACAAAGGGTCAGGATTTACAGCCTCTTTATCACAGTGCTGCTGCTTTCCTTTCATGTTCATGTATGTGACTATTCAATTACAATCCTCCGATCCTCCACCACACTGCAAAACCCCTCTTCTGCCCTGCTCTGTGCTGCTCTTTTTTTTAATGGTGCTTTTAACTTATTCTGCCTTACTTTATTATGTGTGGCCCTTGTCTGCCTATTTTTCCTGCACAAATTGAAGGATCTGTTCCAGGATTAACCTTTTAACCCCCAGAGCTGGAGTAGATCCTTAGTGCAGGAAAAGTCAGGCAGGCAGATAAGGGACACGCATATATAACCGAGTAACCTAGTAAGAGGGAATGAGTTAAAAGCACCATCTGAAAAAACAAAACAAACCTAAGCAGTGCAGAAGAGGAGATTTTCAGAAAGAGGAGGCTTTTTTTTTTGCAGGAGTGGGTGTGAGATAAGAGAGGTTGAAAGCAGTAGTACGCAACCCCTACAGGAAGTAGTATCCTTCTCCAAGTGGAGTGTTTTTTTAAAAACATATTTTACTAATTTGTGGGTTTACATCAGTCATTTTGTGATTAGTAGTTATTATTGCCATCAAAGTAGAGATCAAAGAACAAAACTAGAGGTGTCAATATCACTTTAATGCTAAGTGATTTTAATCCAATACATTGTTACCTCAAAAGACTCTCTTGCTACCCTGATACGTAGTCATATAATTTGGTTAAACTGGGGAATTAGCTTTTATAAAATGCATTTCCAACATAGCCTTTAGGGTATGGCCACATGGCCCTCCATTCATATTTGCAGCCTTCTGTCTGCACAAGGAGCCACTGCATCAGCCCCAAAGTGCCAAAACACGTGGAAATGCATTTTGCTGTTTTAATCCACTCTGTGTGTCTGCACCTGGGCTGCAACAATGGCCAAGAATCAGACGTGTGTTGCATTAGCCTTAATTAGGGGTGGCAATATAAATGTCTTTGTGTAGCACAACTGCATATGCACTTCTGGGGAAGATTGTGGATGGTGTCGTAAATAAATTAAAATTACCCTCTTGTCGTTCAGTATACCAATCTTGGTTGGCCAATGCCTGTTATGTAAGGTATCCCAAACCCACAACAAACTTCAAAGTCCCAGCCTCAGCTCATGATTCCACCTATAACAGCCACCTTTTTCTTCTAAAGGCTCCCTCCGCTACTCAGTTACCACCAGGTCAGGTTATAGTGAGAGGACGAAGGGGAGAGTTCTGGGCAGGCAAGGGAAGTGAACGTGTACTAGGACAGGGGAAAAGGAATATGGTCGAGGGACAGGTGGAGTCGATTCCAATCAGGCAGAGCAGTACAGAATCAGGAGTCAGGAATGTAGTTGAGGTCACAGGCTGAGTCAGAACCAACATTATTAAAGTACAAAAACAGGGTCCGAGAGAATAGTCAAAAATGGGCAGAGGTCAGGACAGTCAGCAAAACTAGGAATGGCCAGGAAAAGACAAGACTAGAAATTGCACCCAGGAACTATTGAAAATAGACCTATGTTGGGCAAGGAACAAATGACTAAGGCCCCTTTATATTTTCAAATTTCTCACTAAGTGCGATGACATCAGACACTGCACTCACATCAAACCTGGAAGCAGCGCGTCATTATTGATCGCCATGCGAGGGGGAAGAAAGCAGTGGGCATCCCTGCCAGGAGTGTGGCTGGCGTCCCAGCTGCACCACTAGACCACCAGGTATTCTCACTTTCTTAAACAGCTTTTATAAACCATTTTCCAGTCTTGGAAACAGCAGGGCCTACACACTATTAGGAACCAACTGGACACTCATGTTTTTCCTATGCTCTTAAGACCAAATTTCCATTTACTGCACAACGCCCATTCCCTTTTCTTCAATGATTTAATATTACATCATGCACATTAGGACATCTCTCTAAGAAAGGGAAAACAAGCCCTCTCTATACTTTATGGAAAGAGAGCACTACAGTGAAATCTACTTCCCAACTATATCAAATACTGAGAACCACAATTTTTACCGAAAGCACAGAGTTTGGTTAAATGGATTGGCATGCAAATAACCACACACAACATATTCCAAATACATAGACATACCATGCAACGTTTCACCCTACTCTTTAAACAAAACAGGAATTGTTTGTCCATGTATTACAATATATGTAAGATGGCCGACTACGTCAAAGTCATCACTGGTCTGATCAGTTCTACACTCCCTTTCATCTAATTTGTGAATAATTATACAGCTTCATTATACATTTTACACAGGGGCTAAGTTTTAACCGCAACTTACATTTCAAGGTTAAAACACCCAAATGGTTGCCCTTCTTATTGGCCACCACTAGGATCACCTGAGTGTAACTGAAAAATATGGGGGCTACAACATGAAGCTGGCCACTAACCCTGTATAAACTATAACAAAAAGGGAAATTTGTGCTTACCACTAAATTTTAAATCATTAAGTGGTGGTGCAATGAGGCTGTGACCAGACAAAGACATGAGGTCCACTGCACTTATCCATTATCTATTTATATACTGTAGCTACATTCATGTGATCCTTGTGGTGACCAATAACAAGGGCAACCATTTGGGAGTTCTAATATTTTCCTGCCACAGCCAGCTCCCTGTTGTGAGCATGACAAGGAAAGAACATTTACATTTAGAAGTTTATTTTTTGAAGTCACAGTATTTTTGTGCGGGTCTGTCATTCTTACTAACCACTTTAGCATCATTTGAATATTAACTTTGAAACCTTTCATTTTGTAAATGAATTAGAAAGTCTAATATTAAGCAATTTATGATAAAAAGTGCAAACATAATTGCCCACATAGCTAATACTGGAAAGATTGAAATGATATGTAATTATAATTTTATTGAACAGTTTAACACCGTATGCCCATCTTACTATCTGACCATTTATAATACTTTATTTCAATAAATGCTGGATTAAATACAGCATTAGTTTTCTTCCAAAATAAAAAAGTATTGTTGCCCATTGCTAAATTCCATTGCTAATTTAAAAATAGCATTCATAAGTTCCACCATTAATGACATTAAAGCCTGGGAGCACTGTTATAGTATTATAGATATGTCTGGTATTCGTACGTTTATAACAAATAAAAACATGCACTCCAAATCCTAAATATTTAAGCTGCCGAAATGAAACAACTTTAGATGACTTTATTATGTAAATTGGCAAGTTTTTGGTGCATGCTTTGTGTGTGCATTTCTTTCCCCTTAAACTAAACTCATTTCCATATGCAATTTAGGATTATAATTCAGTTTGGGATTCAGCCAAATCCTTTGTGGAAGATTCAAAATTCACCCGAATCCGGAAAAAGTGAATTCAGTGCATCCCTATTTGTAACGTAAGAGGGAATGTAATTAAAAATCGCAAGTGTTATTTAAAATGACATCTTTGCAAATGTTTATCCCTGTTCTCAATGTAAAATCATTGATGGGCGAATATTATATTGCACATTATTGCTAAGCAAAGGTTAGCATTAACACCTGCTCTGGAGTTTCTTTAAATACTTTGTTGCAAAAAATGCTTTGCGATTGTGAAATTATATTACATTCACTGTGCAAAAGCCATTTGTTCGCAAACATTGCAATGAAGTCGGTGAGGTCTGTAATCGGTCAAAAAGGATGCAAACATAGTCACATGTATAAATGCTTTGCAACGTTTTTTTTAAATGCTTTGAAATTTTTTAACGCTAATGAAAAAAACATATAATATATTAGATGAACTGAATAAATATTAAAGTAAATGTTGTACTTTTACATTTGGTACAGAATTAAGAAAAAAATATACAGATTTGTAAGATTTTATGTAGATGGGTACTGTCTTCTCACAAAAAAATATTTTTGTATATTTACACAGAAAAAAAGACAAGCCAGTGCTGACTATCCATCCATAATGGATACTGCATCTGAGTTAGTGAACACATTTACTGAGACAGACCATAAGAAAAAAGATATTGGTAAGATCGAAAGGGAAATTCTGTTGAAGATACAACTATAAATTAACAACAGGATTTCTGTTGTGAGTAAATATGGGAAACATAACCTTTATATATTTATATTCCATTAATAAAATATGCATGGAAACCCCAATGTTTTGCTACAAGGGAGGTAACAGTCTTAAATATACAGTATGTTAGGGCATCATTTACAACTGAATGTGCAGTTGTGGGAGCACTACTTTCCCCAAAATCATTCCATGAAATTCAGTAAAGGTGCTTGTGTCAAAAGCCACTCATTGTACTTTTACATAGTGGCCTGTGTCTATTACCACAGCACAACTGCATCTATACAAACATGTGCAGATGTCATTTTCAGGGCAAACATTTTCTTCACTATTGCATTGAAGTGGGAGCACAACATTTGTGCTTTTTAACACATTAGCTATGGTTGTGGCAAGTGCATCTTCCCCTGACAACTGCAAATACACTAGAATGATTACATGTTAAAACTGTCTTTGTTCCTCAGTAATAAAAGGTAACATACAGTAGTACAAAACACAACAGGGGTTGAATAAACAACTATAGAATTAGGCAATATGTAATAAGGATTCTGTACGTTACATGCATTCCGCAAGGTTTATGTTTCTCGAGGTTTATGTTGGTTAAGAATCACATCAAGGTGAAAGGATGTATTAATGAATGCAAAAATGGTACTGGGAACTTTAAAAGGAATTCCTTAACTGATATTTCAGTGTCTCATCATTTTAAACTGTGTAAACATAAATTAACACAGCTGAAGGGGCAAGTAAGCATTTTTTTGTTAGATAAAGAAGGATGTGGGATTTATTAAGATTGAATATTTTACAACCCCTTGGGTTAAAGGAACACTGGAGTGTGATATATTTATATTTCCTGTAATATACGGTATAATTATAATTATGCATTGTGTTCTTTTCTTTTGCAGTAAGAATATTTATGGATGCCTTAGGATAAAGTGGATTCAGTTCACTTATGCTACATACAGTAAAAGTGGTAGGATTAAATGGTTAGCGTTCTTTCCTTCGTTTTATGGTTTTAGCAAATGATACTAGAGTGATGTGTACAATTCTTTGTAGGTATTTTTGCATTAGAGGGGACGAGTGAAAATATGGACATTGTGAGGTCTAACATATGGACTGTAAAAAACTAAATGGGCTGGAAATCCCCTCCCAACATAGCACTGACCTGAATTTAACTCACTAAAGGTGACCATAGACGCACAGATATTGTGCGTGTATGGTGGGAAACGAGCCAAACGATATCAGCAAAAGACTTGAATATTGGTTGGCTCCTTGATCGGCCCAGGCAGAAAATTTTGATCTGGCACCTTTGAAGGCCCCCGAACATCACCCACTGTTTAGTGCTGAATCATCAGATATAGGTAGAATTCTATTGTTTCTACCTGTATATCTGACGATTCAGCTCTACACGTGTGTATTGAAATGAAAAATCTTTCTTTTGCACTTGTCAACACTTCCAAAAGAGCCACTGATCTTTGCTTTGATTTGTGTGACCTCAATATGGAACCCTGGATAAAGTACAAGTTACTTACAACTTTGATCTGAGATCAAGGAGAAAGGATGGTAAGCTTTGACTTCACAGTATTATACTGTACTAACATCACTGCACAGTGAAATCACTGCTTACAAATCCAATTCGAAACTATCACCTCAATTTCCAAGCTTTTGCACTGAGATACTGGTGTGAAAGGATCCAGAGAGGTCCCAGCGCAAGCAGTAATGAAAGTTGCAAGCCTTAAGGGTAGGGACACACTGGGCGATTTGGGGAGATTTAGTCGCCTGGCGACTAATCGCCGCGACTTTCCACGACCAATCTTCCCCGAATGCCTCCCCTCGCTCTGCGCCTGGCTAAAATGAAAAATCGCCTGCGCTAATCACACGCGGCGATTCGTTTTCCGAAGTCGCCCGAAGTTTCCTCGTGAGGCAACTTCGGGCGATTTCGGAAAACGAATCGCCGTGTGTGATTAGCGCCGGCGACTTTTCATTTTATCCAGGCGCAGAGTGAGGGGAGGCATTCGGGGAGAAAAGTCGCTGCGATTAGTCGCCAGGCGACTAAATCTCCCCAAATCGCCCAGTGTGTCCCTACCCTAAGACGATATAGAACCTATCTTTAATTGCAGCTCCATAACAGAAGTGAATATTAACATAAAAATCTGAATTAACAATATTATAAAGAATACAATACACAAAGATCAGGATCAAAAAACAGAGCAGACAATAATGTTCAAGAAAGAGCAAATACATCTTTTAACTTTATAAAAAATGCATTTTTTCCAAAGCCTCACAAATGGACTGTACTTGGAATATTTCAGGTCCAACTAAGATTGTAGTTATAGCTGGTATTAAAAAATATATTGACAAAACTAAGCATTAAGTGAGAATCTTACAAAATGAAAGCCATAAATATTGATCAAGAAACTGTAGGCTGTACTGTTGTCAGCAATGCCAGGGCCAATATGCTTAAATGTCATATAATCATAAAAATGTAATTTCTCTAATATAAAGTGATTGATATAGCATTTCTAAAGCTTTCAATTCGCCCAAATGGGTTATCAGCCCAGATCAACCTATGATGTAATTATATTGCCACCTGGGGGTTTGGCAATGAAACTGGCAATTACTGGCAATAAACGTAATAAGATGATCTTATAAAACAAGAATGTGTATAACAAGCTTTAGCAATCACTTTTATAATGAAAATGATCTGTCTGGCAGCTCTGGGAGATGCTTAATCCAAAAATATTTTTGTTAAAACATCATTATGTGACTCTCAGCACAACTTCTAACCACTGCTCGAAGCAAAACCAGATACATCCAGCCATAAGCAGCACCATCATGGTGGATAAGTTACTTATCAAATCATGCTTTTTTTGTTGTTTTGTAATATTGTTTTTATTTTTTGTAATGGAGACACCCAACAAGATCAGCGAATGTGTCTGCAAGTAAGATACTTTACACTGAAAATGACCATATCTGTGCTGTGCAAACAGGGGATTATGTATCTCACAATTTAATTCCAGATTTTCCCATAGGCTTCACTAGTTTTCACACCTGCATTTTTCTCATAGAACTGAATCTGGCCCTTGATGTCAGAAGATGTTAAAAAACCTTATTATTTGTCTTACCAGAATCATCTTTAAAAAGGTTTAGCCCCTCTAATCTTTTTTTTTAAACAACGTCCATGATAAGTTTGGAGTCCACTGCAAAGATATATTGTTGTAACCTAACATACATAATATGAGACAAAGAGAAAAAATGTATTTCCTTCAAGGGGAGTCAATCACATTTTCTATTTTTATTAAGAGATCGCTAAAAAAAGACAGGTGAGTTACACAAATGTAATTGTGTAAATGAAGGATTTATACCCAGCTTGGCCATGGCAACCTCCTCCCATGCACTCCAGATGAAGTATCTGAGCTATGATTGGAGTTTGGGTCTAGGTACAGTTAATAAATGGCAATCTAGGCATGGACATGGCCTTCATCGGTGTTGTCTAACTCAAGTTGCATACGGCTGCCTTATATGACTTCAAAAACGTAGAAAAATGCTGTAGTCCCCATAGGCTAACATAGCACTTCGGCTCGTTTAATTAAGTTTTTTTAAACAGACAGTACTTTGATTATCGAATGGTCGAATGTTCAAGCGATTTTTTACTTTGAATCGAAGTAGAAGTAAATTCGAAGTCGTAGTATCCTATTCGATGGTCAAAGTATCCAAAAATTACTTTGAGTTTCGAATATTATTAATTCGAAAATTCCCTCGAATTCACTTCGACCCTTGATAAATCTGCCCCTAACTGTAACAGGAAGAAGTGTTGAAGCAAAAGACAGAACTCCAATTGGCTCATGTGACCTAACATGTATGGTTTGTTTGGTTTGTTTGTGTGCACCATAAATCCTAGGATCCCTGGAGGTGGCCCTATTTTTTTAATATGTCAGTTTTCTATTTATCATTACCCAATGGCACATGCTACAAAAAAAGTATATTATTATACAAATGGTTTATTTACATGAAGCAGGGTATTACATAGGAGCTGTTTTATGCAATATCTTTTTATATAGACCTACATTGTTCAGGCGGTTATAGTTTTCCTTTAATAAAATATCCTAACTGCTGAATGTTTTTTAGGGCTTTATTCCAGAGGTAAAAATAAAATATTTTGCTTTTTACTGCTGGCAGATATGGCTCCTGCTATTTTATAATGCATGAGATTTCAATCCCAGACAAGTTCTCTTACAAGGCAATGAGATATGCAATAGGCTTCTTTGATATGCCACGTGGTAAAGCAATTATCACTTGGGGGCAGATTTATCAAGGGTCGAATTTCGAAGTAAAAAATACTTCGAAATTCGACTATCGAATTTAAATACTTCGAATTCGAACTTTTTTCATCGAATTTGGTATTCTGCGGTTGAAGTAAAATCGCTCGATCAAACGATTAAATCCTTCGATTCATCGTACGATGGAAAGATTTTACTTTGACTTCAAAAAACTTAGAAAAATGTTGTAGAAGGTCCCCATAGGCTAACATAGCACTTCAGCAGGTTTAATTTGGCATTGAAGTCGAAGTTTTTTTTAAAGAGACAGTACTTTGAATATATTCGAATATTCAAACTATTTTACTTCAAATCGAATTCTCAGTAAATTCGAAGTCGTAATATCCTATTTGATGGTCGATGTATCCAAAAAATTACTTTGAATTTCGAATTTTTTTTTTTACTTCGAAAATTCCCTCGAATTCACTTCGACCCTTGATAAATTAGCGTTGTCCAGACGAATTTACGCCTGGCGAAGTGTTGCGATGTGCGCAAAGCCAAAACGCTGCTGGATTTTCGGAGGTAAGTTAGTTTGCCCCATAGACTCTAGCGGTACTTCGCTCCCTTATGCCTGACGAAGTTGCTCTCTGGTGAATGGACGTAACTACGCAAATTCACTAAGATGCAGATATTACTGACCGTTACCTCTTGCACCAGACTTGCCTTTGCCACCTCAGACAAGGCGACATGCAATAGAGTAGATAGGACTTCCTCAAATTACAGTTGAAAATTTTTCTAAGTCCCAAAAACGCTGGCGACTTTTCATTTTTCAGGTTGATAGGCTGCAAAATATGGTAATTTTTTTTCTTGGGTACCCACAGGCCCGGATTTAGGGGAAGGCCCCCTAGGCCCGGGCCTAGGGCGGCAAGATGTTAGGGGCGGCAAGCAGGTGCCCTTAACATCTCTTCAGCAGCTTGTGACGTGACTGCGCTGCGTATGCGTCACTCTGCGCCAGCCTCCTTATTTGCAATGGCGCGCTCTCGCTCCTCCTACTCCAGTCATGATCAGGGTCGGACAGCCCCCCCTCCCTCCCCCTGTACCTAGTGGGCCCCGCGGCCACTCCATCTAGTACCCGTTTGCTGCCCCAGCAGCTCCACTGTCCCTGCTGCGCTCCGGTTGGGATAATTTTTACTGATGTGCGCCCAGTGATGACGTCACTCGCTGGCGCCATTCACGTGGATGGGGGAATCAGAGAGCGTTGCATCAGGGAGATGTGCAATGAAGAATACAGGTGCGGTTCCTGGTCTGTGCTGATCGCTCCGATGGGGAGGTCTGACTGCCTGTATTCCCTCTCAGCTGCAGCTGCCTATTGCTACCGGCCCTGGGTACCCAGCTTCCCCCCTACATTTCCTAACATATGGCACCTAAACTATACAGTGGGCACATGTGTAGGGCAATATAACAACTCTATTTTATTTTATTAAGGTTTCCCGGGTTGTGTAGTGTTATGTATTGGCTGCAACATATATGTCTATATACGCTAGCTCAACTTCGCTTGCCGCAGTAACACAATCACGTCCTGGACGCAACTCCGGATTTTAGTGAATTAGCATTGTCCTGGCGAATCTACGCCTGGCGAATCTACGCCTGGGAAAGTGTTGCGATGTGAGCGAATTTTCGGAGTTTAGTAAATTTGCCCCCAAGTATTTCCCTTAGAATCCATTACATGGAGAAACAGAAAAATTGTGTACACAATTTGCTAACCTCTTTCAGTACATCACAAGTCTATCCCCAGTTCCCGAAAATCTGCAGGCAAGTTCAGTGTAATATTGCTTAAATACACCCCTAGAAAAGGGATTATAAACACAAGGGAAAATGTATGGTTTAATTTTTTTTAGATTTATACACAGTACTTGTGCATACAGTATCTGTTTAAAAGAATATATTATACATATTGTTTGGCTACACACCAGAAAAATGAGACTGTTAAAAATGACCACTGGAGCCTGCCTATATCATTATGATCTATAGGTATTCATTTCCAGTGGCCGCTTTTAAATTTAATGCTGAATATTTCCTATTTATGATATCACAATATGTGAACTTGTTAGTTCTGCCTGTCTGCTGAACATTTTCATTTATCTAACATGGAACTGCAGTAAGTTTAATCAGCACTAAATTCTAACCAAGCACATTGCTGGCAGAGAATATTTCCTCTCCCTACTGCAATCGCTCAGACAGTGGAGAAGAGCAGCAATATAATATGCAAAAGTAATTACTTTTTGGAGCAACTTATACTAATGTATCCATTTCCAGTAATCAGCACAGATTGTTAGTAGATGAGGGCACACAGCATTGTGGTAATAATAATCATAACACAATTTTTCCATTCTGCCATCCCTATGTGTAGTCCCAAAGAACGTGTTTCTAAGCTCTACTGTGTGGTGACAAGTAAAATACGATACATTGAGGCTTAAAATTCTTTTCAGTTTAATTTTGTTTTTGGAGATAGTTCACCAATAAAAAAATAGTTTTATATTATTTATACTGTAAGTAATTATTATTGTGTTTTGACCACTTTACATTTGTGTTAGACCCTACATGTAAATGTGTTAGAATGGAAAAGAATAAAAATGAAACTTTATTTCTATGTACAGAATAGTAATCACTCACTTCTTTCTATTTAGCACTATAAATCTTGCTTAATTATCTAATTAATATGTATGCCATGGCAAAGTTAATGACTATTTATTCCTAATTACTTTCATGTCTGACCCTGAGGAGCAGGGATCACTTGATCTGATCAACCAAAGCTTTTGCACTTACACAAAATGGTATTACATTTAAAAAAAAGCAATACAAAACATTAAATTGTGAGAAATAACACTGCAAAAATGTCAGCTGTATAAGCATTCCCTGCCAATCTGATAAATTATGAAATCAACAATTTTAAAAATGACAGATAAATGTTAATTGTTGTGCCAAGCTAAAATAAATAAAAGATGTTAAAGAGGTGGTTCACCTTTCAGTTAACTTTTAGTATGTTACAGAATGGCTAATTTTAAACAACTTTTCAATTGGCCTTCACTTTTTCTTTTTTATTGTTTTTGAAGTATTTGCCTTCTTCTTTTGGACTCTTTCCAGCTTTCAAATGGGGGTCACTGAACCCATCTAAAAAACAAATGCTCTGTAAGGCTACACATTCATTGTTTTTTGCATGGTTGCTAGGGTAATTTGGACCCTAGCAATCAGATTACTGAAACTGTAAACTGGAGAACTACTAAATAACTCAGAAACCACAAATAATAAAAATGAAAACCAATTGCAAATTGTCTCAGAATATCACTCTCTACATCATACTAAGTTAATTTAAAGGGATACTGTCATAGGAAAATGCATCAGTTAATAGTGCTGCTCCAGTAGAATTCTGCACTGAAATACATTTCTCAAAAGAGTAAACAGCTTTTTTATATTCAATTTTGAAATCTGACATGGGGCTGGACATATTGTCCCCATCCCAGCTGCCCCCAGTCATGTGACTTGTGCTCTGATAAACTTTAGTCACTCTTTACTGCTGTACTGCAAGTTGGAGTGATATCACCCCCCTCCCTCTCCTCTCCCAGCAGCCTAAAAACAGAACAATGGGAAGGTAACCAGATAGCAGCTCCCTAACACAAGATAACAGCTCCCTGGTAGATCTAAAAACAACACTCAAAAGTAAAAGCCAAGTCCCACTGACTGATTTAGTTACATTAAGTAGGAGAAATAACAGCCTGCCCGAAAGTAGTTCCATCCTAAAGTGCAGGCGCAAGTCACATGACTGGGGCAGCTGGGAAACTGATAAAATGTCTAGCCCCATGTCAGATTTCAAAATTGAATATAAAAAAATCTGTTTGCTCTTTTGAGAATTGGGTTTCAGTGCAGAAGTCTGCTTGAGTAGCACTATTAACTGATGCATTAAGAAAAAAACATGTTTTCCCATGACAGTATCCCTTTAAAGGTGAACAACCCCTTTAAGTGCAGTTTTAAGTTTCTTTTTAAGATTTACATATGAATACTGCATCAATTTGCAAACAAATTATGAGGCAAGAAAAAAGAAATAAGTGGAGAAATCATCATGAGCATTCGGTTATAGAATCCAAGGAGTCCATGAATCTAACCATAGTGTTCACTACAGTTGCTGCCATCCTTTCCATAGTGACAAATTGTTGGATTTTGGTTAAACAGAGCTTGAAATCAAGGCCAGAATCCATTTGGCCACAAAAAAAGGTACCTGCTTTATTTAAAACATATTACTAACTTACTTATTAGTAAATTAAGAATCAGATGGAAGTTCAAGACATAGCGAAACATCACAAATTCGCTCATTACTAATAAGATGTTAGGTTTGGAATACTGTAACTTAGCTGTTTCAAGAGTTCAAAAGCTTTTATCCATAAGTCTTTAGCTATGGGATAAAAATCATACCTCCCAGCATTTAAAAAAACAGAAAGAAGGACAAAAAGCAGCACAAATTTTATTGATCATGCACATTTTATAGCCACACCAAAATACCATGTTCATTTTACAAAACTTGGCAGGTTATGTAAAGTTTGGACATATTTCCCGGGGTTTTGGGGTCATGTTTTATGTGTTATTACAGATTTGATAATGAAAGGTGACTTGCCTTTTAAGCTAAAATTCTCAGTTCTCCCAAGAGACTTGCTTATCTTTAATAGTTACAAATGTATTTAAGTGCAGGTTCTTAGTATTCTGGGCTCTCTCTGTCAAACGCCTCTTATTTAATTAAGTTTCAAAAATGTTGTATTTTTTTCTGGTGTAAGTGCAGGAGATATTCCACCAGTATAGCATTTCTGCTATGTTGCTCGAGTACAGCAAACTCTCCCTTGTGTTGATTTGCTACCACAAATGTTCAATGGCGTTTGTTTGGTCAGTTTGGGCATAATCCTGGACACTTCATCCAGAAATTGCACTTTGCACATTGAATTGTGTTCGTAAATGGCCAATTTAAGTCTATAATTTGGGGATGACGCATTTGGCAGCAGGTTCTTTTATGCAATTACTAACTTGGTACAAGAGCAATCGAAAAGTTATATCACAGTAAAAAACATTAAAACAGTTATTGAAAAAAAAGGATCTCATGCAAATGAGTTATTTCTACTCTGCCATTATCCTTAAAACACCATAGGTTTTTCAGATACAGAGCTTTCAGAATAATATATGACTGAGATCATTTTTCATCTCATCATCCCATTATCTGTAATAAGAAAATACTTTTAACTGTGAAATAGCTCCCATGTACAGTAAGTTCCTGTTAAAAGATTCAAGCAATTAAGTGCTATGAAGCCATGTCTGTTATGATGGAGAGACCAAGCCTATTTAATGCTGTTCTCTACTGTAATACCGAACAAGACAGCACAATTATGTGATGTAAACAATATGTAAAGCAAGACTTTTTTTTGCAAGCTTTTAATAGTGATTCCTCTTTGTAAACCTTCTTACCCATTCTTTGTTATATAAAGCATCTAAATATTACAGTCATTTACAGAGATGTTTTTGTCTTCCAACATCCCTGACACAGCCGCATGGCCACACAAATGGATATGTTCAACAATGTGGAATAATAGGTATTCTTTTTTTTTTTATATATTCTTTATTTTCCGTTTTTAGAAGACAAAATACACACAATAAACAGCAAGACTGATGTAGAAGAGTTACATGCATACATATCCTAAGAGTAGCATTCATGGACTATCACACGTTGCAAGGTAGTAACCGGAGTGTAGTCTTAGTCACATATACAATTTCCATAGCAATGAGTACAGAGAGTTTTAACCATAAACCTCAAAGTGGAGTCATGTATGCACGCTATACATCAATAACAAGGGGAGGGGGGGGACACAGTTCCAATGCAAAACCATCAATTCCCCTCTCAACAAACGAGGGGAGATACTAAACCCGAGTATGTAACATCCTATGAGTTGTCTCAAGGTCACCCTGAGCTGTCTTGGACATACAGGTAGAGGAACAGAGAAACAGAGTACGCAATCAATTGACCAGCATATTAGTATAATCAGGTGATTCTCTAAAGACGACCCATGTCGACCATGTGCGGACAAAGTTGTCCTGTGTTTTGTTGGAATAAGAGAGCAATTCTTCATTGCGCATGATAGTATTAAGTTCCTTTATCCAGTCCCCTACTGGCGGGGTAACACTTTGTTTCCAATATCTGGGAATAACTGATCTTGCCGCTGTTAGGGCGAAAGCAACCAATGCCTTCCGCACAATAACGGTTTGTGGAGGAGGTATCGATAAAAGTGCCATCCCCGGGTCAATGGGGAGGTCCATAGCCGTCACTTTAGATATACATTGTATTATAGCGACCCAGTAGGTACGAATCATAGGACACTCCCACCACATATGCAACATATCACCCTTGTGTAAATTACACCTCTAGCATTTGTTAGAGGAGTTTGGGAACATCTTATGAAGGACCACCGGGCACCGATACCATCGGGACAAAATTTTATAATTCGTCTCTTGCGCTTTACAGGCTGTTGCCATCGTATGTGTTAGCTTAAAGCTTACATCCCACTCTTTCTCGGTAATGTTGCGTTTGATATCAGCTGCCCATTTCGTAGTGTAACTAGGTAACTGTAACTGTTTCAGATTGCGAATGATATTGTAAATCTGCGAAATGGTATGTTGTGGTGGGGCTTTAGCCAGACATAGCTCATCAAATGGCGTTGTATCCGTCAATAACTTAACCTTTTCAGAGTGTGTTTGGAACCAATGTACTAACTGGTGATGCATAAATTGAAGGGAGAAAGAGTTCCCTGGCTCAGCGACAATAGCGTGAAGGGGGGCTATGCCATTAGAACTTCTGACTGAGGTAAATGCCAAAGTGTCACGCCCACGTTTATGTAAAAACCCCTTACTCAAAGTACCTGGAGGGAAACTAGGATTACCAATCAGCGGGGTCATGGGTCCCGGATTACTTGAGATGGCGATTGATCTGGATAATTTATCCCACATAGAGAGTGTAAGTTGCGTAACTAGGGGGAGAAGTTGTCTATTAAGTCTGTCAGATACTTTCAGCCAAGGAAGCGCTGTTATGGGCTGCTTCATCTGGTTTTGCTCAAGCTTTACCCATAGTTTGCAAGCAGTGTGATGAAAGCAGTCTACGATACGCTGGCAATTGGCCGCCTGGCAATAAGTAAGTAAATCTGGAAGCCCTAAGCCTCCTTTCCGTTTGTGGGTAAATAGAATAGACCGTTTCGATCTTGGCGATTTGTTGTCCCAAACAAATCGTATCAAAATAGTATTGACCTTCTGGATCATCCCTGGGGGCGGTGGATGAGGTATGGTCTGGAAGTAATATAAGTATTTTGGCAAAATAACCATTTTTATTGCGTTGATCCTTCCAAACCATGACAGGTGCAACAAACCCCAAGAACTGATATCTTGTTTCAGTTGAGCTAATAATGTATTGTAATTCAATGTTGCCGTCTGGCTCAGATCTCTGGGGATTTGAATGCCTAGGTATTTAAGCGAATGAGACTGCCAGGAAAACGGAAAATTCTCCTGTATTCGCCTGGCTTCTCCTGGGGTCAACGAAATATCTAAAGCTTCAGATTTTGTGACATTTACTTTAAAGTTACTGAACTTCCCAAAATTAACCAATTCCGCAAGTAAGGGCGGAGTGGATAGGAATGGAGATTTAAGAAATATTAAGAGGTCATCTGCGAATGCGGCAGTCTTGACCTCCTGGCCCGCAATTGTGGGCCCCAATATCAGCTGATTCGATCTAATCGCTTGCAAGAGGTGTTCCATCGCCAAAATGTATAACAATGGAGATAAGGGACACCCCTGACGTGTCCCATTCGCTAAACTAAACGGTTCAGACAGGATCCCGTTAATTCTAATCCTAGCAGTGGGAACAGTATAAAGGGCCATTACCTTAGATATAAACCGCTCACCCCATCCCACCTGCAGCATTGCAGCTTTAAGGAAGGCCCAACTCACCCTATCGAAGGCCTTCTCCGCATCTAGGGACAATAAGAGCACCGGGGTTTTCCCCGTTTGAACAGTCTGTATAAGAGAGAAGACCTTCAAGGTATTATCTCTTGCTTCCCTCCCGGGCACAAAACCCACCTGATCTGGGTGTATCAAATCATTCAACAACGGCTTAATTCTGTTACACAACAGTTTTGCGTACAATTTGGTATCTACGTTCAACAACGAAATAGGTCTATAGCTGGTACAATTCTTCGGGTCTTTGCCCGGTTTTAAAATTAAAGTGATGGTAGCCTCCAAGAATGCCGGGGAGGGAGGCGAGAGATCTGAGATAGAGTTATAAGCCGCTAGCATTGCCGGAGCCAAATTCCCTCCCAGGGACTTGTATATTCCCACTGAGAAACCATCAGGACCCGGGCTCTTTCCGCTCGGAGTTGTGGTAATGGCTGCCTTAAGTTCCTCTGCTGTAAAAGGCTGAGATAACGCTTCCTGCAGGGACGGGTCGTGAGTCGTTATGCGAGATGAGTTTTGGATATAATCCAACATTTGTGGGGAGATGTTTGATGCAGCGGGATTATTGATATTGTATAGTGCCTGATAGTACTGCTTAAAGGTCTCAGCCACCTCCGAGGAGAGGTGAGTGGTCGAGCCATTTGGAGTGTTAATGTGGGGAATGTAGGTGGCCAAATGTTTCCTCTTTAACTGTCTAGCCAGTAAACTCCCACATTTACTGCCAATCTCATAGAACCGACCCTTACACCGTTCAATAAATTTCTTATAGCGTTGTTGAGTGAGAGCTAACAATTCCTGACGAGCCTTAGTCAACTCACCAAATACCTGTTGGGACAGAGATTGTTTGTGGGATCGTTCCAAGGATTGAATTTTAAGAATTAACTCCTGCATAACTTTAGCCCTTTGTTTCTTAAGTCTCGCTCCGTGTTTAATCAACGAACCCCGCAACATACACTTCAGAGTTTCCCATTTAGTTAGACACGGGGTAGGGTCTTCTTTATGATCAGATTCGAAATTAGAAATTACATCTCTTAATTCAGCAAGACAAGGGGCATCATCCAGTAAAGATTCATTAAGTCGCCAAGACCAAGCACGTATGGGAAGGTCAGGAACACTCAGATCTAAATGGACCGGGTGGTGATCTGAACAAGTCTGAGCCCCGATTTCTGTGTTTCTAACCCAATCCAGGACATGATGGGAGATGAAAAGGTAGTCAATCCGACTATATTGGTTATGTGGAATAGAATAATGGGTATAATCCTTAACGGTCGGGTGTTGAAACCTCCAACTATCCACTAACTGATGGGAATGAAGCATTGTTTTAGCTTTTTTCAGTTGGCGATAGGGGATACTCGATTTCCCAGTGGATACATCTAATAGGGGCTCCAGCGCCATGTTCAGATCTCCCCCCACAACCACAACTCCCTCCATCAAATTGGACAAAAATTGAAACGACTTCTCTAAGAATTGGGGCTGTTGAACATTCGGAGCGTAACAATTGACTATGGTCATAATAGATTTCTGTATCTCAATTTTTACTGCAAGTATACGCCCCAAGTCATCTTTCTTGGTATCAATCAAGTGATGGGTGCAGTTGCGGTGTATGGCTATCGCTGTTCCCTTAGTCCTAGCCTCTGGATTGTCATTAAAAAACCAGGTAGTATAGTATTTGTTGGTGAACACAGGCCTATGTCCTTCCTTAAAATGCGTTTCCTGCAAAAGTAGGATATCTGTTCTAGACTTATGCATTTCATACAGTAATTGTGACCTTTTCTCTGGGGTGTTCATGCCTCTGCAATTTAGAGTGGAGACTCTAATATTAGCCATTATCCAAAATTACCAAAAACCAAACTGCAGGGCATGAACTCCTCGGGCTCGGGGGATGAGGCAATTGGAACTGTGTCAAGGGAATCGGGATTTCACATACAAACAGTAAACAAAAAACTAAGTACACAACTGTGATCACGGGTCTCATACCCATGGTTTCCCTAGTGTGGGGAGCAAAGTCGGGCGCCAGTACCATGTCGTACTGGAGAGCACACTAGAGAGGGGTGTAAAAGAGGAAAAGGGGGCCTCCAAAGCCGCCAAGAACAAACTGGAATAATGATAATTTTTATTTTTTTTTTTTTTTTTCTAAATTTTAAGTTTTGAACTAGAAAAGTAGGAAACAGTCATAGCACCGTGGGGGATCACTACAGAGAAGGCTAACAGGTACGTATGCATCTGAAAGTCACAAATACTCGTGAGCCTGATGTGTGCCTGCACAAGCACTGCCACTCAGGATGATTAAGGATATAGAGAAGTAGTGGCAATCTAAGGCCTCTCGTGCAGACCCACATTCAGGCCACTTGCAGCAACCCTAAAAGGCACATATAGTAGGCACAAACCTAGTAACAGCAGTAGTAGCATGACCCTCTCACATATCTGTAATACAGAACATTGGAATATGCAGACGAAGTTGCAGATAGTAAAACAAGAGGAAAGAAGTGGAGGGAGGAAAGACAAAAATAAACAAGATAGAGAAAAAGGCATAGGCATTAATATCTCACGTCTCCCAGACCACGGTGGAAGAGCTGCCATCGATTACAAGTACAGTCACACAGGTATCTCATCGAGGGAATCGGCCAAAGCACTGGATATGCAAACAGGAGTCCCGGCCAACATTACAGTCCTGGGTAAAGCTGTGGAGAGGTGTCGATGAATCAGACAGGGTCGGAAGCTCCAAACTTTCAGGGTGGTCTCCTCTGCGGGTCCCAAGCGAGTTGATTCCAATCCGGAACCGAGATCTTGGGTAAGCTGAGCCGTTTCGTGAAATCCTCCAAGTCCGCTGGGGATCGCAGCACCGCCGTGCGCCCTCTATCAGATGCAATTAAGGCGAATGGAAAGCCCCACCGATATTTGATACCCTTGTCTTGCATGACCTGCAACAACGGGCGGAGCGCTCTCCTTTGCCTTAGCGTGTATTTGGAGAGGTCAGAAAACAACTTGAGTTTAGCACCATCAAAGTCAATTTCACCTTTATCATTCGCCTTCCGCATAATCATCTCCTTCTCCGCATAGAAATGGACCCGGCAAATGACATCCCTTGGAAATTTAGCCTCCGGGTTGAAAGGCCGTAGTTCCCGATGTACACGGTCCATTTCCAGGTGGGTACCGTCTGGCCGACCCAGTAAGCTATTGAAAATGTCCTGGATGGAGACACGCAAGTCCTCTGGCCCTGTAGTTTCTGGTAGGCCCTTAATGCGGATATTGTTCCGACGGCTCCTATTTTCCTGGTCATCCAGGTGTTGCTGTAGCTGGAGCAGTTGCCGTGACTGGGCGTCAATCACTGCTTGCATGGACTCCGCCTTCTTGGAGTGTTCCCCATGTTGATCCTTGAGCCTCGTTACTTTAGCGCCCAAATGTTGGATGTGCTTGTTAATAGTCGTGATCTCACCCCGCAAAGATTGTTCCAACTGTGCCATCTGCATGGTAAAATCAGTTTTCGTGGGGAGATTGCCAATGAGGCTCCTAATGGCCTGCATATCCGCGGAATAAACACCAGGTGTAGGTGGCAGGTGGGAATGCGCCATAACATAGTCCGCCATTAAGGGTCGCCCCCTCGTGTCTTGGTCAACGGCACCTGTTAGCGACTCAGCCAGAGTGCAGGAGCCAGGTAGTGGGGGTTGCGACTGGTTAACATACACTGCTGCAGAGCAGTCAGGGGGTCGGGCCGCGCAGCCCTCAGACTGTAAGGCCCGCGACTCATGGGCCTTGTCCCACTCCCCCCCGTCGCCACTGCTCCACTCTAGAGAGCCCTCGGCAATAGGCGTATGAGGAACAGTACTTGCCGTGCGGTGTGCTGGGGAGACTGCACTGTCACCTGGCTGTGTGTTGCGCCGCGGTGTCGTGGAGGTGGAGGTAGAATTACCGCTTTCCCGGGCCGCCTCCTCATCTAGGCCTGCTTCCCAAGATGGCCGCCGCTGACGGTCTGTCTGACTGCCACTGCCCTCTTTGGCGTTAAAGAAGGATTGTATTCCGCTCTTAGAGGGTACTTCTTGTCGAGGGGATTTCGCCTTCTGTTTCCCACGTTTAGTCATCTTATATCGCAATTATCTCGGCTTTGGAGGCCCTTAGTCTCGGGAGCTCTCAACACATGCGACTGCACAGGTACAGCGTCAGGCCACGCCCCCGGAATAATAGGTATTCTTATATTTATAGGAGATGCTTTATTAAAAATGTATCACATTATGTTATTGAAAATAAGAGTATTCACTGCAGTAAATTGTATATAAGGCAAATTTTGAACAGAGCATCACCAACAAATGGCAAGACAATGGTTTTTAATCATCGAGATGTGCTGTTCAGCATATTTTTTCCATTGAAAAAGGTGTCATTGAAAGGGTAGAGAAATGATGTTCCTTAGTGATTTTGAGGAGCGTTGACTTAGAGTTCTGGATTTCCAGTAATGGAGATTGAACTGTAAATATGTCCCATTTATTACTAATGTATTACTATACAACTAATGCGTTTCCCATCTCTGAATGTCCTGTGACTGATCAATAACAAAACAAAGTGAAGAAAGGATGGGATAACGAGCAATTACATGCAATGTAGAACAAGAAGATGGTACATGTAAGAGAAAAATATGGAGATGTAGGGAACTATCTGTATTGTAGAACACACCTGCACTGACATCAGTTATTAAAAGATCCTCATCATCATCATCATTTATTTATATAGCGCTGTCAAGATACGCAGTGCTTTACTGCAGTTATAGCAAACAGGGAATAAATGGTGGATAACAAACAAGGATTACAGAATACAATAAAGTTAGAAGGACCTACAGATTAGAGTTTACAAACTAAAAGGTTAGGGTACAATTGAGACATTAGGATTATATAAACATTTTGTCATTATTGATGTGCCCTGCGGTGCCATTTGGATCCAATAGAAACCAAACCATCCAGAGATATTTGTAGCAATGCAGTTAAAAAATTGGTCCTGAAGTAATAAGTCTAATACTGAATGCTATAATTCCAGTAAAATAAATTGTTTTGCTGTTCAGTTAGTTTGTTTCCTACAGTGCACTATACTGGAGTCAATCAAGCTTACACGTAGACTTTTTAAATCGGAATTGAATATGCCAGATGCAGGTGCCAGCATTGTTCCCAGTTCCCACAGCTATTGACCTCAGCTAGCAAAAATCACACTAAGAATGTAAATACTATAATTTCTAATCAGGATACATGCCTAGCTCTATTATTTCATTCAGACTATACTGATTAACTGGTTGACAGAATAAAAAATTACATGATTTATTTTCAGGTGCTGCCTTGTTGCTTTTCAATTTAATGGATTGTTTTAAATTATTCATTATTGGAGACTACGGGTTATTTGACTACACAGTAGATATTAACTTACTGTAGGTCTTTAATGTAGGCTAGGTTTTGATAAAATGGATTTATTTAATTGTTTGTAGGTAGCATTTTGGCTTTTTCCTGTCTGTCATTTTGTCCAATTTGAAAATATGGGAGCACACTGTCTAAGGTCCACAATTGCAGGGTACCAGTAAGTTTTGCTACTTTGAGGACCATTAAAGGTTAAAGGTCACTCGTCTATTAGTGCCCAACTAATGGGGCCAAATCATTACACTACTCAGAAATGAACTGGCCATTCCAGTAATCCTGTAGCCAACTGTCTGTCTTTTGGGTATTGTGGAGAATATAACTGAAATAATAATTAGATGGATGGGTGCTATGTCCCCTGCAGCCAATTCATTCATAAAATGTACATATAAAGCCAGAGGCACCCTTAAAATATAACTATATAGTGCAAGGGACTATTCTTTGGTGCTGTTAACATAATATATAACATCTGCAAACAATATCCACTGGAAATCGTTGAACCCTTAATCCTACATGGATACAAATTGAAGCTTACCATTAAAAGTAAGTAATGTGTTGTGCCTTTGCTGTAAACTCACCACCTGTGCAACAGGTGTTGGGACTCAGGTACACTGTCTGAGAGAACAATTGGATATAACAAAGGCAGACACTCTAAATTAAACCCCTCCCTCTGATAACCGGCTTCTAAAATCAAGGATGGTTTACTTACTTAACACTTACCGATTGGGTACAGCCTTTCCAATGTTAGTTAGGTATTTAAAAACACTTTGACCAATCACAAAACAAGTGATTGCATCGCCCATCCCTTGTAACAATAAACAAAAACCTAGGGGCACATTCACTTAGCTCGAGTGAAGGAATAGAATAAAAAATACTTCGAATTTCGAAGTATTATTTTGGCTACGTCGACCATCGAATTGGCTACTACGACCTTCGACTACGACTTCAACTTCGAATCGAACGATTCGAACTAAAAATCGTTCGACTATTCGACCATTCGATAGTCAAAGTACTGTCTCTTTAAAAAAAACTTCGACCCCCTACTTCGTCACCTAAAACCTACCGAGCACCAATGTTAGCCTATGGGGAAGGTCCCCATAGGCTTTCTGACAAATTTGTGATCGAAGGAAAATCGTTCGATCGATGGATTATAAAATCCTTCGAATGGTTCGATTAGAAGGATTTAATCGTTCGGATTATTTATTCGATCGTTCCATTGAGCGAATATCGCTCGAATATGACACTGCGATCCTGCTCATACCATGATCTTGAACTTATTAACAGCTTTTTTCCATTTTTCCATTGTTTCATGCTTTTGTGTATTTTCATAAACTAATTTAGAAAGCACTCATTTACTGGAATATGAGGTTTGATCTATTTTAATGAATTAATTTAAGAGAATGGCCAGCCACCTATTTATTTATTAATAGTTATTGAATTAATTGCTGTGATTTAAACCCATAACCTCAGCTTGTTACTTCCATTACATTAAATGAATTAACCTAGACTACATGTGGGTCTGGAGCTTATTTCTTTTATTAATTTACCAATGGGGTCTTAGGACTCTATGACCCTAATAATCAAAAGTTTGGTTGTTAGAGAGATGCACAATGTATTGATGCAGAGGTTGACAAAATGTTGGACCACACCTAAAGCATTAAATATACATGTTATGGTGTTTAAAAGAAAAGAGAGATGCACAATGTATTGATGCACCTGTCTACAAAAAGTTGGGCCACACCTTACCTGACCCAGCCAGCTGTCATTACTTATATACCCATATTATATACCCATACCCAACCAATCCCTCTTTGATATCATCAGAAGGGGTAGTGCAGGCACCAGTATTAAAATGAGCAAAGGGAATTGCCAGGAGGCCATGTTTTTGCCAACATTTCCAAACTCTTTCAGTGCCCATGATGTTCAATTATTGTAGGCTGTTTTTGTCAAATTTAGTGCTGCCTAAAACTTTTATTCTCTTGTAGAAATGTAGTTGCATATGAGTATCAACTTAAGTAACAAACACGTCTTCAAGTACTCACTTAAAGGACATGTAAAACCTTCATTTTCTTACCATGTATATAAGTTGGGCAGATCTTCCCCACTCAAGCCACATCTTTTGTACTACATACACCCCCTCCATTTCCCAGTGCCATCACATTTTCCTAAAATGAAATATCAGCTTTCACCTGGCGGCCATTTTCCCTCTGACACATCATGAGTAGCACTGACATCTGCAAACAGGACATGTATGCTGTAAAGTTCATGCAATGCAGAATACAGGTTTGCACAGGCACAACATACTTTGATAGAAAGTTCTGCTGGGGTTGAGCACTGTAATGGTTAAACTGTGCTCAGGAGAGGTGATTAGGAGAAAAAAAATAGGATCAGACAGCTACAGTTTCTATGGGAACCAGCAATGCTATCTCTTCATTGGCTGTTAGACTGGAGGGCGTGTTTAGTAATCTGATCTGAGAAGAGCTGAGCATGCTCATGAGCCACCAGCCAAAGCAAATTCCTGAGGGAGGGGGCAGATTAGAGGAGTAGAAGGATTTCTAAGTGATTAAGGGGATGCTGTGGCCTTACTGTAACCCTTTTGGCAACCAGAGTGGCAGGTATCAAAAGATTTCAAAGAGGCTGTTCACTGATTACATTTTTGTGGGTAGGGTTTACATGTCCTTTAAAATCCCTTTAATTGAAATAATTTTAAAGGGTGTCTGTCACAATAAAAATTCGCTGAACGCAATACTGAATGCATAATAAATGTTTTTCACAGTTCCTTTTTTTCTTACAGTTTATGTATTTTTAAAATGTATTTGCTATTCCCTCAACCTAACTTTTTTCAGGCTGCAAACAGCACACGTATTCAGTCACTGACATATTTTATCTGTCTCTAGCATGTCAACTATTTGCAATACACAACTCAAACACAGCATGGCTAAACAATAATAAAACATATAGGGGTATTTATTAAAACTAGAATTTTTATCATTATTTAAAAAGTCTTTTTTTTCCTCTATAGATTCAGATTCTTCCCCAAAAGAATTTGAAAATGTTGAGGCTTAATAAAAAGACACCATACTGTTTAGTGATTTTTTTATTTTTTATAATAGTAATAGTTCTTCTTAAATACACAATGTGGGATTTTCATTGAAAATGAGGGGTTTTAGCTGTTTGGAAAAACTCATTTGTACAAAATGTTTGTCATCAGAATACATTTAAAAATGAGCAACAGTATCTATACAGAATATCATCATCAGAAAAAAAAAACTAATTGGAAACCTGTTTTAGAACAAAGTAGTTAATATTTCCATTAAACCAAGCAGATAGTACATGAAATTCACCTTTATCTTCTGCAGCTGAGTGTGCTACATTATTTATAATAAATGAAATTAAAACGTCACAAAATTCTAACAAGCTGTTCCACAATAGTTACAGAATAAAGATTATTATTCTGGAAAATTACATTTTGCTGAAATGTTCATTATGTTGATCCAGTTGTACATATTACGAAGACATATTACTGAAATCAGAATTGTCTGTTCTCATTTTAGACAAGGTTTTTGATTTCCATTCCGGTGACTGCTTGCCTTGCAAACCATCTACAGTAGGCGTCAAGCAAACTTGTGAATGATTGATGCGAGTATATTTCTACCATTTGCTGTGTCTGTACATTTGCAATTGCCAGAGGCATTTTTCTGGGAGATTTGGTTGTCCTGATATACTTTACTAATATAATTAATACACTTTTCAATTACTAGCATATATTCAAGTTTCTCCCTGTTTATGTTTTCAGAGATAAGTAGTTTAATAATATTACACAAATGAAAGTTTCATTAAGAATTGTAACAATTTATCTGTATAGTGGTGTCGTTGAGTTGTCTACGCTATAGAAATTTGTCTAGTGTATTAAGATATTTAGATGTTTGATAATAAGATATATTAGAATTGATCTCCACTTATCTGAGTCTTTTATTGTAGTTCAAACCAGAAGTGTAAAACTATCACAATTTTTAGGCTACATTTTTATCACAAGCTCATGATCTAAACTGTATAAAAAGCTGAAATCCAATAATAATTACCAATTGCACAGTTTAAGGCTACTTTTTGGCTACGGATTGCCTGGAGATCACCCCTGGTTTAAGTGATTATTTTAATGAGATGGGAGCTATTTTCTAGATGTATTCATAATTATTAACTTGAATTTAAGATTTTGGCCCCTAGACGTGTATGGCCTACTTTCATTAACCATTTATTTGTCGGAGTTAGAAGTAGAGGCTACAGTAACCAAACTTTATTTAAAAGACTTCTGTCATGATTTATATGGTGTAGTTTTTATTGCTAAATTACACCCTTAATTCACTTTACCATATAAAATGTTTTTCCTCAACCAACAGATATATATTTTTTACATTTTAATAATGTAAAGAGCCAGCACTTCACAATGGAAAAGCTTTCAGATAAGCTATTGTTTTTCCTACTCACTTGGATAACTTGGATTTTTACTACTGAGTGTTATTCTGATATCTACAAGGGAGCTGTAATCTTGTGTCAGGTCTCTGTTATTTGGTTACCTTCCCATTGTTCTGATGATAGGCTGCTGGGGGGAAAGGCGTGGGGTGATATAATTTCCACTTGCAGTGCAGGTGTGAAGAGTTACTGAAGTTTATCAGAACAGAAGTCATATGAATGAAGGCACCTGGGAAGCTAACAACATGTCTAGCCCCATGACAACTTTCATAATTAAATATAAAAAAAAGTATATCATTTTTAAAATTTTTGTAATTTAAGATTCTGCATTTAGTAAAAAGAATCTAGTTGTAGAATCAAAGAAGCCTGGTACTCGTCAATTTAAATGAAAAACCTATAGGCAGTACTGATTTTCAATTTGTCTATATTTAAATTAGCAGAAGTTATATGAATTGTGGTCCCTCTGAAGTCCAGTATGATAAAGTCATATTCTTGGAAATTCTGCCTTTCCTTTCAGGTGTTCAGAATTAGATTACTAAAAGTTCAAGTACATAGAGCAAGTTAAAAAAACAATTAACACACAGGTGTTGTAATTAGTCTTAACTTCTTGTTAAAGAGTTTTCTAATCACATAACTGCCGAACAGATTACAATTACAGTAATAACTGGTTTTGACTCACATACTGAAAGGCTACCGTTCCCTTTTTCCACCAATAAAATATGCATTAACTTGTAGTACAATTCTTCACTTGCTGAAAATGAATCAGACCTCAAAAGGTCTGTACCGTAGCACCATAGGCAAAACATTTGGCCTAATTGTTTTAAATTGTTTTTTTAGTTTCCTTCTGGCTTTAATTCTTTTACATCTTAGCTTTTTATTTCACCAGTCAAAAACTGCCTTCTTGGGAAGAGAACAATTTGGTTTATTAATCACGTTTTTTTTTTTATCAAATATTGCCTTTTTTACATCAAACGGATAAATGATTATTCCATTACATCAAAAGGATAAATGATGATCTTGTCATAGCCTTGACTGCAAGTACAGTATATGTACTACTGTTAGTTTGACAAACACAAGATTTACACCTTTATACCACTCAAGACAGCTTATATTCCAATTAGCTCTTCAACCATAGTGATTCTTTTTTCAATTAATATAAATTATTAAAAACCAAAAAATAAACCACCATAAGCACCCTCACTTATACAATCTGAAGCCATAGGTAGTAATCATTTAAAATGTTAGAATTATGAATTAACCAGATTAAATTGTCTGCTGCTATTTTTCACCTGGTGTCAGACAAAACACTCCATGTGCTTTTGGTCTAAGGTTTCCCAATAATTCTGAACATTGAGATCTAAGGAATCCCTATTTTATTTAGTCCCTATTTGAATTAGTTGGCTTTTTGGAGTTTTAAAATGTTATTCAGACTCAATCACTAGTGCCCCATCTGGGCCTCTTGATGCATTGTTATTAGATGCCAGAGTGTGGTATTTAAAACATGAGACAGACCTGTTAACTGGAGCCCATTTTCTAGAAAGCTCAAAATTACAGGAAGACCATCTACCATAGACTCCATTATAATCAAATAACTCAATCTTTTTAAAATGAGTTGCTTTTTCTCTGTAATTATAAAACAGTACCTTGACTTGAGCGCAATTAAATAAACAATATAATTCTATTGGGTTTAACTAATGTTTAATTATATTTTAGTACACTTAAGATATTGAGACCCAAATTACAGGAAGACTCCCTTTCCTGGAAAACCACAGGTCCCAAGCATTCTGGATAACAGGTCCCATATCTGTACTATGGCAGTAGAAGAAGAACTGCACCCATACATGGTTCATCCAACAGTTTCTACATTTTAATAAGCTTTCCCATAGATTTTTTGTACACTGCCTACAGCCTTCACATTACAAAGTGCCCAGAGTGACCCTACAAATTCCCATTAGGTAACTCTACATGAAATATTTGAAACTAAATTATTTAAAAAACATCATCTTAGATTGCATCCCCTTCTCAAAAATGCCTGTGTTGAGCAGGCTTCAGCTCTTATCCCATTGTCCTTTGGCATGTTGTGGAAAAATGTTTCATTGCTAATTAAATTTACTCATGTTTGTAGCAATGATTTAATGGCAGAGCTATTTTACACTCAGGAAGGTTTCTAGACACAAAGCAACTTTGCACCAGGATATGAAATAAAATATGTGTTGCGATAAGTTGTCTAATAAGTGAATTTCAGGCAGCTCTGAGCTAAAATGAATTATGTGTATAACAGAAACAGATGAATTATGAACTGACTTCATGTTTACTCCACATCAGCAGGGATAATAATACCACTAAGCACCTATATTGATGAAAACCTCGGCAAGTGTAACAAACCCAAAGACAAAGTCATATTTCCAGTCATTTATTGGAATAATAGAAAGCAGAACTAATATGGCTAAGACCTAATGTAGTGTATGAAGTGTGGGTTTTGATACAAATGGAGTTACCTACCTTAAAACAAGTAACAATTCATCTTGCTCCATCTCTGTTTGTTGAATTGGATACAATTGCTGTTGGAGTATTATTTTTCTTTTCTCAAACTGACATAATCATTTTTCATTTTCCAAATGGAACTTAAAAGCACAATGGATGTTTTTTTGTAGCAGAATATACAGAATATACTTTACCCAATATTCAGATCTGCATGTATATGTATCAGATCCTTTATCCAACAAGCTCTAAATTACATCTCCCATAATTCTTATTTTTTTTTATTTAACAGTTTTTACAAGAATAGTCTAATGACAGAGATATAAATAGATAAAATAATAAAAAGATGAGAATATAGCAGAGTAGATTAAGAATATATAAGACAAGCGCTACCTCGTAGCAGTGCACTTCCATTGTTCGCTTACTTAACCCGCAAACCATCTCTTTAACATTCAAAGTTACATAAACCAGTTACAGTTTTATTATTCCGGCTGAATCGCTTGCCAGACCCCCAGGTAAATCGTGTTTATACACAGAAAGATCCTCCATTTGATCCTCTTTCGGCCTAACTTCCCATTTATACAGATTTGTTTAGAAACCTAACCCATGGTTCCCAAATTTCCCAGTATTTAACACTCTTATTATGAATAATATGTGTTATTTCTTCCATCTTCCTAGTATCCTCTACAACCTGCTGCCACTCCATGTAACTGGGAGGAGCCGACTCCTTCCAATGTCTTGGGATTACTGACCTGGCCGCATTCAGCAAATGCAAGGTAAGTGGGTCCCTTAATAAACCATTTTTATCCATATCTAGGCTTAACAGGATCAAAGGAACATCTTCCGCCAACATATTAATGTTCATTACTTCTTTTATTACTTTCAAAATATTACCCCAATAAACATGCAAATCCTTACACTTACACCATATATGAGCATGTAAAAAACTTCAGGCACATATAATAATGTTGCAAGAAACACACTTTAAAGAAGGTCATACCCAAAGGATAATGGACAGATACTATACACAGATTTATTACAGTAATAACCCAGAGAAGAAAGCAACAGGAGTATTGATAGTGATTCACAAAGACTTACCCTTTGTACTACAAGAGAGGAAAATAGATAAAGAAGGCAGATATGTTATAATAAAGGGGAACCTAGGGGAATACAGGATAACCATAGCAAATGTGTATGTGCCTAACACAGCCCAGGTGAAATTCTTAAATAATTTTTTAGAAGAGTTAAACAATTTTAAGGAAGGTTTAGTAATAATGGGAGGGGATCTTAACTTGATGCTTAACCCAATAATGGTCTCTTCAAATGGGAAAAGTCATATATCCTATAAGGGGATAAAAAGTATAAAGCAAAAAATGGAAGAATTATGTTTGGTTGATACATGGAGAGTTCTACATCCGAAAGTAAAAGATTACACAATTTTTTCAAAAGCGTATAAGGTTTATACGCGAATAGACTATTTATTTGTTTCACAAAGGGGGCTTCACTGGGTTCCAGAGGCTAAAATTGCAACCAACCTGTTTTCAGACCACTACCCAATAACTTTTAGGCTGGAATTACCTCAAATAAATGAAAAAGAATACACTTGGATGTTCAACAATTTATTGTTACACAAAAAAGATACAAAGAATAAAATTAGGGATATGCTACAACAAATACTCAAAGAGAATTCAGGACCAGATGTTAGGTTGGCGACATTATGGGAAACTAAGAAATCTGTGCTTAGAGGCCAGCTGATCGCTCTTGGCAGTAACCTAAAGAAGGAAAAAGAGAAACAAATTAACAGTTTAATTAAAGAGATTTCTAAACTGGAACAGATACATAAAACAAAAATGACAGAGGATATATTAGAACAACTTGAAAAGAAAAGATTGCAACTGAAAGCAATACTTGATCAGGGCTCATATAAAGCATATATGAACAGTAAACAGAAGGGATATGAACTGGGGGACAAATGTAATAAATATTTCGCTCAAAGATTGAAAAAAATGAACATGGCTACCCATATTACATCAATAAAAGGTAGGGACCAAAAGATTCACGATACACATTATATAGATTACAGGAAGGGGTCGATCAAAAAGATAAACTAGAGGCAATGGAAAAATTTATAGAGGAAGCCCAATTACCATCTTTAAAAGTAAATGAAAGATCTATATTGGACTCACCTTTCACACCTCAAGAAATAAGCGACACTATAGACTCATTGGCAGTGGAAAAGAGCCTGGGTCCGGATGGTTTTAGTGCATTATATTACAAAACGTATAAAATAGAACTAATCCCCTTGATGTGCTCCTATTACAATACTATTGATCGAACTCATGGATTCCATAAACAGGCAAAAGAAGCTAACATTACTATTATCCCAAAAGAGGGGAAAGATCCCCAGCTCTGTGAAAGCTATAGGCCAATATCCCTAATAAACATAGACTTAAAAATATACGCTAAAATAATAGCAAACAGACTGAAAAAATACTTACCCGATTTAATTCATGATGATCAGGCTGGGTTTATACCTAAAAGGGAGGGAAAAGATAACATCTATAAAATCTTATCATTATTGAAAATAGGGCAAATGGATAAGCATAAAGTACAACCTTCATCAATACTAATTACAACAGATGCTGAAAAAGCATTTGATAGAGTGGGATGGCCGTTTTTGGAAAAAGCACTGAGAGGCTTTGGAATAGGGGAGATCACCATAAATCGTATTTTAGCTCTATATAAAGACCCATACGCAAGAGTTAAAGTGAACGGCAAACTATGTGACCCAGTATATATTTGCAATGGAACCAGGCAGGGCTGTCCGCTATCACCACTGCTATTCGTGCTGGTGATTGAGACATTACTTTCGCAAATTAGACTGGAGGCAAATATAGGGGGAATAAAGTTTAGAGAGAAAGAGTATAAGAGTATACTAATTTTTGTCTCCAATCCGACGTCCTCCGTACCTTGCCTTCTAACACTTATATAACATTTTGGAACCCTATCAAATTTCAAGGTTAACCTTACAAAATCTTAAATTCTGAATATTAATACCCCAGAAAATATAATGGAGAGGTTAATAAAAAACTTTCCTTTTTTAAAAAGGCAAACCACAGTATTAGATATTTGGGAGTAAATATCACTCCAAATACGTCCGATTTGTATAACAACAATTTCGTCCATTTATTGACAATACTTCATGAAAAGGTAAACAAATGGAACAAAATAAACCTGTCTTGGCTGGGGAGAGCACAAGCGTTGAAAATGTTCCTGATGCCTAAATTGAATTACTATTTACAAGCCTTGCCAATTAGATTTTTTCAAGAAAATTAAATCCTTGTTCATAAAATTCATTTGGAACGGCAAACGGGCTAAGATCCAATACAGACAACTAATATTACCAATAGACAGAGGAGGGCTAGCTATTCCAGACGCCTGGTTATATTATATTTCAATTCAGCTAACACGTATAAAACAATGGGCAGTAGAGGAAAGGAAGAAAGAGTGGGTAGTTCTAGAACATCAGTGGGCTGGGACACCATTGTTAAATTTTCTTTGATGTGATCCCAAATGTTTACCGGAAAGGGTGAAGGCTCACCCACTAATAGCTCCCACAATTAAGATATGGTATAGCAACAGAATAAAGATGAATCTGTCTAAAACTCCCTTTATTTTACAACCCTTAGTGAATAACAGTTCATTCATACCCAGTTTAGAGCATGGAGCCTTCAAGGAATGGCAAGTACTAGAGGGGAGACCTACAAGAATCAGTGATTTTCTGGAAAACAATAAAATAATATCATTAAAAGAAATTCAAAAGAAATGGGGAAACCATGCTAGAGATACATGGAACTACTGTCAATTGCAACTCTATATATATCTATAAATTTAGCGGGCCGATCATCCGTCATTCTGGTCACGGGATCTGGCTGGGGGAGCAGCGAGGAGGAGAGAAGCCATGCACAGCGAAGGAGAGGCGATGCCTGTCAGTGAATAGTTGCTCCGTCACACGCTGTCAGCAGAGTAGCCAGGACGAGAAATCGAGCCCAGCAGGATGGATGGTCGCCTTTTCGCCGTTTCTGTACAGGACAGGAAGTGCAGTTTCTGTAAGTTATTTCTTAATAAAGGCTTTGTGATTTTAAAGTATAATTTGTGTTGGTGTTTTTGTTTTGATGTTTACTAACGAATTTTTAAAAAAATTATTTTTATGTTACTGGTCCTTTAATAAAGCAATCTCCAATTTATATAAACTTTTACTATCAAATATTTCTCTGGTGAAAGACACAGCACGCAGGGAGTGGGAAAAGGCATTAAACATCAAGATCTCCCCCGTGATGTGGAATAAGATCCAGTTACAAGCTCACAAATCATCTAGAGCGGTAAGAGTGAGGGAAATGAATTTTAAAATAGTTACTAGATGGCATCTTACACCAGCTAAGTTGAATAGGATGTATCCTGAATTTACAGACTTATGTTGGAGATGTGGTAGGGAAAAGGAGACACATGCTCATCTCCCATAATTCTAATCCACTCAACTATTTCATTTTTCTCTGGAATAATAAAAAACTTGACGGTAAACTACTTGATGGTAATACGAATCCATATTGGCTGCAATACAATCCTAGTTTAATGTAATGTATAAATTATTTTCTGTAGGTATACAGTAGGGTAGCCCTAATTACAGAACGATCCTTTATCTGGAAATTAGGGATGCACCGAATCCACTATTTTGGATTCGGCCGAACCCCAGAATCCTTCTCGAAAAATTCGGCCGAATATCGAACCGAATCCGAATCCTAAATTGCATATGTAAATTAGGGGTGGGAAAGGGAAAACAAATTTTACTTCCTTGTTTTGTGACAAAAAGTCCCTCCCCACCCGGATTCGGTTCGGCCAGGCAGAAGGATTTGGACGATTCGGTGCATCTCTACTGGAAACCCCCAGGTTCCATATATATATGGAATATATATATATATATATATTATACTTATGTATTTGACAATCAGTTGCTTTGCAGTGATCTATGCTGTCTTAGAGAGGTTTAATTTAAGGTAACATTGGTATATCCAAGTAGAGATAGCAGACATGCTTGAAGAGACCTGAGTGAAGAGCTCTGGATTGAGATAAGGAGAGGAGAGATAGACCTGAGTATTGTCAGCATGAAGCTGGTATTGAAAACCAAATGAGTTGATTAGTTTGCCAAGAAGCAAGTAAAGAGCAAAAAGGGGCCAGGACAGAGCCTTGAGGAACCCCAAAGGAAAGAGGTAAGGGGAAAGATGATGCTCGATTGTAAGAGACAGTGTCAAAATGGCCACAAAAGCATCATCATCATCATAGAGATCAAGTAATGATAAGTGGTTTTTGGCTTATACTGATAACAGGTCATTAGTTAGCTGTGTTAGAGCAGTTTCTGTGAAGTGCTGTTGCCTAAAACCATATTGTAGTGGGTCTAGCAGGTTATTGTGAAATAGGCATAGTGTAAGTCAGTTGTGCAGTAAGCTAGGTGCTTAAGTTTACAGATGAAAGGGAGCAGAGAGAGAGGTCAGAGGTTACAAAGTTGGAAGGATCAAAAGAAGGTTTTTCATAACTGATGTGAATTAAACAGATGAGTTAAAGCTTTGATTAGACAGGGATTGGCATTGCAGAGAAGTTTAAGGGTGGTGGCACACGTAGTGTTCCGGGGAGATTAGTTGCCCAGGGACAAATATCCTCTTCTTTGGGCGACAAATCTCCTAGAAATGCCTTCCGAGCGACAGGAATGTGAATTGTCGGCGGGATGGCAATCAGATCGCATTGGTTTTCCGAAGTCACCCAAAGTTTTCTTGTGAGGCTACTTCGGGCGAGTTTTTAAAGAGGGAGTTAATGAGTGTATATTGTATTGTTGCCAGCTCGGATACACTAAATTAACAACATAGAGGATGGACATACTGGACAGTCTAATTGCTGCCTCCAAATACGCTTAATACATCTATAAGTAATAGAGCGGGGCAATTCATGAAACTTCAGGGAAAATTATGCAGTAATTCCATAAAGTCAAGGGAAATTAAACATTCCTGCTGTCACAACTATTAAGATAAACCTATAAATATAACATGACATACAAATTATACATAGGGGCAGATTTATCAAGGGTCGAGGTGAATTTTTGAATGAAAAAAATTCTAATTTCGAGCTATTTTTGTGTACTTCGACTAGGGAATAGTCCAAATTCGATTCGTATTTGAAAAAATTTGAAAATTCAAATATCGAAATTTATCATGTACTGTCTCTTTAAAAATTCGACTTTGACCATTAACCATCTAAAACCTGCCAAATTTCTGTTTTAGCCTATGGGGGAACCTTCTAGAATCAATTTGGAGTCAATTGGTGGACTCCAAATCGAAAAATCTAAGTTTTTTTGGGAAAAACTTTGAATTGAATTTGATCAAATGCGGTATTAATTCGATTCGTACAATTCGAATTCAGCTGAATATGGACCTGTTCGAAAACGGACATTTTGGCCAAAACAACTTAATTTCGGTTGGTCTTTTTGAATTCGAATTTCGAAGTTTTTTCAAATTCGTAATTCAACCCTTGATAAATATGCCCCATAATGTCATCTAGATGAAAAAGAAAACAATAGTCAATATGAAGCAAGGCATGCTTTAATTGCTAAAATAATATATAATCACTCTGGTGGAGTGCACTGGAAGAGCTATTAGAGTTCTCAAAGACAGCTTTGGTAAATGGCCGCTCGTTGATGGAAGGTGGCAAACAACTTGATGTGTTCCACTTGTGCTCAATGCAACACATTAGGAAACACAAGCCTAATAGAAATATAAGCCAGAATTTCCTCCTGTGCTCCCCTGTGTTGGAAACACAGGTGAAGCGCTTTAATAGACTAAACTGCCTGCAGGGCTGTATTTTAAGATGGTGTCTACTCACCTCTTCTGCTACTGCTCCACCAATTGACTGCCTGGAGACTGGGAGGACGGGAAAATCAGCGGTCAAAATCACCTGCCCAGTCCCCAGCGCAGATGGGGTCAACCTGCTTCCCTCAGATCTTGTATCCTGCCTACTAACCCAGACCTGACTACCTGGAACCACTTCAGCTTTTAAAAGTCTAAAGGGCACATAAAGTAATTATAGTCCTTTTAAAATTAAACAAGAAACCCAATTTTTTTTTTTTATTCAAACATCCATACCGGTTATAAACTAATTTAAAACTCTCAGCTGTCAATCATATATTTACTGCCCCTCCTCTATGCCTTAGGCATAGAGGCTGTACAGGCAATTACTTTCACTTTCCATTCTGCACTTCCTAGATGTCACTGCACTCGCCATATTCCGTCCATCTTCAACATCTAATTGTTTATGCATGGGCATGGTTATCAGGTCCCCTATTCTAACACATAAACAAGATGTTGGCATGATCTAAAGCACAACCTTTTATTAAAAAAAAACCCTACCCCACATAGAACCCCCTCCGTCCTCCCCCCCCCCCAGCCTAGCTGCTACCCTGGGTAAATGCTCCTAACTTTTTACTTAACCCTCGGTGCAGATTCAGGGATCGGAGTTCATAGCAGCCGTCTTCTGGGAAATTGCTCCAACTGTGCATGCATGCGGGTAGCAGCTAGGCTGGGGGGAGGGGGGTCTATGTGGGGTGGGGGGGTAGGGTTTTTTTTTTAATAAGGGGTTTCTTTCTCCTTTAATAACAGTGTCAACAAAATGGCTGCTGTCTGCTTGATGTGATTGTAATTTCCAAGACTAAAAGAAATGAGATTGAAATAATTTATTCTGAAATTTATTTTACTTGGCTAGCATCATAAAGTAGGATCGGGAATTGTTTAATAAGGTGACAGGTCCCCTTTAACTGATATTAAAACCTGCTCTCTAATCTGTTAAAAGAGAATATTGCATGTTCCATTTTCATTCAACTAGATAAAATCGGATATTTTCCTCCATAAAAAGATTGGCTGTCGGATGCTGACGCATGGAGAAAAAAAAACCATTATCTAAATGTTTTCTGATGAGATTTTACCTATAAGAATGGAGGATCATAGTTTGTAACTTCCTACAAAATATTGTACAGGTATAGGACCTGTTATCCAGAATCTTCAGGACCTGGGGTTTTCTGCATAACAGGTCTTTCCATAATGTGGATCTTCATTCCTTAAGTCTACTAGAAAACCATTTAAAAATTAAATAACCCTAATTGGCTGGTTTTGCCATTAAGGATTGATTATATCTTAGTTTGGATTAGCGGAGTAACAAGTGATTGCCTAAAATCTTTGAAGGGGCCTGGCACACATAGAAACAGTCCCCCACTCCTACCCCTACTGCTGTCCAGGGCACCCTCTGGCCCCCCTACTGTGATGCGCTGGCTTGTTGGTGGTGCTCGAAGCGCATGCGCAATGACAGTGCTTGGCATCACTCGTCGCGCATGTGCCGCAGTTTTTGCCAAAACCAAATATCTGGAGAGGGGGTCTGGCCTGGCGGGACCCATGAGGGTCAGGGCCCACCAGGTTTTTTCCCGGTGTCACGCCGGGCCAGTCCGACACTGATTATTACAGAGAAAAGGGAAATTATTTTTACAAATTTGGATTATTTGGATACAATTGAGTCTATGGGAGATGGTCATTCCATAAATTGGAGCTTTCTGGACGACGTGTTTCCGGATAACGGATCCCATACACCATTACTATAATATGCAATTGCATGATGACATTTTATAGGACATGAACTACACTAGAGCGCATGCAGCTTGTCCACAATAAAGTTACAAAGCTCCCACTGCTGCTTCAGAGTTTCTGCACTTTTGGCTAAAATATTCAGTCAAGTCAACAGGTTCATTTTAATTTTTTTAAACAGGTAGTTGGTTAGCTGTGAATGATCTACAAATGAATCCCGGCCACACATTCCCTAGAAAACGGTGACGATCGGTCGCCTAGCAACAGCTTCTCAGCCACTGATGGTCCTGTGAAAGGCTGCTCGATGATTGCGAGCCTCGATTTTCTGTCCTGTGACGAGCGCGTGGAAGGAAGTTGAAGTGCGTGTCACACATACTTGGCTGGAATCTCTCCTCGGCTGACATATCATGGCTGCAGAAGTGGGGAAGCTGTCCAAGAACTTGCTGCGTATGAAGGTAATTATTGGTGAGCGCGGGTGAACAATTCTAGACCGTTTATATTCAGAGTAATGTATTCGTACTGTCAGGCAGGGTTTTGGTACTTCGCTTCTTTCATGTACGGTGTCCATCTTAGGACATTTTCCGAGAATAGGCTGCACGCGTGGTTATGTTATTAAGTGGTTGTGGGCAACAAACTCAGTACGTTGCGTTAGTGCATACAGAATAAGTATTTGCGTATTGAAGAGGTCTGTGTATTCTATTTAATACACTAAATCACAAAAGCAGAGCCATGATTTAGCCTTTAAATGGATTTTGAGTTATTCACTTTTTCATGAAAATCTTATAAAATTCTGCTTGATAAAACATTCCTAATTATCTTGAATGTATCTTTAGTATTCCAGTAAAAAGAGGGACAACATTTTTTTTTAATTGTTTGGCCACGCCCCTTTCTGTGGCCACACCCCCAAAATGATCATGTTCATTTTACAAAATTTGGCAGGTTATGAAAGTTTGAAAATATTTCTCCTTATCTAAACTGTTTTTTTTTTTGTGTGTGTGTCTCAAAATTGTTACAAAGTATCTTATTTGCACCTGTTAGCTGTTCTGTGCTCTCTGCTAAAAGCCAATTAAGTGAGAAAGTTTATTTCTTTTTCTGGCTGTTCAGCGCAGAGAAAATAGGGACTTTCCAGTACAAATGAGTGACTGCAGGTTGAGCTGTCAAAAGAGGGACTGTCCCTCTGAAAAGGGGACAGTGGGGAGGTATGTGTAATGCTCCAAAATTTCCTCCAGACTGGGTCCCCACTATTATATTTAATACAGTAAATTATCTTCCAATAGTAGGCAGTAGTTATTATATAGTGTATAAAGTACCCCCTCTTGTAAATTATAAGAGGGGGTACCGAGCAGTTTCATGACCATATAAAAACATACCTCGGAGTTCCAGGTCATGGAACTCCGAGGTAACTTCTAATATCCTTGTAATACACAAGTTTCAGTGAGTCAGTTGACAAAAATGACATCAGAACTCACCGTTTATAACTGATGACATCAGAACTCACAATTTATAAGTATATAATTTACAAGATATTCATGTTTTTTGTGTATTATAATGAGGTACATAATTCTAACGCGGGTGTTGGGTCTCAAAAGCCGATTCCTCTGAGAGAAAAAAAACCCTCTGCTAAACACAAGGTGATTCCATTTGTACCTTAATGAAATGCCAACACACTTGCACAACCTGACTCTCCATAAAGTGAATGCCAGGTGCTCGGTGAAGAAGGCTTTTCAAATTCAAAAGTACAAAGAATTTCACTGGCACTCAGGTCAAATCCAAGCAGGTACAAGCTCTTGCTACGTTTACTTGTGAAGGTGCAACGTTTCGGGGTAAACCCCTTTGACAAAGTGGTTTACCCCAAAACGTTGCACCTTTGCAAATAAACGTAGCAAGGGCTTGCACCTGCTTGGATTTGACCTGAGTGCCAGTGAAATTCTTTGTCCATTTCTACCTTACCACGCTACCTTTGAAGGGTCAGTAATGTCACAAAGTGATAATTATTTTGACATAATTGGTCGTGTTGGGATCATTATGGTCTCTTATTTTCTTTTCTTAGCAATTCACTTTTTGCCCCCACTATTGTAGACATAGATTCAATGTGGGCTTTTTTTTAAATCATGGTTTTTATCTAGAGAAACAAAGCACTAGTTACAGGTGTGTTTTTTTTTTTTAAATCACTGCTTCTGGACTGGAGTTTAAACATACCTCACTGCTTTTCAGTTTTTTAGTTTCTTATACAGGCATATGGTTTACTATCCAGCGTGCATGGGTCCTGGGGTTTTCCGTATACAGGGTTCTTCCTTAATTTGGATCACTAAATATTGTCTACTAAAAAACAGCATGAATTTATTATATCTTTGTTAGCACCAAGCACTAGGCAGCCAATGTCCAAAACGCTGCTTCATATAAATGAATACTTTATTCTTTATATATGTACTATTGGATACCCTATCGAAACTATTTACATACTGGTCCATCCCTCTGAATTGAGTAGAGGCGCTGTGCTTTCACACAAACCAAGGGCACACATACATGCTAGGTTACATCAGCCAGTGAATGTATAGTACATAAATTGTCTTTTACTCTTACTCTTCTTCCCCCATCTTCCCTATACAGTGAAACACAGTTGGCACTGGCACCTCCACTACATTGCACATAGCACAACTCAACAGTAAATACTACACCCCAAGCAATTTACATGCAGTGATAGTGGGTACTGACAAAATAAGCACATTATCTACAGTGTAAGGCAGTGGGTACTGATACTTTTGTTACATTAGATACACTTAGAGCAGTTTATAATGACCCCCACCCCAACATTTTATATAAAATGATAGAAATTAATCACACCCAATCAGAGGCAGCAGACACTGACACTCTAGCATATTATATGTTAAGACAAAATAGGTACTAACATCCCAATCACATTTATATACAGAGAGAGGCAGTGTGTACTAACACTACAAGTGCATATTATATACCATGAGGGTTGATCAGTATTGAAAATTTAAGAAGATTATATAAAGCAAAAGGCTGGATACTGGTACCCCAAGGCTTTATATACATAGCAGGATTAGGCAGCACACCACTGCCTGATTGTAAAGAAAATATTATACTATTACTGAACTGCCCTATTTTGATAGATAATGGCTAGTATAACTGCATGTAAACTTGAATGAGATGACCGTTTGTTTAATCTGTTCATGTTGAAGTACATAATTCTGTAGGCATCTGAACTTTTTAAGATACTTTATGGCGCATTACTCCCTTTAGTGGATGTATTTATTCTCCCAACCTAATGGGTTTAACAAGATTGATATCATGAACTTCAGGAGCATAGTTCCGCATAGTTGCTGCATAGTTCATTTTGGTTAAAAACTGTTCATCAGGTTGAACTGTGTTCAGTGTGAACCCCAGTATCGTTATTCATATATATTATACTAGTAGGTTTATGGTCATATTGATGTGGCAGGTGGTTAGGACATGTGAAATGTACTATTTTATACATGGAACTGCTTAAATACCCTCAAACTTTTCTGTTTTGTGCAAGCTTAAGTATTGGTGTTTATATTGTTTTATTCTGCCTGTAATTTTCTAACACAGTAATTCACTTTATTATGAGACTAATATGCCTATGTTTGTATATATATTTATTTTTTCTTGTCTTTCTAGTTCATGCAGCGCAGCCTTGATGCAGAGACCAAAAAGCAGTTAGAAGAAGATGAGAAGAAAATAATCAGTGATGAGCACTGGTACTTGGATTTACCAGAACTAAAAGAGAAAGAGTAAGGCTAATCAGCATAGCTGGTATCTGCTGGTTTATACTATAAACATCACATTATTATGATAGTTTCTTTTAGTGTGTGTGGGGGGGGGGGTATATTAATTGTTTTGGCTTTTCATGTGCAGTCCATTATTTATAACAGCCTCTGAATGTACTGTTAAATGCAACAATCTACTGTGGAAGGGAACAGAACATTTCTAAAATGCACCACACCATTAGATAGAGAACAAACAAAGTGCTGTGCACAAGAATATAGGAAACAAACTATAAATGTAAATATGCTCAGAAAAATAAAAATACTAGCATATCTTTATTGTATTGCTTCACATGTTCAGAATGCAAAGATAGTTTGTTAGACAATCATGGTTCAGTGTGTATGTCAAGACCGCCGGGAGCGCAAGGAGTCGCGTCCGCTCCCGGCGGCGAAGAATCCAAGATGGCGGCGCCCAGTCAACCCACGTGGGTTCCGACGCCCGTGACGTCAGCGCGGCGCGACGGTCGCAGGCGCGCTGGCGCAAGGGCGCCAAATTCAAACATAAAAGGACGCCTGAGACGCCAAGATGGCGCCCGAAAATAGGATTCTGTTCCCTGAGAGTTTCCTGGGTTCCCTTGCTGTTTTCCCTACTTATATCTGCCTGATTCCTTGTTGTGACCCTTTGCCTGGACCTGGACTTCGCTGATACTCTGCCTGCTATTGACCCCCTGCCTGGACTTTGGACTTTGATTATATTCTGCCTGCCTTGTGACCTGTAGCCTGAACCCGATTACCCTTTCTGCTTAATCCCTGGATACCACGATCCTGATCCCTCCTGAGGGGCTTCCTCCTAGATCCGGACTACTCCCCAGAGGGGGCTCCCGGCTCCCTGACATTATTTTCGGGCCATGGATCCTTCTGAGGAAGCCACACCTCATGTCGGACGAGCGCTCCGCGGACTGGCATCCCGCATGGAGGACTACGAAAACCAGCAGGTTCGCATTGGGCAAGCACTCGATGTCCTGCTAGCTCAAGTGCCTTCTGAGCCTTCCACTGCTCCACCTACTGGAGATCCCCCCATGGCGGCAGCCCCTACGAACGCAAGCTACCCGACAGGTGAGCCTCGCATTCCACCTCCCCCTCGCTTCAGTGGGGACCCACAAGCCTGCAGGGGGTTTGCCACGCAATGCCAAATTCAATTTGAGTTCCAACCCACACAGTTTCCAAGTGAGCGTTCCAAGGTGGGGTATGTGATGTCTCGATTGGAAGGCAAGCCACTGGAGTGGGCAACGTCTCTTTGGGAGAAGAATTCCCCGCTGACTTTTGATGTTAAAGACTTTCTCCAAGCTTTTCGTTTAATCTTTGATGCTCCAGGTCGGGTTACGAACGCCCCTGCCCGTCTCTTGCAGCTCCGGCAGGGAAGCCGCAGTGTCAATGACTATGCTATAGACTTCCGAACACTGATGGCGGAGACTTCCTGGTGTGATGACGCTTACAAGGCTGTATACTACCAAGGCCTATCCATCCGCATCAAAGATGATCTCGTCTCCAGAGAGACTCCTGACACCCTGGAAGGGCTGATCGCTCTATCCATTAAAGTGGACACTCGTCTCAGAGAGCACCAGGTGGAGAGAGAGCGCAGCAGACGATTTTCTCCCTTGTTGGCCCCTCGCTTTCAAAGGCCGATTCTGCAAACACCCGCTGTTCCTGTGACTCATGTGTCGACGTCCCCCTTGGAGGAACCTATGCAAGTAGGAAAGACTCGCCTCTCCGAGCAGGAAAGACTCCGAAGACGTATGGCAGGTCTCTGTTTATACTGTGGTGGGCATTCCCATTTTGCCAACGCCTGTCCTGCCAAAGCCAAGAGTTTTGTACCCCGAGGTATGTCTCAGGTTTCTCATGTAGGGGGCATCACTCGAGGTCCTCTGGAGAAGTATCAAGAAAGTCCACGCAGACTTCTTCTTCCTTTGCAGATTCACCTGGCAAGTAAGTCTATCTTCGAAAGGGCCTTCCTCGACTCCGGAGCGGATGGCAATTTCATGGATGCCTTTTTTGCCGAACGCATGAAGATTCCCCTGCTTCCATTATCTTCACCCCTGCGAATTACCGCCATAGATGACAAACCCCTGGAGTTTGAATTCGTCACAAAGTTCACGGCGGAACTATCTGTACAAGTTGGGGCGCTGCATCAAGAAAAACTTTCATTCTTCATCATCCCCTGTCCTTCTACTCCAGTAATATTGGGTCTTCCGTGGTTACGTCTGCATAACCCCACCATAGACTGGTCCACTGGGCAGATCTCTCGCTGGAGTTTATTTTGCCTGCAACATTGCCTTCCGTCAAAACCCCTCGAGAAGGTGAATGTCTCCTCTGCGGAATTAAAGACTTTGCCCTCCACTTACAAGGGATTTTCCGATGTGTTTTGTAAAAAGTCGGCAGAGTTCCTTCCCCCACATCGCTCCTACGATTGTCCGGTTGAACTCCTGCCAGGAGCTATGCCCCCCAGAGGGCGCACCTACCCTCTCTCTCCTGCAGAGACTACCGCTATGAAGGAGTACATCCAAGAAAATCTCCAGCGGGGGTTTATCCGCCCTTCTACCTCTCCTGCAGGGGCTGGGTTCTTCTTTGTGGAGAAGAAGGACGGAGGCCTTCGGCCTTGTATAGACTATCGGGGTCTGAATAAGATCACCGTGAAGAACAGGTACCCCCTGCCCCTGATTGCCGAGCTCTTTGACCAGCTGAAAGGGGCAAAGATTTTCTCCAAGTTGGATCTCCGGGGGGCCTACAACCTCATTCGCATCCGGGAGGGTGACGAATGGAAGACGGCATTCAACACTCGGGATGGGCACTATGAATATCTCGTTATGCCCTTCGGCCTATGCAATGCCCCTGCCGTCTTCCAGGAGTTTGTTAATGATGTGTTCCGAGATCTCCTAGGAAGGTTCGTAGTCGTATACTTGGACGACATCCTGATCTTTTCCAAGGACCTTGAAAGTCATCGCTCCCAGGTGAAGGAGGTACTCTCTCGTCTGAGGAAGAACTCTCTCTTCGCCAAGTTGGAGAAGTGTGTCTTCGAGGTATCCAAGATCCCCTTCCTAGGATACATTATCTCTCCAGAGGGATTTGAGATGGACCCCGTGAAGGTCTCGGCCATCCAGGAGTGGCCTCTCCCACTGAGTACCAAGGCAATCCAGAGGTTCATCGGATTTGCTAATTATTATCGACAGTTCATCCGGGGGTTCTCTTCCCGCATTGCACCTATCTTGGCCCTCATCCGGAAAGGGGGTAAACCCAGCCTGTGGCCTCAATCCGCCATAGAAGCCTTTCAGTCCTTGAAAGAGGCCTTCACGTCCGCTCCTGTTCTCCGACATCCCAATCCTGCACTACCCTTCTGCATCGAAGTCGATGCTTCTGAAGTCGGAGCTGGAGCTATCCTGTCTCAGAGACACTCCACTGATGGAAAATTGCACCCCTGTGCGTTTTTCTCCAAGAAGTTCTCATCCGCAGAGCAGAACTATGATGTCGGAAATCGAGAACTCTTAGCAGTCAAGCTTGCCCTTGAAGAATGGCGTCACCTCCTGGAGGGCTCTGAAATTCCTGTCCAGATTTTCACAGATCACAAGAATCTGGAGTTTATACAGTCCCTCAAGAGGCTAAATCCCAGACAAGCCAGGTGGGCCCTTTTCTTTTCCCGTTTTAAGTTTGTTTTGACTTATCGCCCAGGTTCCAAGAATCTGAAAGCCGATGCCTTGTCTCGTAGCTTCACTCCGGTGGACCGTGACCCTGAGAGGCAGGAACCAATCATTCCACCAGTCAAGATCATTGCCTCTCTGTATCCCCAATTTGCCGACCAGATTCTGGCTGGGCAGTCCTCGGCTCCTCAAGATACTCCGATTGGCATGGCCTTCGTCCCTCCAGAACTTCGCCTGGCCATCCTGCAACAAACCCACTGCTCCAGACAAGCTGGACATCCTGGTCCGGCCAAGACCCTTGAACTCTTGAGGCGCCTAGTCTGGTGGCCTGATATCCGCAAGGATGTAAAGGACTTTGTGGCTGCTTGTAATGTCTGTGCCACTTCTAAGCCTAGCCATTCCCGCCCCAGCGGGTTGTTACAGCCTTTGCCGGTTCCCTCTCGTCCGTGGACGCACCTCTCTATGGACTTTATTGTCGAACTTCCTCCCTCCGGTGGGAATACTGTGATCTGGGTTGTCATTGACCGCTTCAGCAAAATGGCCCATTTCATCCCTTTGAAGAAGTTACCCTCTGCGGTGGAATTATCCCAACTCTTTATTAAGTACATCTTCCGCCTGCATGGTTTCCCGGTGGAGATCGTCTCCGACAGAGGCACCCAGTTTACCGCCAAGTTCTGGCGTTCTCTATGTAAAGACTTGGGAATAACACTTAAATTTTCATCTGCCTACCACCCGCAGACGAATGGGGCAGCTGAACGTGTGAACCAAGCCTTAGAACAGTTCCTGAGGAACCACGTGTCTCTTTGCCAGGACGATTGGTCTGACCTCCTCCCGTGGGCAGAGTTTGCTCATAATAATGCATGTCATTCCTCCACAGGAAGGTCTCCATTTATGGTGGTGTATGGACAGCACCCTCAAGCCTTCCCTCAGGACTTCGTGTTGTCGGACGTCCCGGCTGCAGATGATCTGACAGCCCATATGCTTGCTATTTGGGCTGCAACCAAGTCTAATCTGGAGAAGTGTGCTCTAGTCCACAAGACTTTCGCGGATCGCCGTAGAAGGCCCTCTCCTCCCTACAAGGTGGGTGATAATGTCTGGCTCTCTTCCAGGAATATTCGCTTGAAGGTGCCATCTCCCAAGTTGGGTCCGAAGTTCCTGGGTCCGTTCCCCATCTTGGAGATAATTAACCCTGTAGCCATCAGACTTCAACTCCCACCAGAGATGAGAATCCCCAACGTGTTCCACGTCTCCCTGGTGAAGCCCACCGTCTCCAACCGTTTCTCTGGTGTCCAATCTCCTCCTCCTGCTGTCTCTGTGGAGGGTCAACAAGAATTCGAGGTGGAGAGAATCCTTGATTCCAGAATCTCCAGAGGGTCCCTTCAGTACCTCATCCATTGGAAGGGCTTTGGCCCCGAAGAATGCTCTTGGGAGGGACATCGTGATGTGCATGCTCCTCGTTTGGTAAGAGACTTCCACTCCAAGTTTCCCCAGAAACCAAGTCCCGGTGGTCCTGAGGCCCCCCGTGAGGGGGGGGGTACTGTCAAGACCGCCGGGAGCGCGAGGAGTCGCGTCCGCTCCCGGCGGCGAAGAATCCAAGATGGCGGCGCCCAGTCAACCCACGTGGGTTCCGACGCCGGCACCGTGACGTCAGCGCGGCGCGACGGTCGCAGGCGCGCTGACGCTGGCGCAAGGGCGCCAAATTCAAACATAAAAGGACGCCTGAGACGCCAAGATGGCGCCCGAAAATAGGATTCTGTTCCCTGAGAGTTTCCTGGGTTCCCTTGCTGTTTTCCCTACTTATATCTGCCTGATTCCTTGTTGTGACCCTTTGCCTGGACCTGGACTTCGCTGATACTCTGCCTGCTATTGACCCCCTGCCTGGACTTTGGACTTTGATTATATTCTGCCTGCCTTGTGACCTGTAGCCTGAACCCGATTACCCTTTCTGCTTAATCCCTGGATACCACGATCCTGATCCCTCCTGAGGGGCTTCCTCCTAGATCCGGACTACTCCCCAGAGGGGGCTCCCGGCTCCCTGACAGTGTATAAGTTTAATAGTATGTTTTTGAATTTGTGGAGCAAATTCACTGGTATTGTTCATTTTTTGACATGGGGGGGGGGGTTCTATGAAAACAGCATAGAGATGCTTGTATCACTAATAGGTCATATATTATTATGTAAATTGGTGAATAGCATATTTCTTTCTGGTTTATATTTTTCCAGACATGAGAAAGTCTTCCACCCTTTGTGAATATCATCAGCTTTAAAGGGCACCTGTTGCCAAAATATATTCTCCCCAACCAAAGGTGTGAGCTAATAGAGCCCACACTCCATTTGGGGGTAACAGTAGGATTTTATTTATTTATTTTTTTACATTGCTCCCCGCCAGCATTAGTTGTGGATAATATATTTGGCAACAGGTGCCCTTTAATGACTGTTCAGACTCCAACTGCCCCTTTCTTTATATGTCATCATCTACTTTTTTTGCCCTTGAATGGCATGGTATTTTGGCAACGGGGAACTGCTGACTTGGGTGGTATCCTTCCATTGGCAACAAGAAGCTGCTTAGCTGAAGAATGATCAAAAATAGGATTTATTTAATTTATCAGTCCCTTAAAACTGCTGAAGAAGTGGCAACTGGAAGATGTTTGATCCACCATCTATAATGTGCACATACTACGGGGCTAATTGGTATTCTACAACGTGTTAAGAGTGGCATCCTGAGTTAGGGTCCTGTGCGGAACCGATTTCTAAAACCCGCAGCCCGTGTCCCGATTATTTACCCACTTTGATCCGCTACCCGGACCTGCAACAGCCTTATCCACAACCCGCCGACCACCATGAAACAGGAATTGATGTTGCTGCAAACCGGACGTGACATCAAAAGTCGGCGGGCAGAGTTTTATAAAATTTAAAGGAGAAAAATATAGACAATATAACATAAGATAAGAAATTTAGATGAGACCTACATCTATACCTGCACCTGAAAAAACCTACCCTCATTCCGCAGGGTACCCGCTTTTTTTGCAGGTAACCTGTGAGTACTGACCCGATGCAGGACTCTATCTGACAACCAATGGTTGCTAGTGAATCCCTACATACAGATATCTTAATTATGGTTGCTTTGAACACTTTTTAATGCATTTTTTTTTTTGTTTTTCTTAAACACAATTATTAATGTGCCTGAAAGCAGAACACATTCTAAATTTGATGTCTCCTTTAATGTACAGAAGTTATATATTTGAAGAAAAGAGTTTTCTGCCATGTGAAGATTTCCTGTATGGCAGAATGTCCTTTAAAGGATTTAACCCTGAGGTTGAGGTTTGTAATTTCTTTTTTTTTTTTTATGCTCAGCAGTATAGTATAAACCCTTTTTTCTGTCAAAACTTAAGCCATACAGTTTGGCTGTTTTAATTAATATGACAGTACTTTTTTTTTTTTTTTAAGGATTAGTAACATAAATTTTCTTACATTTTTTTAAAAATTGTTAGTATAAAACGAAAAAAAACCCCACAAAGACATATTAAACATTTAAATTGCTAAGTCTTTATTAAGAAATAGCAGAAAAGGCGACACGGCAACGATCGCCTTTTCTGAAGAGGAGCGCAAACGAAGTTTTGGTAAGTTATTTCTTAATAAAAACTTACGTGATTTAAAAGTTTGATTTTTTTCATTCTATACTAATGAATTTTTTTTTTTTTTTTTTTTAAATTGATGTGACTGGTCCTTTAAATCAGACCTTTTTTATTACCTGTTAGCCTGTAGAAAAGCCACATACAAATACAGGCAAGAGGTTCAAGTGACAAAGGAATCAATACTGACTTTCAACAGTTACTGTTAAACAAAACAACGTCCAGCAAATGACAGACCCCTCATTGGAATTGACTTAAGAATTCAACTGTTTGTCAGAAAAGAAATTGCAATTCATGCTCGTAAACCAACTCCACATTTGATTATCTTTCCAGTCCCATAAAATGATTTGTGAATATATTACAAACTTAACAATAAAATTATTGTACAAAAGAATAAATGTGGAATATCTTGCATCACTTTGTTTAGAAATTAATGATTCAACTGAATTCAAGAACAGAGACAGAAGAGATTGTTGACGAAGGGAAAATGGATGTTGATGTGTCTGATGAAGAAATGGCAAGAAGGTGAGAAATTGAGACAATTTAAGATGAGGATTTAAGTATCATAGTACAATTATTGGCAAACTAATTCAAGTAGTCTCTCAAAACATAAGGATATTATAAGTCCCCAAGGAGTTACATGACCATATAAAAGCACAAGGCCGAAGGCTGAGTCATGGAACTCCAAGGTTACTTCTAATGTCCTCATATTTTCCAACAAGGGGTACTTTATTTTTTATAATAATTAAAGTTTTAGTGAGACAAAAATGATATCCATAAGCTCCGTTTATAACTGATGACATCACTAAGAGCCATTTATAAAGATATAATTTACTTGGAGTTTTGTTTATAATTGGCTGAGCTTTCAAAGTAGCAACTTCCTCCTAATATATACCATGCCTTATGGAAACTAGTATTTCAGCAGTGACATACAGTTTATTGGATTAACAGAAAATATGCAATATGCATTATAGCAAAATTAGACAGGTGCTTAAATTTGGGCACCCCAACAGAGATATTACATCAACACTTAGTTGAGCCTCCTTTTGCAAATGTAACAGCCTCTAGACACCTAATTATAGCCTTTGATAAGTGTCTGGATTGTGGGATTTTTGACCATTCATCCATACAAAATCTCTCCTGTTCAGTAAAATTTGATGGCTGTCGAGCATAGACAGCCTGTTTGAAATCATCCCATAGATTTTCCATGATATTCAAGTGGGGGGCTGTGACAGCCATTCCAGAATATTGAACTTCTCCATCTGCATAAATGCCTTTGTAGATTTCAAGCGTGTGTTAGGTGCATTATCCTGTTGGAATATCCAACCCCTGCGTAACTTCAACTTTGTGACTGATGCTTGAACATTAACCTGAAGAATTTGTTGATGTTGGGTTGAATTCATCCGACCCTCGACTTTAATAAGGGCCCCAGTCCCTGAACTAGCCACACAGCACCACAGCATGATGGAACCACCACCAAATTTGACAGTAGGTAGCAGGTGTTTTGTTTTTTGGAACACAGTGTTCTTCTAACACCATGCCAAGCTCTTTTTGTTATGTTATAACTCCATTTTTGTCTCATCAGTCCAAAGTACTTTGTTCCAAAATGGCTGTGGCTAGTCTAAATGAGCTTTTGCATACAACAAGCGACTCTGTTTGTGGTTTGAGTGCAGAAAGGGCTTCTTTCTCATCACCCTGCCATACAGATGTTCTTTGTGCAAATTGCACTGAATTGTAGAACGATGTACAGATACACCATCTGCAGCAAGATGTTCTTGCAGGTCTGTGTAGGTGATCTTTGTGTTGTCTGTAACCATTCTCAAAAACATCCGCATATGCCAGTCCTATATTTTTCTTGGCCTGCCAGACCTGGGTTTTACAGCAACTGTGCCTGTGGCCTTCCATTTCCTGATTATATTTTTTACAGTTGAAACTGACAGTTTAAACCTCTGAGATAGCTTTTTGTAGCCATACCCTTAAACCATGATACTGAACAACCTTTGTTCAGATCTTTTCAGTTGCTTTGAGGATCCCATGCTGTCACTCTTCAGAGGAGAGTCAAACAGAAGCTCAACTTGCAATTGGCCACCTTAAATACCTTTTCTCATGATTGGACACACCTGCCTATGAAGTTCAAGGCTTAACAAGCTAATCTGGTGTTGGCAATAATCAGTACTGAGCAGTTACATGCATTCAAATTAGCTAAATTACAAGTGTATGAACATTTTTGCACAGCCAGTTTTTCACATTTTAATTAATTTCATACAACTGAATACTGCTTCACTAAAAATATTTGTTCAGAAAACACCCAGTACTCCTGGGAAATGAAGGACATACCACTGTACGTATAATATAGTGAATAAAGTACCCCCTCTTGTAAAATATAAGGATATTATAAGTTACCGAGGAGTTTCATGACCATATAAAAACACGAGGCCGAAGGCCGAGTGTTTTTATACTGGTCATGGAACTCCGAGGTAACTTCTAATATCCTCATATTTTACAACTGGGGGTACTTTATTTATTATAATACACAAGTTTCAATGAGTCATGTGACAGAAATGACATCAGAACTCACTGTTTATAACTGATGACATCAGAACTCACCGTTTATAACTGATGACCTCAGAACTCACTGTTTATAAGGATATAATTTACAGGCTATTCATAGCTTTTGTGTATTATATGTATATTACAAATAGATATATTTAGTTTTCTCTTCTGTTTGAAATTATTGCATCTTATCTATAATTTTTTACAGATCTATAAATGACTGTTCAACTGCATCTTGTATTCTCAAACACTTTAGTACATTAATCAAAACTTAATTTTTTCCAAATGTAACTAGATCTATATTTATCCTGCAAAATTTTTATTCAATGAGTATTTCTAATCTTGCAGCAGACTTATTAAAAGGAAAGTAAACTGTATAAAAGGCTATATTCTGCTTCTTTTACTGTCATGTAATGCCTTTAATTTTATCTAAAGTTGGAATTGTATCATCACTATGAATCCTTAACACAAACTGCCATGGAGTCCTAATTAATGAAAGTAATTCTTATTCTGCCTATTTTTAGATACGAGTCGTTAGTGGGCACCATCAAGAAGAAATTTACGAAAAAAAGGAACCAGAAAGAATTAAATGAAGACAAAGATGTAAACTCTAATGTTAGAAGCAGCAAAGTACAAAAAGTGTTTCTGAAGCCACAAGATTAAATAGTTTCGAATCTGTCAGAAGAACTGCTGTTTGTCACTGTTTTGGAAGAATAGACCGTGGATGTATTACACGTTAAGTGGCTTTTCTTCCTCTGCACACAGCGGATATTTACATTTGTATCTTCATTTTAATTCAGTTTTAACACCTTGCTAATTTGGATGATACGCCTTATAAAAAAAGAATACCCCAGAAAAGCATCCATTACCGTACAATTGATTTTTATGGTTTTAATATCATATAGACATATCATCTGTTAAATGTTTATATGCACCTACTAAGTCTTAAACCAGTGTGGGTCTTTGTACCACTGAAATAGAAAGTGAATTCATTCCAGTTTCTCAACAGGCAGGTTGCTCAAGCCCATAATTTAGGCCAGGGGAAGGCTATGGTATTACATGTTGGATAAAGGGTTTGCCATTTGACTGGCTGAGATTGCAAAAAGTTGTTGGTGAAATGCTCCTGTTTTAGGGCTGTAAGTCAGTGTGCTCTTTGCTTTTATTTGCCTAAACATTTTATCTAGTTTATTTTATATTATGGTTGATTACCTTGTGTTACTTTTCATCTGTGTTTCTAGTAATTATAAAAAAAAGCAAAGTTTTTTTTAAGCTTCCTTTGTACCTAACATTTTGTTTCCAAAGTACTATAATATATGTAGAGGAAGAGTTGCATATGTAGGTCCTCTAAATGCTGTGAATATATATGTATGTAATATATATACGTACGCACCAAGCAATAGGAAAAGGCACCAATATTTCTGTAATGAGGTATGAAGTAGTTTATAGCTTTAGGATTGACTTTTTCAGTGTTCCATCAGTGAGTGCCCAGTCATCCATTTTGTTTTGTTTTTTATTGGACTGTGATTTACAAATTTTTTTTTTTTTTTTTTAATGATAATAGAATCTTTTTCCATCCCCTAGAGCTGTAATTTTCAGGGATACAACAGCCTGAGAACAAACACCTCAATACCTATGGACCACTGGAAGCCAGGTTTCCACTTGTTGGGGATGGTGCATTATTTGGAAATGAGCTTTTAATGAATTATATTTGAGATGCAGAAAAGAACAGGTCTTCGTTTTTACAAATGATGTCAATGATAACTGGTCTGTTTAAATATGAATTCATCTCTGCTCATTAAATATATTTTTTTTAAAGTGTCTCTTGTTTTGTTTGTTCCTTTGGTTATACGCTCTATTCACCTGTTTACTCTTTGGCTTCACTGTGTTTACTGTTTAAATTAGCATTTCAGCAGTGGTATTCTCTAAATACCTTTATATAATCTTCTCCTATTTAGAAATGTTAGCCATGAAAACATGGACTGGCATTTTAAACAGGTGCCTCAGAAGGAGCCTCATATATTTGAGCAACTTAATTAAGTATGCCGATGAACTACTTCTTCTACAGTTCTCCTAACACAATTTTAAGTCTTTATCACAATAGTAAAATAATCTGCAGTGCTGGCCAACTTCTGTGATACCTAGGGCCGGAATTTTTTGGGCTTCATGGTGTAGGGCCGATAATGGAAGCCAGTGTTGACACTCCCACACCCATGTTACCACAAGACTATGTCCACATTAATTGTGGTAGCACACCAAAAAAATAAATGGTGCTCACTGCAGGGATATCATTTATCACTCATATGTGAAAAAGTTAAGTCATATTAAGACCCTTAAATCCATATGCCTCTTCCTCCCCTGTGGATAACACAGCACATGACTAAACACCTTTTTAAATGCTAGAAAAAAACAGAACAAATACCAGGCTTATTTTCCAAAGTCAGAGCAGGGCGCACACACAGGCAGAGTTTGGCACACCCAAGGAGAATAGGGCAGACAGAGTATGACGCATACTAGGAAGCATAGGACGGCATTGTACGACACACAGGAAGCATAGGGCAGGTAGAGTATGGCACACGCAGGGAGAATGGGGTAGGCAGATTATGATACGCACAGGGAGCATAGGGCAGGCAGAGTATGGCACACATAGGGAGCATAGGGCTGGCAGAGTATGGCACACACAGGGAGCATGGACGGGCATAGTATGGCACACACAGGGAGCATAGAACAGGCAGAGTATGACACACACAGGGAGCATAGAACAGGCAGAGTATGGCACACGGAGCTTAGGGCAGGCAGAACAGAGCAGGAGACAGGGAAACCTATCAGGACCACTCTTAAGATGTACTACATACAGTGACACAAGTGCCCCTTCAGCAGTTTGTATGAGTGTGAACAATGTGGACAGTTTTAGTCTGGGTCTCAGGTACTAGTATAGGGCTTTAGTGGTGTGAACAATAGAGGTGCCACATGGGTGAACAATGCAGGGGGGATTACAGTCTGAATTTGAGGTTAAAACAATGCAGGCAGACTGTCATGTGGAGGGCCACACAATGGGGGGGGGGGGTTGTGGGCCGTCAGTTGGACAGCCCTGATATAGAGCATAAGCAGTGGCTAGGAGAACAGGCTCCAAAGTAAATTTTATATAACATGCAAATAAATTAGCCTTTATTTATGAAACACTAACACATGCAGAACCTACAGCCCTTTTAAAGGGTTGCACCAGTTAAGCAACACCCACAGAAAATATGTCCTGATGCCATTGCTACAGCTTTTCCATTGATTTTCCCCCTTTGTTCTTGATGCTGACCCTATGCTGACTCCCACACCCGAATCCCCTTAATGTATCAATGATACTTTTCTGGGAAAAAAACAACAAAAACTTTTGTTTTTTGAAAGATTTGAATTTATCAGATTATCACACTAAATCCAGTGCAAACAGCTTAAAACTCAAGAATCCTGAAGGTAACCAAACATGTTCTAATTGTTAAAGGGGCCATGGGGAAATTTTGCCAGCGTGACGTCATTTCGGCACTTCGCCGATTTACTAACGGTAGCTGGCGTAAATTTGCTGGCATAATTTAACGCAAAATTCACTACGTGAATTCACTATCGCCAGACTTGCCTTCGCCACGTCAGACCAGGCGAAGTGCAATAGAATAGATAGGAATTCCTCAAAAAAAAGTTGAGAATTTTTCTAAGTCCCAAAAAACGTTGGTGTTTTTTTCTATTTAAAGGGTGATAAGCTGAAAAAGATCATAATTTTGCCAGCGTTTGGTACCCTGTGTGCAACTTGGATCTCCGTGAATTAGCGTTGTCCAGGCGAATTTATGCCTGGCGAAGTGTTGTGATGTGCGCAAAGCCAGCGATGGCGAATTTTCACTGGTTAGTGAATTTGCCCCCATGTGTCATTGACTTCTACATGATTTCGACAGGTTTTAGCTGGAGTATTTTTGGAATTTAATTTTTAACAGCTTCAGAGCATATTATTCTGTATCATAAAAAAATAGAGGTTTAATAAATAAGCCCCTAAATATTGCCCTGTACTATTTAACCTTGAGCCACTATTTTGTGATAGTCTGTGAGTCCCTCTGAGACCACCTCAGCAATAAAATGCAATATATATTTATTTTAACAAAATGTAGCTGTGTAACAGAAAAAGTGTTGGAGTAAAAGACACAGTTCTGTCCATTCATTGGGATATATTTGGGATATCAAATAATTTCTGTAGAGAAAAGAGCTAGTATTATTGAAATGATTAGGTAAATATGAGCTACATGCAATAGCAACTGACCTATTACTTAGAATAGTAATACTAAGAGCACCAAGAGCAACTTTTTTCTTATTTATGATTTTTTTTTGTTTGTTTTTGTCTTTCTCCCCTTTGCTTTGGTAGCTTGCCTCACACTGCTTAGCTGAGGTGGGTTCTTCATTTTCAGGCCAGTATGAGCAGGTGTAGCCAAATGAAGCTTTTGAGTACATAAAAAAAAAAAAGCTTTAATTTTGTTTTAAAATTAAAAACCACATCTTTTAATCCTCACAAGCAAAAAAAATAAACTCATAAAAAACTCATAACCCATCTCCACATTGAAATCACTTCTGCATACAAGCACTCTGGTTAGGTCAATTAGTCTGACGTCAGTGGTAGAAAAGCTTTTGAAGGTTTATTAAGGGATAAGATACTGGACTTCATAGCAAATCATAATACTATGAGATTGTGCCAGCATGGATTTATGTGTAATAGATCTTGCTGGACTAATTTAATTTCCTTTTATGAGAAGGTGAGCAGGGAGCTTGTTTCTGGATGGCAGTGGATGTGATCTACTTAGACTTTGCTAAAGCATTTGATACATAGAAGGTTACTGGTTAAATTAAGGAATGTGGGCCTGGAACTTAATATTTGTACATGGATAGAGAACTGGCTAAAAGACTACAAAGCATTGTGATAAATGGAACATTTTCTAGATGGACCAGTGTTGTTAGTGGAGTACCGCAGGGCTCTGTACTTGTTCCTTTGCTGTACTTGTTCCTTTGCTTTTCAACTTGTTTATTAATGACCTGGAGGTGATCATTGAAAGTACCTTTTCTATTTTTGCAGATGATACTAGATACTAAATATAAAAAAAATCAGTTTACTCTTTTGAAAAACAGAAATCTGCTGGAGCAGCACTGATAACTGATGCATTTAAAAAAAAAAACATGTTTTCCCATGACAGTATCCCTTTAAGAAGCTCGTATCCTGTTCACAAACAGTTGTTCTGTGGTTATTTTTGATGTAAAAATAGATTGTGTTTGAGATATTATCATTCAACTGACTCTAGAAAAAGAAGTGATAGCTGTTTTATGCTGTACCAGAATCATATGAGATTGAACAGAATGATCTGTAAGTAGAGTACAGGGAAACAGTTTACTGAAATTTCTGACAATAGAGTTTCCATTCTGAATAGAATCACATCCATTTTGTTATAAAGAGAGTTTGATCAGTGGTGTAGAAAATATAGCAGTGATTGAGAATGACAAGTCTAGAGGACAATGCTCTTCTGTTAGTAAAGTAAGTAGTAAAGTAAAGTAAGTAAACCACTGGGTTCATTAGTATTGGTGATGTAAATATATGTGCATGCAAATCATATCCTTGCAGAACTCCCAAACATCCATGTTGAATAATGTATGTATTTTATTCAGTATGCTGAACAGTGGTTCTCTATGAAGATATTATAAAAGTACATTTTTTATCTTATCTTGTAGAGTACACCATCCAGCTAATTTTGCAAGGTCTGGGTTGTTAAATAAGATCACCATCTTTTACTTTTAATCCTCTAAAAGGATCCTATGTTCTTAGTTGCAGGATAAGTGTGCCCAGCAGAGACAATCCATTCTCATTCCTTTTCTATGACAATCCGATTATCCTTCTGTTGAGCCTGAATCTACCATTTAGCGTTCTTGCCAATTTACCTGAGAAGTTGCACTCTCGAGCTTTTCAGAAAAATGAATATCAATTGAAATATCTAAAAATGCAATTTATTTAAAAAAAAGTGCAAGAGGGGGGAATAGTGAGCATGAAAATGCTTCGCTCCTCGTGGAAGCAAAGTGCATTATGGAACATGCAATCCACAAATTGTGAAGATTTTGACTTTTTTTTTACTTCCTTGCACAGTGGAGAAATGTAACTACTAAAATTGTATGTAATCACAGATAATACACTTATTACTGTCATTTATGGATTTAATTTACCAGGGTCGGTGTCCTGTATTCAAGAGAGAGTTCAGTTAATTTTTAGTATGTTGTAGAATGGTCTATTCTTAGCATTTAACTTCATTTTTTATTTTTCTGAATTATTTGCCTTTTTCTTCTGCCTCTTTTCAGTTTTTAAATGGGGGTCACTAACCCTAGCAGCCAAGATACTAATACTCTGGAAAACTGCAATTTTATTGTAACACTTACTTACTAGTCAGGTACTTTCCTATATACTATAATATACTATAATTAAAACCACAGCCTGGTTGCTGGGGTAAATTGGACCTAAGCTACTAGTACAGCTGGTGAATTTTCTAAACGCGAGATTCTGAACAATAAGCTATCAATTAAAGTTGCAAATTGTGTCAACATATCACTGTTTACATCATAATACATTTTATTTAAAGGTTAAATACCCCTTTGAAGCTAAGTACTAAGCAGAGATGACTAATGTTGTTATAGAGCAGCAGGGCAGCACAATGGCATAAGTGTAGCCTTTGTATGTATTATGCATGCTTAAATGGGTTTCCTCCAGGTTCTCTGGTTTCCTCCCGCAGTCCAAAAATATACTGGCAGGTTAACTGGTACCTGCTAACCATAATGAGCGTGACTGACACCATAGTGAGTGTGACTGTGATAGGGACTTTAGATTGTAAGCTTCACAAAAGTAGGAGCTGATGCAATTGATGAATAATCTCTGTAAAGTACTTCTGTAGAGCTGGCAGAATCTTCTCACGGGGCTGCAGCCAAACTCTGCTTGCAAAGTAATAAGCAGCATAAAAATAATAAATTGAAAAAATTCCTTTAAGTGGGTGTTAACTTATTCACAATATTTGATGTGTTGCCTATTTTATACGTGACAGTAGTGGGGATGTCCACCAGTAGATTTACTGAATGCAGATAACAGACAAAAGGTTCTATTTGTGAAGCCAAACACATTGTGCAAAGGCCAAAAAAAAAGCCAAAATCAGCCATTTATTTTTACTTACTTTACTTTGGCTGCAGCCACGTGAGAAGATTCTGCCAGCTCTACAGGATTTGAGGCTTGCTGCAGCTTTTTGCTTAAGTGCTGCAGGTTATTTAACCAAACTGTTTGCGAGATCCATGGCCTCAGCAGTAGTGGCTCTGGTTGGGAGTCTTTCAGATCATCTTCCTGGAAGGCTGGGCAGTCCAGGCTCAGCAGTCCAGTTCCAAAGTGTTGCGAACGGCACCTTAAATCCAGAACCAGTGCTAGGCTCCCTAGTCTCGGCTCTTGCTTCTGCCTTTAACAGCCACCTTTCACCTCGGGAGGAGCCCTCAGCTAATTGGATGTAGCCAGGTCTTACTAAGAGAGGAGCAGAGCTAAAGGTTCTGGATGAGCAAAGGGGCACAATAGTTTCACAAAGATAACCAGGAGATCAGCAAGATACACTAGGAATATACAGCCAGGAACAAGCTAAATTGAAGCTAACAACGGGCAATGAGTTTTCATTCAAAGCCCCTTTAAATACTTTGAATTTCGCACCATTGAACGATGACGTCATCACGCCGGTGCATAAACACAGAAGAGCGCAGCCGTGCGAACCATAGGAGAACCCGGCGCTGAAGGGAACAGGATACATGCGGTGGGCGTCCCCGCCAAAGGCACTGTGGGCTCCCCGCCCGCAACAGGGTAAACCACTAGACCACCAGGAAGAGCCACTGGACCACCAGAGTAAGCCTTCGTCATTACACAGAGGTAGAAAAACCAACACTTCAAGATCTCCCAAGTCCCAGCAAAAGTCCCAGTGACAGGAGACCAGTCCAGTCTCCAAGAGTAGGAGCAAGGCTTCTTCAACTCCAGAAGGTCTGGACAAGAAATTTTAGAGATTCTTGGATGTTGTCTGTCGTAAGGAGAGGTTGGAGTTTGGCCTCAAACCAGCGCAATGCAGACGCAGAGCAGGGAAATTGTGAAGCAATACATTTCAGACCTACTTTTCAAGGAACCAATGTTACAAGTTCTGACAGAAGCGAGGGGAAAAGGATTTTATTCCCCTTTGTTCCTAATAAGCAAGGCTTCAGGCAAGATGAAGCCTATTTAATTGAATTGAAAATTCAGAGTTTCAAGATGGAACAATCCAAATCATGAAGGCAGCCAAACTGGGAGACTGGCTTTGTACCATCAGTTTAAAGGGTGGCTATTTGCATGTGCACATTTGCATGTGTATCACTACTTGGATGATCTCTTATTGGTATCAATGGAGAAGGACATCCTGATGCAACATAGAGACAAAGCCAGACCAAGAGTTCAGCTGGATTCTTAACGAGACAAAAATCCATTTAAGTTCTGGCTCCATGCCTTCCAGGATGAACTATGGTGTCTCTCAGAGTCAATTTGGACAATGTGGCAACTGTTACATACATAAAGAGACAGGGAGGTACTGGGAGCCGCAGCATGATGAGGGAACTACTTCCAATTATGGAGTTTGCTCAGAATATGTGTTTACACATCACGGCTCTACATATACCTGGAGCAGAAGGAAGATCGACTCTGGGGAATGGAGCCATCATCTGGATGTGTTCACTATGATTATATCCAGGTGGGGATGCCCAGAGGTGGACCTCAGGCAACAACGCAGAACCAGAAGGTGAGGAACATCTTCTCCAGGTTTCTTGTCCCTAGGCTATAACAGTGGATGCCTTAGCCTAGGATTGGACAGGCCTGTGGCTGTATGTCTTTCCCTTGATATTCAAGGTTCAACAGAAGATCTTTTTCATCCAGATGGCGGTTATAGTGATACGCCCGGATTGGCCACATCGTCCATTATATTCATTGCTGAGGAGGCAGGTGATAGGTAATTCAATTCATCTGCCGAGTAGGTTCTTTAAGGCAGTAATCAGAATTGCCACCAGCCAAGTCACTCGCCCCTGTTTGGGACTTGCCTTTAGATCTGAAGGCCATTTCTGACAGTACTTTTGAGCAAGGGTCACTTTGGAATACAGCAATGAAGACACCTGTAAGGAGGGCGTGTCAGCTTCAGGCCTTGTAATCAGACTCAGTGGTCCTTACACCAATATTGCAATTCTTGCTTAAAGTAGTTTTTGCGATGCATATGGATTAAACAATAGTTTTGCCAACCTTCAGCCCAGAGGTTGAGACTCTGGGGAACGGAGCCATCATCTGGATGTGTTCACTTTGATTATATACAGGTGGGGATGCCCAGAGGTGGGCCTCAGGCAACGACGCTGGACTAGAAGAAGAGGAACTTCTTCTCCAGGTTCCTTGTCCCTAGGCTATAACAGTGGATGCTTTAGCCTAGGATTGGACAGGCCTGTGGGTGTGTGTCTTTCCCATGATATTCAAGGTTCTACAGAAGATCTTTTTCATCCAGATGGAGGTTATAGTGATACGCCCGGATTGGCCACATCGTCCATTATTTTCATTGCTGAGGAGGCAGGTGATAGGTAATTCAATTCATCTGCCGAGTAGAGAAGATCTTCTGTCTCAGGGGTATCCGTGGCATCCAAATCCTGCCAGGTTGAGCCTAATGGCATGGAGACTGAGAGGGGAAAGCTAAGGCTGTTCGGAAGCTGTTATTGATACCTTGTTAAAATCAAGAAAGGCCAATACATCTCATAGATATTGTTATCTAGCAAATTTTCCAGTCATGGGTGAAAGAAAATTCTGTTGATCAATGGGATGCCAAATATACTTGAGTTCCTTCAGTTGGGCCTAGAGAAAGGGCTTCCAATACTCATAGGGGTAAATTTATCAAAGAGTGAAGTTCCGCCACTAGAGTGAAATTCCGCAGTTCTCAATTCATTTCTATGGGATTTTGAAAGGCGTATTTATCAATGGGTGAAAGTGAAAGTTAACCCTTTGATAAATACGCCTATAAAAATCCCATAGAAATGAATGGAGAGTGGTGGAATTTCACTCTAGTGGCGGAACTTTACTATTAACTTCCCTCTTTGATAAATATACCCCTTAGGGTACAGTTATCAGTGTTTTCATCAATTCTGGAGAGAAAATGGGTAATAGGTTCTTTAAGGCGGTGATCAGAATTGCCACCAGCCAAGTCACTCACCCCTGTTTGGGACTTGCCTTTAGTCCTGAAGGCCATTTCTGTCCTTTTGAGCAAGGGTCACTTTGGAATACAACAATGAAGACACCTGTAAGGAGGGCGTGTCAGCTTCAGGCCTTGTCATCAGACTCAGTGTTCCTTACACCAATATTGCAATTCTTGCTTAAAGTAGTTTTTGCGATGCATATGGATGAACCAATAGTTTTTCCAACTTTCAGCCCAGAGGTTGAACTCAAGACTAATTGATGTGGAGGTTGTTAGGTGTGCACTATTGTCTGCCTATGTATCTGCAAAGAACGGAGAATATCAGAAAAACTGAGCGTCTTTTCTTAGTTCCAGTGGAGGCTATAAAGGGAGAGGCTGCCAAGACTGCTATATTGAGCAGATGGATAGTGACAGAAGAACTGGTTAAGCAGGTACTTGAGGGATCAGAGCACACTCAACGAGAGCCATGGCTTTATCATGGGCAGCAGAAGCAGGAGCACAGCCTGAGTCAATCTGCAGGGCCGCGACTTGGTCAACCTTAGACATCAGACATTATAGATTAGATGTTAGCTCTGCATCTATGGCGCAGTTTGGCCATTAGGTACTGCAGGCTGCATCTGTAAATAATTACATTTCTGTTTGAGCATTCATTTGTTGCCCTCATACTTTATTACAATTTGCTAGGGAAAGATCCCATTGACTCATACATTACCTTGACAGCTTTTACAGTAGATGCCAAAGTTTTATATTTGAGTTTTTGATGCCTCTTTTTGTTTAATAAATGTTGAAAAATTGTGGTTTAAACTAAATTATTTAAATGTGCGATTTTTAGAGCAAAAAAATTTAATTTGTGGGAAAAACAGATTCAAATTTATAAATCAGACCTTTAGGGTAGATTATGAAAATATGAGATTAGAGTTTAACACGGAAAAATTCACCCACTTTCTAATAATTTCTACGGGATTTTTAGAAGCAGACTCGGAATTACTCGTTTTTCTTCTCCTTCATAGTAAAATATTAAATATCTTATAATCAATTTTATTTTTAGAGTGTGATATTTGTCTACCATCTTATTTTGTCCAAATGCCAATTGCCATTGTCCTCAGTAAGATGAAATAGGCCCAGAGTTTGATCCTTTTCAGATATTAGCTCTAGAGGCTGATGAATTTGAGAGGAAGTTCCATAGCCACCACAATAATGAATATTCTTTCAGCCATTTATATTGGGTCATTTATCAGCTGATTAGCCAATAAATGACCCAATCTACAAGGGTGAAAGTTGTTCATTGCATTAAACAGAAAACGAAACAAAGTAATTGTATTAATCCTGAAAGTATGTGAAAAACATTTTTTTGTGATGTTTTTTATGACTACACAGGACAAAGAAAATGTGTAGGCAGCTCTATGTTCCTACTACCCACTTCTTCGCCCCTTCTTCACCCACTTTCCACTAGGAGACTCTTATTAATAATAATCAAGTATTGCCAATTTGATTGATTTTTTGTTTTTTTTGGAGTGAATTATTTGCAGTGAAAACAGTGTTATTTAGAAACAAAAACTACACCATAAAAAAATCAAGACAGAATCCATTTAAAGTCTTACAACTGTACAGTATGCATTGAGTCTATTATGTTATTACTACTGATGACTCAGTAGTAGCATTAGCTTTTGTTTGCATTCCATTGAAGTTATTGATTGCTGGGACTATTCTAACAAATCTGTGCATTCTGGTTATTACCTCTGAGAGCTCAATGGAAATTGTTTTGACCCGGTTCTACTCCCATGTAAAAATCAAACACCAATACAATCCAGTATAATACAAATCAAATGTTTGTGAATCGTTTAACTTTCACAAGCAAAAAGAAGCTGCTTTTTATTTAAAAGTACATGTTTTTTTAGATCCTGGTATAGACCTCTTTACTCTTTTACTCTTTCTAAATAGAAAAATAAAAGTGTAGAGGAATTTATTTAAGTCTATCAGAATGTTCACAATTTGAGTTACAGCATCCTGTCATAGCATAAATGACTTTCATTTGTGTGTAAATGTGAGGAGAGATGATAAAAGGAAGCTATTGAAACCATGCCAGGCTTGCTTCCTTTTTTAATGACCAAAACAAAGCAGTCATGCCCAATGGGTCTAACAATCAGTGGCATTGTCTCTGCTCTGTCTCTGCTTCTTGACAGTCTATTAATTAGCCTTGTCACTTCCTTCTGAGCATCTTTCATTAAGCTCGTATGTGTTTCTGCTGTTTCAGTACTTCCATTGGCATGTTTTCAGCACCCGAAGAGGGTGTAATCAGTTTACAATTACTGTAGGGTTACCACCTGTCCGGTTTTGACCCGGACAGCCTGTTTTTTTTGAAGGGCTGCCTGGTTTTCCAAATTAACAAAACTCGGCAGTATTGGCAATGGTTGACACAGCAATAGGTCAATCTCAGGCCCGGACTGGCAATCTGTGGGTTCTGGCAAATGCCAGATGGGCTGCTGTATGGTTCCATAGAAAGTTACCATATAGTGGGCTGGTAGGAGGCTGTTTTGGGCTGGTAGGGGGCTGTTTGGGCCTCTGTGTACTTGGAATGGCAGGGCCTATTTTGACTCCCAGTCCAGGCCTGGTCAATCTCCATGCCCCCCTCCATGTCATGGCCCCGCCCCCTGCTTGGTCTCGACCGGGCTAAATGGTGGCAGCACTAGGATACTGCATTTCTTTCTAAATTACTAAGTGCATGCCAGGGACCCATAGGGTAACACTCCCCTATGGCTTTTAATGCCTACACTTCCTTGTTCTCTGGTTGCTGGACAAAAGTTAATGTATCTACTTTTGCTTATTAGCTTAATGTGTACAGAGTATCATTGGCCCAGAAGCTGATGACAAGTTCCTGCCACACTTCAGTATAGTGCTTGGCAGAGGGCAGGGCTTCCTTTTTCCCCTGCCACTCCAGGAGGGAGTGGAAGGTAAGGGGAGCCTGGAGCTTAGGCCTCAGTAAAGGGGCAGATTTGGTGAATACAGGGCTACAGGGACCCTGTGAATGAGATGTAGTCAGGACTGGGTAGTTCTCTGTTACAGCACTTTCTAGGAAAGTGAAGCAGATAGATCTAGTTTAGCAAGAGCAGCCTGTCTCCAACTAGAAGGGATAGCAAGGGGTAGCTCTCCCCTCAGGCAAGACTGGCCTATAGTGTAGGGATCACAATCTAAAAGGGGTTTAGGCTTAGTGATTTCCCTGATCCAACGTGTGGGGATCCAAGTCACATTACAGAGATCCTGATGGTGCATCTATCCATGTGGTACTCTATCTCCACAGGGATGTCACAAGGTGCTGACTCTGAAATGCTGTGATGTTATCTGACGGGTATGTGATAAATCTAAATAAAAAGATTGTGAATAAAGCCTGTTGCTATTTGTTGTGTTCAAGAACCTTCTGGCATCTTATTATTTTATTTAGTCATGCAGCACAAGTGAGGTGTAGTTGCGCAACACCATTCCTTCACCTTTTAAAGTAGCAAAGGCCCATCCTGTGGAGAGAAGGTCAAATGTAACCAGTGCTCTGCCTGTTCCTAGTCGGACAAGGTCTAGCCTAGTCTAGATGGGGTTACATATATATATGTGTGATGAGTATTTTTCTTTCTCCAAGCCTGAGTTGCAGAACAAAAAAAGTACATATTTTAAAAAACACAAAACAATAAAGACTGATTGCAAATCATTTTAGAATACTGATTTCTAAATTATATAAAAAGTACATTAAGGTAATTGATCTAGCCCGTTCAAAATAAAATGCCTTATTTATCAAGTAAACCGTGCGACTGTAGCCTAAATGCTACAATAATCACTGTAGATTTTATGGCACATGTTCAGCAGTTATAAATTCACATTTTTTGCATGATATTGTTAAAAGCCTTAATTTGCAATTCTAAACATGTTCTTTGATAGTGAAAAATGAATGCTTTTTGTTTACTGACTCATGCTAATTTGTTCTTTGAGAATTGTGTAAAATGCAAATTACTTTTCAGTGTTACAGTACAGTATAGTTAAAACTATAATTAGAAAGAAAAATAAAACACCTCATTATGTGAGATTTATGGTTGCTCATGTCATGCTTACTTTAAAACGTATAATATTTTAAAATCCTTGGCTCATTCAGCATCGCCATACTTTTAGATGGTCAGACTCAGATGATTAGTTTGCAAGCTAAGTCATCAGAGAACTGCAATGTCAGCTCATGGATTGCCAGTTTTCGTAGCTCTAACAACACCTTTAATAAACAGACCAGTGTGAGACACCATGTATAGACTGTTCTTAGTGAGCTAAATTCTATAGCATTGATTGCAGTGCTTGCATTCTCTTACAGTGTTATGTATGTATGTATGTATATTTTTATTTGTAAAGCGCTCCTTGAGGGCAAAGCACTGTACAGCAAAACAATAAATTAGTAGTAACAAACAAGGGGTCATTGGAATAAAAAGTAACAATAAGTGCATTATTAGAAATACAATTCACATAAATATAAAAAACATAATTACAATACAGATTAAGTGCTCAGTGTCAAGGAAACAAAAGGCTAGATGACCCTAACCGTAGGGCTTACAGTCTAAATGGGAGGGTAACATACAGACACAATTCAGAGGGGTATTAAGGTGCTGTGGGTTACAGTTTGTTACACTGTTATATAAGTGCCAGTTCAGGTGTTATCCAGGTGCCCCCAGATGTAGTCTTTGAGTTTTGTTTTAAAAACATTGAAGGAGGATTCTCTCCTGAGAGATTCAGGAATGGCATTCCAAATATAAGGAGTCGCAAGAGAGAAGGGTTTGATACGGGAAACAGCAGTAGTAGTGGGGGGTACAACCAAGCGGTTGCTATGAGAGGAGCGGAGGTTTCGGGCAGGAACATATAGAGAGACAAGAGATGAGATGTAGTTAGGTGCAGAGGAATGAAGGGCTTTGATGAGGTTATGAGGAGGAGTTTGCAAGTTATTCTTTGTTTTATAGGAAGCCATGATAAGGACTTCAGCAGCGGAGGGGCCTGTACCCTTTTGGATGAGAGGAGGAGAATTCTGGCGGCAGTGTTTAATACAGACTGTAGAGGGGAGAGATGGGAGTTAGGGAGGCCAGTTAGTAGAAGGTTACAATAATCTAGTCTGGATAGGATGAGAGCATGCATGAGCGTCTTGGATGTATCAGGTGAAAGGAAGGGACTGATTTTGGCAATATAGCGTAAGAAAAAGCGTCAGGTTTGATAAGTTCAGTTTTTGTTGAGTTTGAGGTGGCGCTGGTTCATCCAATTTGAGTTAGCCAGGAGGCAGTTAGAGATCTGAGCCTCTGTTTCAGCTGTCAATGAAGGGGTGGATAAATATATTTGGTTATCATCAGCATACAGATTATAATTAAAGCCAAATGAATGGATGAGATCTCCCAAAGACAGAGTGTACAGGGAGAACAACAACGGACCAAGTACAGAGCCTTGCGGCACCCCCACATTAAGTGGGACTGGAGATGAGGTTTTGTTATTGGTCATGTGCTACTCACATCCTATGATTATGTTGCAGTGCATCCAAAAACATATGATCCCTCTACAGCCAAGTAAGGATTGAATGATCTTGTCTGTAATCTTAAACTTTAAACCTACCTCTGAAAAAAATTCTGCTTGGGTAATGAAGTTCCAGCCTAAAGTTAAATATAGATGTTATGGCCTGAAGAACATACCTTGACCATAACCCTAGGGCAATATAGAAGGTTAGCCATGACTTATCACAGGTACAGGTGAGCATTGATTGTGGTTAATGCAATGTCCATGAGTCCTACGCTATTTGTGAGCATTCTAAATGTGTATGTGTAGTGCATTTAAAATCAAGTCCCCCAGCAAACAATGTGAGTAGTAAGACCATGATGCACTAACACTTAACTCAGGAGCTATTTTGGCCAAAGTGTGGTACTAACACCTAATTTTATGTAATAATTATTTATTTTGCCGGCAATGTTTCTTATTTCTTTTTTTTTTTTTGTGTAAAAATTTTGTCTTTTATCGTTTGTGCTGGCACAAGGGTGTTTTTTTTTCTGTGTTTAAGACTATATCAGGCTCTTTTTAAAAAGCTGGGTAGGTGTGCTCAATTTTTTCTTCTCATTGGTGAAAAAAATAGACCCACCAAAACCTTTGTATTACTGCAGAGGAACCGAAAATGTTTAAAAAGTGAATGCATTACCATTTTAGAGGTAACGGACCATGCATTGAGTAAGTGTAAGACATAAAATTCATGTTATGAGGGTTATTTACTAAAGTCCGATTTTTTTTCTGGTCAAACTTTTAAAGGGGAAAACAAATTATATCTAATTAAAAAAAGATACTGCCAAAAGTCAGAATAAAAAAGTACTCCATCTCAAACCTGCCGAGGTTATGTAGAAGTCAATGGCAGATGTCCCCTTTACAGTAAGAAGATATCCTGATCTGCACTGGGTTTCGTACAATAATTCGAAGATGTATTTCTCAGGTGTAAAAATCCCAAAAAAATGTACGATTCTGATTTTTTTTCACTGTATTATCGAGTCTTTTGCCACAGATTTTTTCATGAAAATCTATTGATAAAATGTCAGAGGGAATTTGGTTGGAATGTTTTTAACAAAATAACGAGTAATTTTCGGAGTTTGATTAATAACCCCCCTACGTGTTGCTTTTGCTGTCTGCAGAAATACTAAAATTGAGATGTTTACTATTATTATATTGATAAATCAGAGCAAAACAAAACCTTTTTTGTTGTCACTGTGACTGCTTTTGGCAATCTTTCCTAATCTATGTTATAGAATTTACAACCTATACTTGTTTCCTAAACAGCTGAAAAAATAAGCGGGCTGTCCAACAATTGTCAGTAGGAACCCCATATTGACTGAGTCAGGTTTTGGCAACTGAAATACAAAATCACTCCACCTTGCCAGATGGAACTTTGATTTGAAATCTGATGGGATTTATTTTTGATCCATGAAAGAAAAATCCACATATGCAGAAAACATCTAATTTGCTTGTGTTAACCTCAATGTAGTATGAACCTCAAGCCTTGGGGGGTGCCCTAACATTTGACACCCCCTCTTCGATTGAACCTTTCCTTCTTCTTTAAGATGGGGATGGAGAGCTCTATTAGAAATTAGAGCAGACATCATGTTAAATTACAGAAATAAATGAGAACTTTAGCAGAGAACCTTAACAGAAGAGATATGCCAAATACATTTTAACTAAATCATCCCTAATAATTCCTGTTAATATATGTGTGCAATAAAATGTTCTGAGGTTTACCTTGCAAGCGTGCATAATTGTATCTCCTATCTGTTAAATGTATTTTCTGTTTTATTGTTAAATACCTATAAAACTCTAATTGCAGATGTCTGTGTCATCGAATTTTGCTCATATTCAATATCCACCAAGGAACAAATGTATACAATTAATTATGCAGATTTATAAATCATGTTAAAGAGCTGCCTTATATTTTTTCATTTGTATCAAGATGTTGGGTTGGGTATGTTAAACATTCATTATTATTTTAACTAAAGTCCAACTAATTAACTAAGTTTTTTATTTGATACAGTTGTGTTCTGAATAATAGCAGTCCGACATCACTAACCTGATCAATCACTGTTTTTGGTAGAAATTATATTTCTACATGGCAAATCATTTACTACAGACCCAACAGTCATGACATTCATGCTGCTTATTCTGTGTAATTGAATCATTAATTGAAGATTGTTCTAAGTAATAGTAGCATTCAAAATAATAATAGCTTATTCCAAATAATAGCAGTGTGGAGTTCAATTAGTGTGAACATTCGTTCTGTGAAAAACAGGTTGATTACAGCCCTTATTTAAGGAAAGAAGGCAGCAAATGTGCATGCTAGTTATATTGCATTTTTCTCTGAAAATCTTAGTAAAATGGGTCATTCCAGACATTGTACAGAAGAACAGCGTACTTTGATTAAAAATTTGATTGGAGAAGGGAAAACATTTAAAGAAGTCCAGAAAATGATAAGCTGCTCAGCTAAAATGATCTCAAATGCTTTACAAGGGCAATCAAAACCTGAAAGACGTGGAAGAAAAAAGAAAACAACCATTCGACTCCAATAATCAGCTCCAATAAGATTGACTTTATGGAGTGGCCAGCCCAATCCCCGGACCTTAATCCAATAGAAAACTTGTTTTTGACATCAAAAATGCTGTTTCTGAGGCAAAACCAAGAAATGCAGAAGAATTGGGGAATGTAACAGGTGCCAGAAGTTGGTGGACTCCATGTAACACAGATGTGCAGCAATTCTCAGAAACACTGCTTATACAACTAAATATTAGTTCAGTGATTGAAAGGAAAGCAAAAACTTTAAATATTTTTCAGTTTATACAGTGAATGTTTGAGTTTGTAGAAAAAAAGAAGAATGCAGAGACTGTTCCCAATGCGTTTGTGAGTATGGAAATAAAAGCTATTATAAGGAGTTTGAAATGTATTCACTTTGCTCACACTGCCTTTATTCTGAACACAAATGTACTTCCATACCTGTATTTTAATAAAGGGAAGCCTAATACACAGAAAAAGAGTAATTTTATGCTAAAATAATGGGCAGAACACTAATGTTAGATTGCCCACTGAAGTGGTGAATTTCTATGCTGTATAAAAAATACAGTAAATCACAAAAAACGTTAGGGAATGTTTAATCCATGTATGAAAACTCACTACAAAAATAAATATGTAATTTAAAGCATACAAATAAGAAATTAAAAAAATAAGTGTCACTTGGCTTCAGTAAACAAGACTATGGGAAGCATTAAAAAGTTGAAAATGGCCTCATAGTTCCTTTTTCATAAAGTTAAAAATAGTGTTTGATTTTTGTATGGCGTATAAATACTTAAGTACATTCAGCTGGAAGAATAGAGAAAGAAGCTTCATAGTTAAAGTTACATTGTCTTTACATAGTAGCTGCCAAGATAATCTAAACGTATAATTACATCCAAGCTGTCATTTGCATTCATTACGGTATCATGTGAACAATCAGATTCCAAGATTCCCCAGTCTTATGAACACAAAGTCATGTCAGAACTGTAAGTAAAACTGACATAAAGAGATGTGCTAAATGGATAGACAATAGCCATAAAACATGCTTTCTGCAGCTGCCATCTACATTTGGTGAGGCTTAACCATTTTTGCAAAAACATGTTTTTCCCTTCAAATCTAAGTTTTTTCTAAGTGTTGGAATGAATCACGCTGCAATTACAAATATAATTATATACAATATAATTATAAAAACAAAATAAATAGCTTCGAAAAATAACAGCTATGGCTGTAGAGATACTTTAAAGAACAACTAAAACCTAACGAATTGTGAGGCAAGAAATGGCGTACTTTAAGCAAATATATATTGGGCTGGAGATAAAGGAATCATCTGACAAAGATCACTGTTTTCTTGAGTGCCCCTGTCATCTATGTGACTTGTGTGACTTAACATTTCTTACAACTCAAGAGTCGCCCATGGTGCTTATAGATAACCCATATTCCCTTTTGTAAATATAGGCAGATGTCTACACGTTTAAAACAAATTGCCTATGGGTCCTAAATATGTTTTGGGTTTAATTAGTCAACCAAGACTCTTAATCTCCTCTTTACCCTGAAAATCCATAGCTGTCTCTATAAAACAAAATAAAGAGCACAAAGGAAAGGAAACCCCTATGGCGATGCTTACTGTGATGAAATGGACATCATTGATGCCCCTTATTTTATTGTAAGGGTGTTGCATGGCTAACAGAGTATGGACAACCCAGACATACCAACTTGATTTTTAGCTGACCCTTTGACTCTGTCTAGGGATGTCAAAGAATTGTATTAGTAGTCACCCAGCCCAGCTGCTGCAACAATATTAATGTCTGACCTGGTCCCATAGCATTGCTGTTATCTCATGTAAAGTAACACATAGCAAATGGTCTTTTTAAATATTTTGGCTAAATAGTAGGAGAAAATAAATTGTCACAGTTGACCCAACTGAAAGTCCATTAGACTAAATACATGTGGCTTCCAAATATTTTAGATACTTTAACAAATGATGGATTTGTTTTATGCTACTGTTTCCAATTCTATATTTTCTTTCGTTTTGTTTAAGAGCTGAAGTAATGGGTATGGCATAAATATGACACAAATACTGCCCCACCCCCCACATACACACACACACTTCCTGCCATTGTCCAGTACTACAAGAGGTGAAAACAAGTGCAATCCTAGTAATCCATTGCACCCTGTGTGCATGAAGCTTTAACTAATCTTCTATATATATGTCGGGGGGCCTATCGGCTCCCAGCGGGGTAGTCCAGACCAAGGAAGAAGCTTTAGCACAAAGTCCAAGTTTGCGGTACAGACAAGGGTTCAGGAACAAATGTAGTCAAATCCAGCCAATCATTCAATAGGCAGGCAGATAAATAGCAAGGTCAAGGTACAGGCAGGGTCAAAGACCAGAAATCAGCAATAATCAGCAACGGAATATAGAAACACCCAGGAATGCACAAAACAAATCCTATAGTTGGGCATTGAACCGGCATCCTGGGCGTCCTTTTATTTTGAATTTGGCACCAACACACCGTCGTGACTTCATGCTTTTGTGTGCTGACATCAACGCGCCGATGCCCGAAACCACGCGGCAACCATTGCCGCCACCATTTTGTATTCTCCGTGGACGGGAGCAGGAGTGCTCCGCCACGCTCCTGACAGTATAAAAGCAAGTTGATTATTTGCAGTGCGTCAACAACAAATGTATGCATATTACCATACATCCCGCTGATTCCTCCTCTGCCTGATACATTGCATTTAGGTGCTGATTTTTATCCATCACAAAAACATATTTTTGCCATTTTGAAGTTAAATTAAAAATTGACTTCAAGCGCACGTGGCTATTTCATCTGTTTGTTACATTTATTTTTCATCTTACAGTTGAATAGCTATAAAGTTCTAATTTATAATGCATGCCTTATGGGATCCCATTCACATTTAACATTCACAAGAAGATAAAATTATTCAATTAATTTTGCAGAGAGCAAATGTTTGAATGGGGTTCTTAAATTTTTGAAGAGTTGCATCACATTCTCAGTTGATGTAGGATGCTGCTTCAAGGTTATTTGCCTTCAGCAACTCAATAAAGAATGCTGGCTTTTATTCACTGTATCAACATTTAGCTGCTGAATCGTGCTGCCTTTTACCATTCAGTTTTAACTGCTGACAGTGACATAACTAGATATTACTGGGCCCCACAGCAAATTATTTTTCAGGCCTGTTTTACCAATGTTTAGTCAAACTTCATATGAATTAGGACCTCGAATTGGGGCCCCTATACCTCCTATGCCCCCCTGCAGCCGCATTTGTTTTTAGATGGGGTCAGTGACCCCCATTTGAAAGCTGGAAAAAGTGAGAAGAAGAAGGCAAATAATTGAAAAACAATAACGAAAAAATATCATGACCAATTTAAATGATGCTTAGAAGTGGCCATTCTATAACATACTAAAAGTTTACCGAAAAGTGAACCACCCCTTTAAGTAAGTTTTAAGTGTTAATTATTTGGAACCATTTTTACCGGACATATAAGCTCATGGGCCACAGTAGAGAGAAATTTAACTCACCACACAAAGTATTGTGATGCCATACTGTGCATCTTAATAAAACACATTTTACTGGCCACTACTGGTTTTCTATAGTTGCAGCATTTTAGGGAATAAACAACATGGGAGTTACTTATCAAAATCCAAATTTATTTTCTGACCAAATCCACACTGACTTTCCCCCCTATTTATCAATAAATGTTCACAAAAAACTCTTGTGCAGGAAAAGACTTGATAAAATCATGAAAAAAATCCAAATCATACAATTTTTTCAGAATTTCAATTCAATTCAATGCCTTTTCTGGATTTGACCCCACAAAACCTGTGACTTTTTTCGGTTGTGACGCCCGAATCCAAAAAATCTTTGGATTATTGCACAAAACTCAGATCAGGATATCTTCAAAATGTCAACGGGCCATCTGTCATTGACTTCTACATGAACTCGGCAGGTCTGAGTTGGAGTACTTTTTTATTCTGACTTTTTACACCATCAGAGTTTAATAAATCTTTTTTTTTTTTAAAAGTCAGACCAGAAAACAAATCGGACTTAGAGATCCATGGATGTTATTTTTTACATTTAAGCAGTACACTATCAACAAGATAGCTGCTAATTGTAAAGGCTTGTTGTCCACTCTTATTGCTACTGAAGTGTTAACCATCTTTTTCTTTTGTGTTATGGAAAGTTTCAACACCATTGCAGGATTGTTCTCCTGAAATGAAATACATGTTGTTAACTGAGCGTGACTGCATTTTCTGAGTGCTTCACAACCAGGTCAGAGCTGCCTCTCTTGTGTCTTGGCCCACAGGGACAGTCACAATTGGAATCTAATCATGCATTTCTGCCTGAAGATCTCCAATTCTGGAGTAAATCAGATATTGTCTAGTTATCTTTCAATACATTTTAGCTTGCATAGTTAAAGTAGTTAATCATAGACCAGACAGACTATTACAGACACAACTATATGAAGAATAAACTTGGTGCTTGAAAATGAAGGGGTCATTTCACATGCTCTTTTTTAGAAATGGAACCCCATTACTGCAGATTCTTGTGGGAAGGACGTAAAGCTCCATGTGTACCATTTAATCATAAGCTCTAGGTGTAAAATACGGAGGGTTCAGTTAAAAACTCAAATACAGATAACTAGTTTGGATGCAAAATTGAGCGGTCATTGATGCTATTTTAAAAAGTAATTGAGCTCATGCAAGCATCTCTGCGTTGAGTGCCAATGCACCTCTTCAGCTTCTCTGATTAATTACCTGAGAGTGCATGCAGGGTTGCCTTAATGGGTTGTGTAGAATCTTGGCCCACACACACACACAGAAGGATTTGGTTGTAGTCTTTATTCAACAGACTGCAGAACTGCTTAGCCAGCTCCACATGGAAAGTGTCATAACCATAGAATCCTAGGATACTCTAGGATTCTCCCTGGACTGCTGTAGAGGGTGCCCTCTAGTGTCAGCAGTGCTGCATAGCAATAAACATAGACAAGGCATAATAAACATGTCCTTAGAAGGGCTGTTACTAAACAATACAGGTTGCATCAAAAACCCAAGTGTATTAGATGATAATGGCATTATTATTGCTATGCACCAGAAGTGACAACATCCCAAAACAAATGCAAAGGTAAAGCATGTGATATAACTTACAAGTGATTCCCCAAAGTGCACACTAATTTGCACCCATATTGATCACACGCAAGTTACTGTGGGTGTAGCTTATTGTGAGTGTGATTTGCATTGTAATTCTGGGGGGAAATGCTGCATTGTGGGTACAAAAACATGCCAACTTGTGTTGGATGCAGTTTGGCATGTTTAGATATAAGCTTTAATAAGATATTCTACTTAATAGTTTAGACAATTAAAAATAAAAATCCCCATGTTAAGAGACAAAAAATGCCACCAGAAATAACTGATTCCCCCCCCAAACCTCTGCCATAGATTCTTGGGTTTGTTATCTAATTCAGATACAAAAGCAATTCTCTGTATGAGTATCTATTTAGCTGATATGCTATCAGTGACTTCCAACAGGGTCAACTGAGTTTCTAGACCCACTCATTCATTTCTAGCATCACTCATAAATCACTTCACAGCAACACCATTTCAAAAAGATTATTTGGTAACCTCTTGGATGGTTCAAATAAATCTTAAGGTAAATCATAAATGAATTCTCTAGTGTTGTTGCCCTGTTTCAAAAGAGGAAGCTTTCTGTAACCCTTTGTAAACCTTAGTTTCCACAATTTTGTCATCATTGTTGCCTATTTACGCTCTGTAAAAGAAACCGAATTCGGGGCTGAATATGTTTATTGAGTTCCCTTGTAGGGATGTAGCGAACGTCGGAAAAAAAGTTTGCGAACATATTCGCGAACTTGCGCAAAAATGCGAGCGGTTCGCGAACGGTTCGCGAACCCCATAGACTTCAATGGGAAGGCGAACTTTAACATCTAGAAAAGACATTTCTGGCCAGAAAAATGATTTTAAAGTTGTTTAAAGGGTGCAACGACCTGGACAGTGGCATGCCAGAGGGGGATCAAGGGCAAAAATGTATCTGAAAAATCTGCCTGTGTGTGCTTGGAAGAGATAGTGTAGGGGGAGAGCTGTTAGTGATTTCAGGGACAGATGATAGTAAGTTTGCTGGCTAGTAATCTGCTTGATACTGCTCTGTATTGGAGGGACAGAAGTCTGCAGGGATTTGAGGGACATTTTAGCTTAGGTAGCTTTGCTGGCTAGTAATCTACTGTTCTCTTTAAACAACTGCCATACGTTGACCTTGTAGGCATTGTTTGCCCAGTTTTTTTGGACGCAGCCACTGAAGCACAGTTGCCAGAAAAAATATGCCATATAAATGCTGAAAATAGTCATTTTTCGCCATACGTTGACCTTGTAGACATTGTTTGCCCAGTTTTTTTGGACGCAGCCACTGAAGCACAGTTGCCAGAAAAAATATGCCATATAAATGCTGAAAATAGTAATTTTTCGCCATACGTTGACCTTGTAGACATTGTTTGCCCAGTTTTTTTGGTTGCAGCCACTGAAGCACAGTTGCCAGAAAAAATATGCCACATAAATGCTGAAAATAGTCATTTTTTGCCATATACGTTGAGTCAACGTATGGCAAAAAATGACTATTTTCAGCATTTATATGGCATATTTTTTCTGGCCTCTGTGCTTCAGTGGCTGTGGCCAAAAAAACTGGGCAAACAATGCCTACAAGGTCAACGTATACACTACTACAGCGGTGGATACGGATTACGTAAAATATATGAATGCTGCTTGAAAAAAAGTAACTCAAGTGGTTTTTCTAGAGACGATAATATTATCAATATTTAGACAAAATGTGAACAAGGTCACACAGCTCGATGGCGGGTTGAAGAAAACAGTGTGCAAATAATGCCTACAAGGCCAACGTATACACTACTACAGCGGTGGATACGGATTACGTAAAATATATGAATGCTGCTTGAAAAAAGTGACTCCGGTGTTTTTTCTGGAGACGGTAATATTATGGATATTTAGACAGAATGTGAACAAGGTCACACAGCTCGATGGCGGGTTGAAGAAAACAGTGTGCAAATAATGCCTACAAGGCCAACGTATACACTACTACAGCGGTGGATACGGATTACGTAAAATATATGAATGCTGCTTGAAAAAAGTGACTCCGGTGTTTTTTCTGGAGACGGTAATATTATGGATATTTAGACAGAATGTGAACAAGGTCACACAGCTCGATGGCGGGTTGAAGAAAACAGTGTGCAAATAATGCCTACAGGGCAAATAATGCCTAAAAGGTCAACTTATACACTACTACAGCGGTAGTAAAATAAAAAAAAGTAAAATAAAAAAAAAATGAATATTAAAAAAAAAAATTAAAGTTGGTGCTGCTGAACTACTAGGAGCAGCAGATTAGCACACCAGTCCCACTCCCCAACACTGCTAGACTAATAGCACTGGGCTCTTATAGTAGTAGTAGTAGTAGTAGTAGTAAAACAACAAAAAAATAAATAAAAGCAGTCCTTACAAGGACTACTGTTATTGCAGCAGTCAGCAGATGAGATCAGAAGCAGGACAGCTGCCCACTGCAGCTACATACAGAGCACTGCAGTAGAAGGTAGATTACTAGCCAGCAAAGCTACCTAAGCTTAAATGTCCCTCAAACCCCTGCAGACTTCTGTCCCTCCAATAACAGAGCAGTATCAAAACGATTACTAGCCAGCAAACTTTCAACTGTCCCTGAAATCACTAACAGGCAGCAGCTCTCTCCCTACACTATCTCTTCAGCACACACAGGCAGAGTGAAAAAACGCTGCAGGGCTTCGGTTTTTATAGGGAAGGGGAGTGGTCCAGGGGAGAGCTTCCTGATTGGCTGCCATGTACCTGCTGGTCTGGGGTGAGAGGGCAAAAAAAAGCGCCAACAATGGCGAACCCAAAATGGCGAACGTCGCGCGACGTTCGCGAACTTCCGGCGAGCGCGAACACCCGATGTTCGCGCGAACAAGTTCGCCGGCGAACAGTTCGCGACATCTCTATTCCCTTGTACTGAAAACACTGTTTACTGTGTATCATTCACATCAGATCCCATACAGTCATTATGCAGAAAGTTCCATATTACGGGAAATCCGTCTCCCAATAGAGTCAATTATAAGCAAAAAATTGTCCTTGATGGTTACTAGGTTGGATGAATCCATATCGTGGCAAACAATCATACTGGGTTTATTTAGTGTTTAAATGATTTAAAGCAAACGTATAGTATTGTGATTGAATTTACAGAAAGTTCCCTTATCTGGCAAACCCCAGGTCTCAAGCATTCTGCATAATAGATCCTATACCTGTACTAAAACACAATGCACACATTGTTACTATTGAACTGTATCTGGCTGCGGAACATGCACCCAGAGGCAGGGTTCCAGTAGATAATTACTGCAGCCACTGAAGTTACATAGCCAGGGCTTTTGTTATTACTTATTCAAAGGGCCTTATTTACTAAAGTGTGCAAGGTACAAAGTACTTGGTCCCATTGCAAAATCATTTTAGGTCTCCAAACCTTGTGCAAGATAATCTGTTTCACATATTGTCAGGAGCACTCCGTTGTGGAGAGCTCCACTTAGTGGATTAGATGGTGGCGCCTAGGACTGCGCACCGATGTCATCGTGCTGTGTTTGTGACGTCATCATGAAAACGGCATGACAATTCTTAATAAAAGAAATGCCAAGACATGGGTTCAATGCCCGAAATAGTTTGTTGGCATGCTATATAATTTGTTATTAACTGATTCTTGGACTTTAAATGTTCTGCATTGTTACTGACCACGACTGATTGCCACCTGCATTTGAAACCTTTTGCCTGAATTTCGACTTTGATCTTTCCTGATCCCTTGGCTACCACGTACTGAACATTATACCTAGTGCTTCCTCCTCGGTCCATACTTGTCTGCCTATTGAGCCGTAGGATCCTGACTAGGCAATATGTTGTCTGGATTTGCACTTTTCTGGTAGAATTTTATCAGCCTGCATTTGATGTCATGGGGACAGGGCAGTGATGTCATGGGGCAGGGAATGGGAGGATCAGAGGAAGTCTGTAAAATGTACACAGTGGGAACAGCGATGGATGACTTATTAGGCAGGCTAGGTAGAAGAGCAGCTCAGGAACAGGTGCAAAATATTACAAATTTACCAAGTACATTGCCAGTAAACTGTGAAATATTCACATATGCATATGTAAACTTAATTTCACTCCTGCAAAATTTGGATAAAATATGAATCAAGCTCGACTGATAATGGAGACCATGACAGAGAATGCACATAAGATGAATGAGGATGAGATGAAGTTGTAAGGGGCAAGTTATGTACTGTATACATGTATTAACAAACTCCATGATGGGGAGGAATGGGACATAAAAGTAGAGGCATATGCTTCATGCATCCTGCAATTTGAAGATATCAACACTCACCCAAAATGGGAGCTTTGAAACTATATTTGTACTTGGTGTTTTTATGTATTCCCTGTCTGGGAGCCGTTCAGAATTTATAAACTTGACTTTAAAATATCATTTTCCAAAGCAGCAGGCATGTGTAAATGATACATTCAATCTAGAGCATTCATACAGTATCTAGCAGCATGGGTAAAATTGACTGCAGCCCTTTAATCTATGGCTACCAGCAGTTGACTTTGTCATAATCAATCGGGTATTGTAGAATGATAAAAGCCTGTCTGGTTGCTATGGGTTACTTGCCGGGCTAAATTTTGCTCCTGCTACTTGCACTAATGCACTAAATTTGCACAAGTGCAGTAACCTATAAAAACAGTAATGTATTTTCTTTTAAAGAGGTGATTTAGGATTGGCTGCTGTAGGTGCCTAGACCTAGCAAATGCTGCACCTTTAATTACATAAACCCAATTGACTCCTATAACAGGGTTAAAACTGAATGTGAAGCAGACATTAATGATATTTCTTTGCTTATGTAGTGCTGAAGCATCTCTACTCTGTCCATAGAAGTGCTTAGAACTAATATTTGCATAGTCATGTCTTAAATATAAGCACAAAATCTGTTTCATTAATTATGTGTACCATATTGTCTCATATTAACTAATCATGTTTGTTTTGGCATGATAGATACACGTTGAGGATTCACTTATTTTCACAATAAAATATTAACAGTGTTCTCTCCTCCTGCATCTTAGCAGTATTTACAGTCATGGTGTCAGGAGGTTTCTAGTCTATAAGCAGTATGTGTTTACATAAGGTTATACAGTATAGGCACAGTATTATCATTCAGCTGGCTGTGCAGCCACTGCTAATCCAGTTATCTGCTTATTCAAAAAAATTGAGATCTGAAAGCTACGTGGAGGAAGCAGCTTCAGCATGATTATTTTTTCCCTTTTGTGTGAAAACCAATATCATTTCATGGTGTCCATTCGCTTCTAATTATCTGCTGGCGTGTCAACTGGGCAACTTATGGTCATTCGTTGGAAAGGAAACCATTAATTAAGTGTTGATGCAAAATATAAGCTTGTGTCATTCTCTAGTTGCTGGGAACTCAACCTGTATGATTTCTGATTGTGTGTTCTTTTGTCTATAATTAGCATTCAGGTATTGAATACATTTCAGCAGCCACATTTCACTTCTGGCAGAATTAGCGACTGTTACTAATCTACTTTTGTATTTTTATGATAATTGCCTTTTTTCCCTATTAATTTTATGATATATTCCTGCACATGACTTGTAAATTTATCAATCCAGTCGGAATATTACATTAACATTATTCCAATAAAATAGAATTTACATGTGTACTTTTATTTAGTATTCTGCAGCAAAAAGAGTTTGGTCTTTAGTAGAGGTCACACAAGACTCATAAATATCTTTATTCCATACTGTATGTATTGCTATTATAATTTTTCTAGATAGTACATGCAAGCAGTTGTTTGCTACTTGGGCACCAACATCCAGGAACATCCAACCAGAAGACTGCAAGTAGATTCATACTTTATTTGTGCCATGGTGATATCACTAATATATTGTACACTGGTCCCCAGTGTTATTATAGCATTCATAATAGATGGTTATAGCTGGAGAAATAATCTTGGAATATTAATTTTGTGTTATCAGAAGCTATTGTCAGTTGAAGTCCATTGTATGTATGTATGTATAACTTTATTTGTAAAGCGCTGTTAAGGAGCCGCAGTGCCGTACAATGCATAAAAGTACAATATAAATAAAAGTACAATATATAAAAGTACAATTTAAATAAAAGTACAATATATAAAAGTACAATTTAAATAAAAGTACAATATATACAAGTACAATATAAATAAAAGTACAATATATAAAAGTACAATATAAATAAGCGTACTATATATATATATATATATATATATATATATATATATATATATATATATATATATATATATATATATATATATGTACAATATAAATAAAAGTACTATATATAAAAGTACAATATATAAAAGTACAATTTAAATAAAAGTACAATATATAAAAGTACAATATAAATAAAAGTACAATTATAAAAGTACAATATAAATAAGCGTACTATATATATATATATATGTACAATATAAATAAAAGTACAATATATAAAAGTACACAATACAATAAATATACACAGTACACAGAGCTCATATAAAGACAGAGCGTGGAGCATACAGTCTAAGTGGGTGGGTGGCTAACATACAGGCACAAATTGGAGGGGAAAAAGTGCACAAGGTAAAGGCATTGTACAATAGTTATCAGGACTAGACTAATGTTTCAGTGCTCCAAAAGGTAGACTTTTCGTTTTTTCTTGAAGAGATTGAGAGAGCACTTCTTGAGGAGGAATTCAGAGATGGAATTCCAGAGGCAAGGAACAGCAAGATAGAAAGGTTTGAGACGAGTGGCAATGTATGAATATGTTGTGGAAGAAAAGGTGGCTCTAAGAGGAGCGGAGAAGATGATCAGGAACCTACAGTGGGACAAGTGAAGAAATGTAGTAAGGAGCAGAGTAGTGAAGGGCTTTGAATGTTAGCAGAAGGATTTTATATGCTACCCTTTGCTTAACAGGCTTCACATTGAGTGAATATATTTCAGAGCTTACATGAAAATAGGACAGATCAGAAACAGAGTCAGGAACTAATCATAAGAACAAGATATCATTAGGCATTAAGTCTCCACCAGTGATAAAGTACATTTAAAATCTGATTTGCATTAAAAATATACAAGAAGCAGCTCTGCCACATGTAGCATTTTCCCATTTTTTTTCATCTAGTCAGATTGTATTTAAAACTGACTCCTAAATGAAGGGACCTTTTAGTTTGCAATAAAATCTATTCTTACACCTTTAGATATTGCTATTGCTGAACTGTTGTTATATGGTGATGGCCTTCTTCTGTCTTGGTGCAGTTTTTGTTCTTCAGATTGGTGGTTATTCCAGATCTGGGAAGAAGAAAAAGAAGAAGTGAAATCAAAACACTATAAGTCCATAAACACTCACTTCAAAGCAAACTAGTTCAGTGTGGCGCCTATGTAGTATGATTGGCAAAACTGCCTAAAGTAAAACTTAACTTTTAATAAATTAGGCTAAAAAGAGAGGAGCGCCCACAAAAGACAAACCCACTGCTAAAAGCCCATAAGGCCGCAGTGCAGGAACAATATCCTTAAAAAACATTCATTTAAAAACCAGAAAATGGTGGAAACGGTGGTATCTTAATCAGCCAACAAAAATACTTCGACGGTAGTAGTATAAACCATTGGTTACAGTGCAAGCACTACCCGCTCCCACCCTTCCATTTGTGCCCCAAGATAGTCAGCAAGAACCTGCCTGTCTACGTAGGGACAAAGTGGGAGCTAGGCTGCCACCGTCCACCTATGCCGCCCAACGCGTTTCGCTGACTACATCAGCTTCCTCAGGGGCATAAGTGGTGGGCGCTCATCTTTTCAAAGTTTAAATAGGCATTCGCACCGCGTGTTCGCGCGAGATTATGCTGGGCGCGATTTCCGGGTATTGCGCATGACATCATCAAAGAACGTTGTAGAGACGTTAGTGCGTCTTTTCGCTGGCATATTTTCGCCTTATTATATTGCGCCTGCGCGCCTGACAAATATGCTGGCGTATTTTTGCACAATCATATGGCGCCTGCACGCCTGACAAATATGTGGGCGTTTTTTGATAGGAGGTATATATTTAACCCCCTATAAAACCAACAAAGGGTACCTAGGTGCAAAATCAGTTAAAGGTAAAATAACAACAAAAATCAAACGAATTAGAAACATAAAAAAATTTGAAAACTGTCACTCAATTGCGGGAAAAAGGGGAAAGCTACCAGGCGAATATTACTTGAAATACTTAAAGAAAGGGTTTAAAGGTGAAACCCTCATTGAGACCCGCAGGGGACCGACTGTTGAGCCAGTAGATCCACTTGGCTTCACATTGTAATAATTTGGTGTCAATATCACCCACTCTCGTAGTGGGTTGAAAATGTTCAACAGCAAAAAACTTCATAGTGTTGACATTTCCACCATGAAGTTCATTGACGTGAATGGCTACAGACGTGTTACGTTTGTTTCTAACGTCCCCCACATGTTCTAAAATACGTCTCCTAAATTGTCGTCGAGTTTTACCCACGTAAAGTTTGTTGCAAATACACCTCATAATATATACTACTCCAGGGGTCTTGCAATTCATGAAGTGCCTTAATTTGAATTCTTCTATGTCAGAGCGGCCTCTAATACTGGTAGTTTTTTCAATAAATGGACAGGCTAGACAGTTGCCACATTTGTAGCAACCCTTGGTCAACTCAGAGAGCCATGTGGGTTTGGTGATAGTAGTAAAATGACTATGCGTGAGGCGGTCCATAAGATTTTTACTTCTCCTGAATGTAACTACAGGACGTGCACCTATTACTTCCTTAAGGACCTTATCCTGTTCCAGAATGTGCCAATGTTTGTTAAGAATATTGAAGATCTGATTGTGTTCGGTGCTATAGTCACCAATGATCCTCATTGAGTTGTTAGATTTTTGTTTGTGCCGTTTCTGTTGATTTTTGGGCAACAGGAGAGTTGTCCTGTTGGATGTTAATGCTTTATGGTAGGCCCGTTTTAAACAATTATGACTATAGCCTCTGGCTCTAAACCTATCATACAGCTTCTTTGCTTTAATTTTGAAGTCATCCATGGTGCTGCATATCCTCCTTATCCGGAGATATTGTCCTGTAGGGATCCCTCTGATGGTACTCACAGGATGTTGACTATTTGCCTGTAATAGGCTATTAGTGGCTGTCTCTTTACGATAGACTGTAGTGTGTAAGTTGTGATTTTCACTTCTGTAAATTCGGATGTCAAGGAAGTTAATGCTATCTTTTTGAATTTCTGCTGTGACTTTGAGATTGATGTCATTGATGTTAAGTTTATTAACAAATGCAAAGAAGTCATTCTTGGTACCGGACCAGATTAGTATGACATCATCGATGTACCGCAACCAAAGTGTAATTGCCTGTGTATATTCCAGCAGTATGTCGCTAAAGACAAAATTACGTTCCCACCACCCTAGGTAAAGATTTGCATATGACGGGGCACATGTACTTCCCATCTCGGTCCCTCTTAGCTGGTGATAATATTTATTGTGAAAGGTGAAATAATTATGTGTCAAAATAAATTCCAGAAGTTCAATAACTAACAGGTTATGGGAACCGAACTGTTGGCCTCTCTGACTCAAAGTCTCTCGCACTGCTTGAAGACCCACCTCATGCAAAATGCTGGTATAGAGAGACTCAATATCTAAACATGCCAACCATTGGTCTTCCCCCAGGACGATGCCATCTAGGTGTCGAAGGGCATCACTAGTGTCCTGGATGAAAGAGGGGAGACCAGAGACAAAAGATTGTAAAATGTCATCGACATATATGCTTCATGGTTCTGTGAGACTTCCTATCCCAGACACGATTGGACGACCTGGGGGAGATTGTGTATTTTTATGAATTTTGGGAATAATATAGAAAGTGGGTATGATTGGTGTCTTAACTGCCAGAAAATCAAATTCTTCCTTGCTAAGAAGGTCATTTGCCTTATATTTTTTTAGAATGGTTAGGAGTTCAGTTTGGAAACCAGACGTAGGGTCACATGTTAGCGGTGCATAACAATTTGTGTCATTTAATAGACGTTTGCATTCCTGCACATATGCTGTACTGTCCAGAATGACTATATTGCCCCCTTTGTCACTAGGTTTAATGACTATGTCAGTATTATTTTCCAAGTCTCTTAATCCTTGTCTCTCTTTGTAAGTTAAGTTGCTACCCTTGTGAGTCTTCATATCTCTACTGTTGTCATGTAGGATTTTAAGGTCACGTGTACACCCCTCAATGAAAGTCTCTACTTTGGTGCAGATAGAGTTGGGGGGAGTGAAGGTACTTTTTGGTCTAAAATTAGTAAAAGGCCCTTTCATTTCGCTCCTACCCCTTATATTGTCCTCCAAAAGTTCACACATATCGTGTAAAGCACGTTTCTCTTCAGCCGACCACTGTTCTTGTGTGTCCGCTTTGTAGAAATGTTTTCGTAATAGAAGCTTTCTACCAAAAAGATGCAAATCTTTAATCCAATTAAATAAATTAAATGAGCACGTAGGTGCAAAAGACATGCCCTTTTCGAGGGCGGATGTCTGATGTTTAGTAAGTGTCAGTTTGGATAGATTAAAGATTTGCAGTGCAGCAACTTGTTTTACCGGTTGTACCGGCGACTGTACCCCCACCTCTTCCTGTCCCTCAATCTGTTTTTCGCAGGGCCCTCCATGTGGCGCTGCTCTAAAAAAGAGGAAGAAGTGGAGGAGGTAGGGGTAATCAGGGAAGTAGAAGGAAGCGGCTGTGTAGCCAAATTGTTGTTCCTATTCTGATAGAAAGGTGCCCTATTACTCTTGAAGGGGTCCAGATCTACATCTAAAACCTGTGAGCTCTTTCCATCACAGAGTGCCAAATACACAGATCGTTGTATTGTGCAGATAGAAAGGATGATGGCAGACCACACCTACCACTCTGATCATCGCAGAAACAATTTGTTCAATATACGAATGAATAAATTGAAACGTAGGGGCATTTCAATCATGAAGAAACATGAGAAAATACTTTAAAATTACATAAAGAGCTGTACTTCACCAATGTAAAGTAATAGATAACATTTATCTCTTGTAATGATGAACATAATTATATTTTTCCAGTGTCTGGACACTGGGCCACCAGGGCCCTTCAAAGAATCTGACATTGAGGGGCCACTCTAACGACAATTAGATTTAGAAGCTATGGGGGAAATAACAATGGACTGATGGGTATTGTATTTGGCTGGGACCCACTGAGAGATCATCTGCTATTCAGGCAGGTCTGTCTGACCCTGTATTTTTCCATGCATCCCCTATAATTTTGGTATTGAGCAGTTTGTCTGCTGCAATGATCATGGCATTAGCCAATGCTGCCTTCCTGTTGAGCTGTTAATCTTTGAGATGTTTCTATGAACATGTATTGTTGGTTGGTAATATAAAGTAGCATCAGAATTTTCTGGGGTTTTTCTGCAAATTATATTAACTGCTCAATACTGATCCTGGAAAAGAAAGAATATGTTCAACAGAATTAGACATAAATTAAATAGAAATTAATTAAATTCAACCAGTGCAAAAAAATGAAATAACATTTAATGAAAGAGGTGATATAATGTTTCTAGTTATGAGATAGTTTAGATCTCTTGTTGGCATATATCAACAGAAATCTTGGTATTGTCATAATAATTCCTAATAATATCTATATATCTATATATAGAGAGAGAGAGAGAGAGAGAGAGAGAGAGAGAGAGAGAGAGAGAGAGTCTATAGTGGTGCACTCGCAATACAAGCAACTGCCTGGGTGCTGGTTATAGCATAGTATAATAATCCAAAAAATATAAAACCGCACTCCAAGGTCCTGAAGGTCACTTCAGGAAGTGAAACACAAACAATTTTGGTCTTATGAGTGAAAGTCATGGTTTCTGATTTGCAGGCTATATTTTTAAATGCAGACATGTCAACTCACATAGATTTTTCAGGAGTCATCCTTTGCTGGCTAGGGATGTCGCGGACTGTTCGCCGGCGAACTTGTTCGCGCGAACATCGACTGTTCGCGCTCGCCGAATGTTCGCGAACGTCGCGCGCCGTTCGCCATTTTGGGTTCGCCTTAGCTGGCGCTTTTTTTTGACCTCTCACCCCAGACCAGCAGATACATGGCAGCCAATCAGGAAGCTCTCCCTCCTGGACCACCCCCACACCCCCTGGACCACTCCCCTTCCATATATAAACTGAAGCCCTGCAGCGTTTTTTCATTCTGCCTGTGTGTGCTTGGAAGAGCTAGTGTAGGGAGAGAGCTGTTAGTGATTTGAGGGACAGTTGATAGTAAGTTTGCTGGCTAGTAATCTACTTGATACTGCTCTGTATTGGAGGGACAGAACTCTGCAGGGATTTGAGGGACATTTTAGGTTAGGTAGCTTTGCTGGCTAGTAATCTACCTTCTACTGCAGTGCTCTGTATGTACAGATGAAGCCAGAATTGATTGTACGTTTGTCGCGCTGTAACTAATCCAGATAAACGCGCTGTTCGCATTAAGTGCAGGGAAACACGATGCCCCGTCGGTCAGAGAAGAAGAGAATTAAATTAAAATAGGCGCAATTCCACAATCGGCCACCAGGTGGCGCCTAATATACCGTTCATTTGCAATGCTCTGTAAGCTCTCGTGAGTCGTGACAGTAAGCAAACTACTGTAAACTTAATATTGATAAGACTTTAGAAACGGAGCCAAATGTAACCATTTGGGGCACACACAGTCAATCCAAGTAAATGTTTGGGCATTACATTTTTGACTATAGGCTTTACTTTACATTTTCTTCATTCCATAAACTTGGCCCTGTAGCTAGGTTTAAAAAGTGAATTAATTAATAAATTGGTAAAAATAAATGAATAAATAAAAACTAGCAAATGTTTGTCATTTTCTGTTAAGATTTATAGTATCCTTAGTACATCAATTTTAATTAAGTTTTTAACTGACTCTATCAGCCATAAGAGAACGTTTTGGAGCTAACAGTACATTACTGGCATTGGTAGCCTAGTGGTTAGGGCAGAGGGTTATCATATGGGAATTGTGGGTTTGAATCTACTCAGTTCATTTTTTTTTTTTTTTTTTTTTAGACTACCAGTACTAATGTTACTGTTTAGCTTACAAAACTCCTATAATATATACTGAAGCAGATACATGTTTGAAGGAGGCAGGACAAGATTCTTCTGATCATAGATTTTTACATGTATTCATTTTCTTCCCCTCCTCTTAGTGAGTTAAATGTATACAAGAGATTCCATGTAGAAACTGCTCTTTTAGTAAGGTTGCCACCTTTTCCGGAAAAAAATACCGGCCTTCCTATATATTTATATTTTTTCCCTATTAATAACATTGGGATCACTGACCTTCCTATATATTTTTATTCCCTATTAATAACATTGGGATCACTGACCTTCCTATATATTTATCTTTATTCCCTATTAATAACATTGGGATCACTGACCTTCCTATATATTTATCTTTATTCCCTATTAATAACATTGGGATCACTGACCTTCCTATATATTTATATTTTTTCCCTATTATTAACATTGGGATCAGCCATCATTTTTACTGGCCAGGCCAGTAAAATACCGGCCAGGTGGCAACCCTATCTTTAAGGCACACATACGTTTGTTTGGCACGGTTCATGCCATTGTTTTTAAAAAATCACAGTGTTTACCTGTGGGTCGGGTGGGTTTGGGACGACTGCGCACTGCTCCTGCTCTCCCCGCCCACCAACTTTTTAGTCTCACTTCTGCTCACCCGCCCCTTTTGTGACTTCATTGTGACGTCATCGTCGGGGCAGGTCGGAGCAAGTTTATATAAGGACCCCGGAAGTATGGGTACGGGCAGGCTTGGGCTGGAGCAGGACAGGTTAGGGTCAGGTGCTGGTCAGGAAAACCATGACCCACACATCACTAATGGCCACAGCTGCATATTATTTGAACTACAAAAAATGCTAAATTGCTGTAAGGGCTCTTACAGATGAGCGTTTCTCCATGCGCTCCCCTGCGCTCCGTTTGTCTGTGTTCAGCTGCAGGGGAGCGCAGGTCTAGACGCTGCTAATATCTTTCTATGTGTCTATACTCACACAGGCGCATGTAAGCGATGAACCATTGAAAAACGCAGAAAAATGCAGCATGCTGCATTTTTCCTGCGTTCAGCACTTACATGCGCCTGTGTGAGTACAGGCACATAGAAAGATATTAGCAGCGTCTAGACCAGATTCGTGGAGATTAGTCGCCCGGCGACAAATCTCTTTTTACCGCCGGCTAGAATGTAAATTGCCATCGGGTTGGCACTCCGATCGTTTCTCCCCCCAAATCTGCCTGTGTGTCTCTACCTTAATGTGAGCACCTTCAGCTTTTCTTCTCAGCAGAATCCACAAATCAGTGCATCAGTGCAACCTTTGTTATATTTAAGTAAGCTAGCAAGATCACTTGTACTTTTAACAAGGGCAGACAAAGCTTAAGCTCTGTTACACAAAAGTGGATCTTATTAAACAAAAAATGCCCTTTGCCTTAAAAGGGTTGTTCACCTTTGAATTAACTTTTAGTATGAGGTAGAGAGGGATAGTCTGAGACAATTTGCAATTGGTCCTCATTTTTTATTATTTAAGGTTTTTGAGTAATTTAGTTTTTTATTCAGCAGCTCTTCAATTTGCATTTTAAGCAATCTGGTAGCTAGGGTCCAGGTTACCCTAGCAACCATGCACTGATTTGAATAAGAGACTGGGATCTGAATAGGATCTGAATAGGAGAGGCCTGAGTAAAAAGATAAGTAATAAAAAGTAATAATAACAATACATTTGTAGCCTTACAGAGCGTTTGTTTTTAGATGGAGTCAGTTATGCCCATTTGAAAGCTGGAAAGAGTCAGAAGAAAAAGCCAAATAACTATAAAACTGTAAAAAATAACCAATGGAAAAGTTGCTTAAAACTTCTATAATTAGGGTTGCCACCTTTTCTGGAAAAAAATACCGGCCTTCCTATATATTAATCTTTTTTCCCTATTAATAACATTGGGGTCAACCATTATTTTTACCGGCCAGGCCGGTAAAATACCGGCCAGGTGGCAACCCTATATATAATATACTAAAAGTTACCTTAAAGGAGAACTCAAGGGCTTTAGCGCAAAACTCGCCGCCCCCATCCCCCCATAGGCCCCCCTCCCCCCTCCCCCCTGGCCTACCTCCCCCCTTGGGCAAATGCCGCTAAGTCGATACTTACCTCTCTGCGCAGGTCCTGTCCACGGAGTTCCATTTTCTTGCGTTCGGCCGCAGGGGAGCGCAGGTTGAGACGCATTCAATTCTTTTCAATGTGCCTGTAGTCACACAGGTGCATGTAGGTGCCGGACGCAGGAAAAACAGGGCCGTATTTGCCCTGAGGGCGCCTCGAGGCCGGCATCCTCCGTCACCCCCTCCTTCTGTAAAGAAAGCGCTTATGCGCATCTTGTTTGGTTGCAGAGCACTAGCCGTTCGGCGCTAGTGCTCCGCCAAGAAAACTGCTTGTGCGACTGGGCGGCATGCTGCCCCTCAATTGATGCCACCCTAGGCCAGGGCCTATGTGGCCTTGCCGCAAATCCGGGCCTGAAAATATACATATCCAAAACTAGTAGAACTATATAAAAAAAGCTCTAGACACAGAGCAATTACTATTCATTTTTTAGTATTGACATGTTTTACGCCCAATGCAGCATTTTCCCCACAATTACATCATCTGCCACAATTACATCATCTGTGTTCAAGCACATAGTTGTAATTGTGTGTGTTTTGTTTTGAATTGCACTACAATTGCTATAGAGCAGGGGTCCCCAACCTTTTTCACCCGTGAGCCACATTCATATGTAAAAAGAGTTGGGGAGCAACACAAGCATGAAAAAGTCGCTTGGAGTGCTAAATACAAACTGTGATTGGCTATTTGGTAGCCCCTATATGGATTGGCAGCCTACAGGAGACTCTACTTGGCACCATACTTAGTTTTTATGCAATTAAAAATTTCTTCCAAGCCTGGAATTCAAAAATAAGCTCCTGCTTTGAGGACACTGGGAGCAACATCCAAGGGGTTGGAGAGCAACATGTTGCTCAGGAGCTACTGGTTGGGGATCACTGCTATAGAGAATGTATTGTATGGACTGCATCATTTCCAGCTTGCAGCATTAACCCATTCATTTGTTTCTGTTTTGTTTTGGGCTTATACAATGTCTTTATATAAAACTTTGTTTTCTCATATAATCTCTGGGGTTGTTCTCTCCCAAATTAATCCATGCTACTCCAAGTGGGAAGCAACACCATAGTGCAGGGGTCAGGAACCTTTGTGGCTGAGAGAGCCATAAACATCACATTTTTTAAAATGTAATTCAATACAATATTTTTAAAACTAAATACAAGTATATTGAATATATCCACCAATTTAAGCAAAAAGTTCAATTAAATAGTAATTAGGCAACATAAGCAAATTATAAGAAAATAGTACAGGTATAGTATCTGCTATCAGGCCACCAATGTGGAATTCTAGAGCTTAGTTATATAGTATATATATATATATTTTTTTTTTTATTAAAGATTTAGCAAAGAGCCAGGTGCAACCATAAAAAGAGCCACATCTGGCTCCAGAGCCATAGGTTCCCTAACCCTGCTCCCCTGCCCCTGTAAAAGAGAGGTGCAGAAGGGAACTAAATACTTTAGCTCTAACATGAAAATCATGCCCCTGACTCGCTAGACTACCATTGTGACAAAACAAGGCATTAATCATTAGGCTAGTGCTGCTACTTGCCCCACACCCACCTCTCCACCTTATCACACTGCCTGTGCTATAAATTGGTGTAACAGGATTAGGGAAAACACAGCTGCTGGCTAGCAGCTTTCAGTCAGAGCAATGGGGGGATGGTTTAGAGCTAAGTGATCTCAAGTTACAGTTTCAGACAAGTACCTATAAGGCTAGGGGCACACGGTGCGATTTCGCCGCGATTCTGCGCTGGGCGAGTTGTCGCTGCGTTTTTTAAGCCGAAATAGCTTTGCTAACTTTGGCGCTGGTGTCAATGCAAATCGCGGCGAAATCGCTGCGCTAATTCACACGCGGCGATTCTTTTTCTACTGTCGCCCGGAAACGCCCAGCGAGGCAACTTCGGGCGACAATAGAAAACGAATCGCCGCGTGTGAATTAGCGCAGCGATTTCGCCGCGATTTGCATTGACGCCAGCGCCAAAGTTAACAAAGCTATTTCGGCTTAAAAAACGCAGCGACAACTCGCCCAGCGCAGAATTGCGGCGAAATCGCGCCGTGTGCCCCTACCCTAAAGCTGGTCAGGGGCTGATAAAAGCTGCTGACAGACTGAGTTGGTAGCTTATTGGCCTGTGCACGGGGCACTCTGACAGGCTTCTCTGATCAGCTGGCCGAGAGTTGGACAAATGCCGATCGGGCAGAGTTAGATCACGATCACATGTGTTCGTTAATGTGGTTCCGCAATCCTAATGCCTGCATTATGATCTAATTGTTGGGCTCTAGGGGCCACGATCAGATCAGCCTGATATTGCCCACTTTAATGTAGGCATAGGCATATCAGAAATCTGCTTGTTTGGCAAAATCACAAAACAAGCGGATCTCTACGTGTATGGCCACCTTAAGGGTGGTGGCACATGGTAAGATTAGTCGCAAACTGAGAAATCTCCTTGAGGCAGAGTAGGCACATGCCTAGGGTGCAAAGCTGGGGGGCGCCAGGCATGTACCAGCTCTGTTGCCTACCCCATGTCCAGTCCCCTCACCCATCTTGTTTTTGTGCCTACACGCATGCACACACCAGTTGAACTTGTGCATGTGCAAAGTGACACAGGCGCATATGCACATGCGCTGGCGTCACTTCGCGCATGCACGCTCTCAGCAAGTGCTGCGCCTGGACAGGTTGCCTAGGGCATGTATGTGTGCATCTGCCAACTATGCCACATATACATGGACGCCGGCACATATGCACCGAAGCCGGCACGTATGCGCCATGCACACCGCTGTGCTGGCCCACATATTTTGTTTTTTACATGGGCCTAGCCAAACGGGGAGGGTGTCCCATTCTGGCTCTGGGTGGCGGCTAGGATTGCCACATTTTCTGGAAAAAAATACCGGCCTTCCTATATATTTATCTTTTTTCCCTATTAATAACATTTGGTCTAACCATCATTTTTACTGGCCAGGTGGCAACCCTAGTGGCGGCAACTTGAGGCCAGAAGGGCGTTTAAGAAGCAGCGTTAGGGCTCGTACACACTAGCATTTGGCCGTGCGCTCCCCTGCGTTCCGTTTGGCTGCGTTCAGCCGCAGGGGAGCGCAGGTCTAGACGCTTCTAATTTCTTTCTATGTGTCTGTACTCACACAGGCACATGTAAGCGATGAACCATGGAAAAACGCAGAAAAATGCAGCATGCTGCATTTTTCCTGCGTTCAGCACTTTCATGTGCCTGTGTGAGTACAGACACATAGAAGGAAATTAGAAGCGTCTAGACCTGGTAGCCTAATGGTCTAGGTGTTGGCTTTACATAGCAAAGGTTATGAGTTCAATCCCTTTTTCCTCCACAAGTTTTATTAAGTTCACTGATTGGTATTGGAATGCAAACTTCGTTTAATGGCAGATTAAAGAGTTAAGGAATGAAAAGATATAGTGGTATTAACAAACTGATTATAATTCAGGGGTGGAATTTTATTGGTGGACTAAATGTCTTGAAATTGCCGGAGCTACCCTTGCACTGTTCATGGTGCCACTATTTCTTTTCAGTCTTTATGTGCTTTATTATTATGTGATTGGGCATAATTTGAATTAAAATGAACATTTTACTTTTTAATATAAATTAAAAAAAAAAAAAAAAAAAAAAGTATGTTCGGGGAATTGAACACTTAACAATATGATGAAAGTCTAACACTTAAACCACTAGGCTACAAACACCATACCTGAAGTAAACAGAATAAAATACATCTTTATCTACACTATGCTTAAAGTTGTAGCAAAAAAAAAAAAAACTTTATTCGGGAACAGTCCAAATATCAGTCTCACAGCCCAATATCACATCAAAATCAAACGCTGGGACACACCTATTACCCATCTGACCATGAAGATTTCTGCCTCCCCATGGCTCCACAAATTCTTGTGTGAATGATCATACACAAGCATACAAGTGATCAGCACCTATCTGTGACTGCAGCTACAGGCATTATATCAGCATGCAGACGGCACTGGACAACTAATAGACAGCAAGGAATGGAATGAAGGCAAGACAGTCCAAGTTTTACATAAGGGCAAATAAAATGGTTGCATGTTCTGAGCGTAAGACCCAATAGTTCTTCACAGGTACTTCTACAATTGCATGTAGTCGTTCACAATGCAATGTAAGAGTTTACCCCCTTCTGTAGATGTTAGCAGGAGGCCCCTCCAGTGCCCCATTGAAGCAGCCTTGTATTAAAATTAAGCCAATTCCTTAATCAATATGACATCTCAGCTGTCTGTTAGTTTACTCAGTAGCCAGAAAAATGTTCTTGTTAAATTTGCTGACGATTTCTCTCTCATTAATGCATGTATAATGCTACCTAATGCTTTAGCTAGCGCTTGGCGGCCTCTAGTGGCCACAGCTGGTATTGCATGTTGGTAACTGCAATAAACGCGACGAGGCAACTTGACATATCGCACTTGCTGCTGCTTATCTTGTGTTACAGCGCATTAAACGCACAAAAGAGAGTGGCTCCATCTGTAGCTGCTGTGGCTGGGCACTGATCTCTTCTGATCTCATCTGCTGACTGCTGCCTGTAACCCAATAGTCCTTGTAAGGACTGCTTTTATTTTCTTTTTTGTTTTTTTACTTTGCTACTATAAGAGCCCAGTGCTATTAGTCTAGCTGTGTTGGGGAGTGGGACTGGTGTGCTACTGTGCTGCTCCTAGTAGTTCAGCAGCACCAACCCGAGTATTTTTTTTATTTTAATATACATATATTTTTTTTTTATTTTACTTATCTTACTGTTCTTTAACGTGTCCAGTGCTGTTTGCTGTTCTTCATAGTAGTGCACCAATAGTAGTGGACTTGCAGGCATTATTTGCCCAGTGTGTTCTTCAAACAACTGCCATCTAGCTGTGTGAGCTTTTTCACATTCTGTCTAAATATCAATAATAATACCGTCTCCAGAACCACCACCCGAGTGACGTTTTTCAAGCAGCAATAATATATTCCGTATCCACTGCTGTAGTAGAGTATACGTTGACCTTGTAGGCATTGTTTGCCCAGTGTGTTCTTCAAACCACTGCCATCTAGCTGTGTGAGCTTTTTCACATTCTGTCTAAATATCAATAATAATACCGTCTCCAGAAACACCACCTGAGTGACGTTTTTCAAGCAGCAATAATATATTCCGTAACCACTGCTGTAGTGTATACGTTGACCTTGCAGGCATTGTTTCAATTTGTTTGCCCAGTGTGTTCTTCATTTTCAAACAACTGCCATCTAGCTGTGTGAGCTTTTTCACATTCTGTCTAAATATCAATAATAATACCGTCTCCAGAACCACCACCCGAGTGACGTTTTTCAAGCAGCAATAATATATTCCGTATCCACTGCTGTAGTAGTGTATACGTTGACCTTGTAGGCATTGTTTGCCCAGTGTGTTCTTCAAACCACTGCCATCTAGCTGTGTGAGCTTTTTCACATTCTGTCTAAATATCAATAATAATACCGTCTCCAGAACCACCACCCGAGTGACGTTTTTCAAGCAGCAATAATATATTCCGTATCCACTGCTGTAGTAGTGTATACGTTGACCTTGTAGGCATTGTTTGCCCAGTGTGTTCTTCAAACAACTGCCATCTAGCTGTGTGAGCTTTTTCACATTCTGTCTAAATATCAATAATAATACTGTCTCCAGAACCACCACCCGAGTGACGTTTTTCAAGCAGCAATAATATATTCCGTATCCACTGCTGTAGTGTATACGTTGACCTTGCAGGCATTGTTTCAATTTGTTTGCCCAGTGTGTTCTTCATTTTGAAACAACTGCCATCTAGCTGTGTGAGCTTTTTCACAATCTGTCTAAATATCAATAATAATACCGTCTCCAGAAACACCACCTGAGTTGTTGTTGTTGTTTTAAAAATAATGTCAGGCAAAGGCAGGCCGCCACGCAGAGGCACTAGGGGCCGTGCTGCTATGCTATCCTGTGGTCCTAGGAAATTGCCCAGTTTTAAAAAGGCTATGACCCTGAACTCCCAAAATGCTGAAGAGGTAGTTGACTGGCTTACACAGCACACCCCATCCTCTACCGTTTCTTTACCACAACATCCTCATCCTCCACTGCTATGGGCACCCCACGTAACACTTCCTCCACCACCGGCGCCCCTTCTTCACTGGAGTCAGAGGAGTTATTTTCACATGAGTTTCTTGAACTGAGTGATGCGCAACCATTATTGGCAGAAGAAGATGAAGGAGATGAGGACGTTACACCAGATTTAATTCTGGCAGAGAACACAACAGAGATGGACATAATGAGTGATGAGGAGGTCCCCGCTGCTGCTTCCTTCTGTGAGCTGTTAGAAGAAATTGATGCATCTGAGGAGAATGATGATGAGGAGATTGATGTTTTGTGGGTGCCCAGTAGAAGAGAGCAAGAGGAGGATAGTTCAGATGGAGAGACGGAGAGTCAGAGAGGCAGGAGGAGAATAAGACTTAGAAGAAGCAGGGAGGACAGCTCGCAGGGAACAGTAGGGCAACAACATGTATCGGCACCTGTGGTCAGCCGGCCAACGCACCCTCCATTGCCGCCAACGCTGCCAACTTCTACTGTTACCGCCAGATTGCCAGCTTCAAAAAGGTCAGCAGTGTGGGATTTTTTTAATGTGTGTGCCTCTGACAAAAGCGTTGTAATTTGCAATGAGTGCAGTCAGAAACTGAGTCTTGGGAAGCCCAACAGCCACATAGGTACAACTTCTATGCGAAGGCACATGAATGGCAAGCACAAAGCACTTTGGGAGCAACACCTCAAAGGCAACAGACAAACTAAAAGCCACCCTCCTTCTGGTCCAGCATCTTACTGCTCTACCTCTGCTGTCCTTGACCCGTCTGAACCACCCTCCACTCCGCCTTCCACCTTGACCACCAGTTCCCATTCCCAGTCATCTGCCCCCAGCCAAGTTTCTGTGAGGGCCATGTTTGAGCGTAAGAAGCCAATGTCTGCGAGTCACCCCCTTGCCCGGCGTCTGACAGCTGGCTTGTCTGCACTCTTAGCCCGCCAGCTTTTACCATACCAGCTGGTGGACTCTGAGGCCTTCCGCAAATTTGTAGCAATTGGGACACCACAGTGGAAGGTACCCAGCCGCAATTTTTTTTCAAAAAAGGGAATACCACACCTGTACCACCATGTGCAGAGCCAAGTCACCGCATCTCTGTCACTTAGTGTTGGGCCAAAGGTCCATATGACTACTGACGCATGGTCCTCCAAGCATGGTCAGGGCAGGTATGTCACCTACACTGCCCACTGGGTGAACTTGGCTGGGAAGCAGGGAATGTGTGGCTCAACAACAACAGTGGAGTTGGTGTCACCGCCACGGATTGCACGCGGTTCTGCCACCACCTCTACTCCTCCTTCGCTCTCTACCTCGTCTTCTTCCTCTTCTTCGTCCTTCTTGGGTCCTCCTCCTCCTCCACACCTGTGCACCCCCAGCTCCCCCTAGGCTATTTGACGTGCCAGGTACGCCGTTGTCATGCTTTCTTGGGGATGACGTGCCTGGAAAGCAAAAACCATACCGGATCTGTACTCCTGTCATCTCTGCAGTCACAGGCCGATCGGTGGCTGACCCCACACCAACTGAAGATCGGAAAAGTGGTGTGTGACAATGGAAGCAATCTGTTGGCAGCACTGAGACTGGGCAATTTAACACATGTGCCCTGCATGGCACATGTTCTGAATTTAATAGTACAACGTTTTGTCTCAAAGTACCCAGGATTCCAGGACGTTCTCAGGCAGTCCAGGAAGGTGTCGGCCCATTTCAGACGTTCCTATACAGCCATGGCACGCCTTGCTGACATTCAGCAGCGGTACAACATGCCAGTCAGGCGTTTGATTTGCGACAGCCAGACTCGCTGGAATTCAACGCTCCTCATGTTGGAACGTCTGCTGCAACAACAAAGAGCCGTCAACGAATACCTGTTTGAACTGGGTGGTAGGACTGGATCTGCAGAGCTGGGGATTTTTTTCCCCCGTTACTGGGTGCTTATGCGCGATGCCTGCAGGCTCATGCGCCCTTTTGAAGAGGTTACAAATATGGTCAGTCGCACCGAAGGCACCATCAGCGACCTAATACCCTTTGCTTTCTTCCTGGAGCGTGCCGTGTGACGAGTGACAGATGAGGCTGTAGACCAGCGTGACAAGGAGCAGGAAGCGCACGATTTCTGGTCGGAATCACCAGAACGAGCCCAGGCACCTGCTGCAACGCAGGGAGAGGTGTCAGAAGTGGAGTCAGAGGAGGAAGGTGGCTTTGTGGAGGAGGAGGAACAACAGGAGCAGGCTTCCCAGGGGGCTTGTGGTGACCTTTTGGGGACCCCTGGTCTTGTACGTGGCTGGGGGGAGGAGACCGTGGATGATGTAGTCCTTGATAACGAGGAAGCGGAGATGGATACCTCTGCATCCAACCTTGTGAGAATGGGGTCTTTCATGCTGTCATGCCTGTTGAAGGACCTCCGTATCAAGAGGCTTAAGGAGAAGGACCTGTACTGGGTCGCAACGCTACTAGACCCTCGGTACAAGCATAAAGTGGCAGAAATGTTACCAACGTACCACAAGTCCGAAAGGATGCTGCATTTACAAACCAGCCTGCAAAACATGTTGTACAATGCTTTTAAGGGTGATGTCACTTCAGGAACTCATCAACATTCCAGGGGCAGAGGTGCCAGTAATCCTGCCACGAGCGCACCTGCAAGGACAAAGCACTTTGGCCACTCTGTAACGTCAGACATGCAAATGTTTTTCAGTCCAAGGCAGCGCCAGAACCCTTCGGGATCCACCCTCAAAGAACGCCTCGACCGGCAGGTAGCGGACTACCTGGCATTAACTGCAGATATCGACACTCTGAGGAGCGATGAACCCCTGGACTACTGGGTGCGCAGGCTTGATCTGTGGCCAGAGCTGTCACAATTTGCCATGAACCTCTTGTCTTGCCCCGCCTCAAGTGTCCTCTCAGAAAGAACCTTCAGTGCAGCAGGAGGGATTGTAACTGAGAAGAGAACTCGCCTAGGTCACAAAAGTGTGGATTACCTGACCTTTATTAAAATGAACGAGGCGTGGATCTCGGAGGGTTACTGCACGCCGGAAGACTTGTTCTGACTCCCCATGCAGCTGTCCTTCTCTGCACGCCTCATGACTCCACACACAGCTGTCCTTTAGCGTCCTCCTCCCTCCGCCACCGTTACAAACTAGGGTGCAAACCCTACTGGTTTCATTTGAATCCAGGTAAATCCTGAGTTTTTCTGGCCTCTGTGCTTCAGTGGCTGCAACCAAAAAAATTCATATTTTCAGCATTTATATGGCATATTTTTTCTGGCCTCTGTGCTTCAGTGGCTGCGACAAAAAAAAAAGAATATTTTCAGCATTTATATGGCATATTTTTTCTGGCCTCTGTGCTTCAGTGGCTGCAACAAAATTTTTTTATATTTTCAGCATTTATAAATTAACCTCTGTGCTTCAGTGGCTGCGACCAAAAAAATGACTATTTTCAGCATTTATATGGCATATTTTTTCTGGCCTCTGTGCTTCAGTGGCTGCGACCAAAAAAATGACTATTTTCAGCATTTATATGGCATATTTTTTCTGGCCTCTGTGCTTCAGTGGCTGCGACAAAAAAAATGACTATTTTTAGCATTTATATGGCATATTTTTTCTGGCCTCTGTGCTTCAGTGGCTGCGACCAAAAAAAATTCATATTTTCAGCATTTATATGGCATATTTTTTCTGGCCTCTGTGCTTCAGTGGCTGCGACAAAAAAAAAATTATATTTTTAGCATTCATATGGCATATTTTTTCTGGCCTCTGTGCTTCAGTGGCTGCGACAAAAAAAATGACTATTTTCAGCATTTATATGGCATATTTTTTCTGGCCTCTGTGCTTCAGTGGCTGCGACCAAAAAAATGACTATTTTCAGCATTTATATGGCATATTTTTTCTGGCCTCTGTGCTTTAGTGGCTGCGACCAAAAAAATTACTATTTTCAGCATTTATATGGCATATTTTTTCTGGCCTCTGTGCTTCAGTGGCTGCGACAAAAAAAATGACTATTTTTAGCATTTATATGGCATATTTTTTCTGGCCTCTGTGCTTCAGTGGCTGCGACAAAAAAAAATTATATTTTTAGCATTCATATGGCATATTTTTTCTGGCCTCTGTGCTTCAGTGGCTGCGACAAAAAAAAATTATATTTTAGCATTCATATGGCATATTTTTTCTGGCCTCTGTGCTTCAGTGGCTGCGACAAAAAAAAAATTATATTTTTAGCATTCATATGGCATATTTTTTCTGGCCTCTGTGCTTCAGTGGCTGCGACAAAATTTTTTTATATTATTAGCATTCATATGGCATATTTTTTCTGGCCTCTGTGCTTCAGTGGCTGCGACAAAAAAAACATAATTTTTCAGGAAAGTACACATGCCTAATTTTTCAGGGTTCTGCAACAGTGGCAAAATCGCATCTTTTATGGTCACCGCAGGTGATCAATAAAGTAGACCAAAACTGGGCCCACACTGCAGAATCAGTGTTTTTTGGTTCACTTCACTGTACATTGAATTACCTCTGCCTGACCGTGCACGTGCGCACAAGCACGGTGACTGCTAAACACACCACTACAGAAATATTGCCACCAACAGGATGAACATCCTGGAGGTGACAAGCAACTAGTAATTCAAAACTATTATTTGCTCACTTGACGGTATCATTCATGAAAGCTCTTTGCGTTTTTTTGCGTTGCAGTAAGCACCGCGTTTCGTCTTTGCGTGTGAACAGGCTGTAACCTTTACACGACTTGATTGGCATGTAGACGCCGGACGTTTTAAAGCAGTTTATTACACAGGTTTAGAAATGTAGTGTGATTTCTGCCCTTTACAGCACAAAACGCAGCGCTGTGTCAACAATGTATTTTTCAGATACATTTTTGCCCTTGATCCCCCTCTGGCATGCCACTGTCCAGGTCGTTGCACCCTTTAAACAACTTTAAAATCATTTTTCTGGCCAGAAATGTCTTTTTTAGCTTTTAAAATTCGCCTTCCCATTGAAGTCTATGGGGTTCGCGACGTTCGCGAACCGTTCACATTTTTGACGCAAGTTCGCGAATATGTTCGCAAACTTTTTTTCCGACGTTCGCTACATCCCTATTGCTGGCCCCCCACCTAGCAAGTAAATTGAGACATTTTGTTGCATGATTGTAGTAAAATAACTGCATTTTCTCACCTTTTATAAAAATCATTTTAAGTAATAAGAGTAAACTATAGAGGAGACATGTTCTTCAATCTACATACATTATAAGGCCATGTACTAAAAAGGCCATATATTAATGGGTATATACAGTGAACATACAGAATTACGAAGTAGCCAATGCCTGCTACAAAAGGTGCCCAAAAGAGCTTACAAGCTAATAGGTTGAACTTTATGCAGATTTCATGACCTTTAATATATCTGCCCCTTAAAGGGCACCTGTTGGGTAAAAATGTTATCCCCAACCAAAGGTGTGGGATAGCAGAGCCTGCATTACGGTTGGGGATAACAGTCGTTTTTGTAATAATGCCCTGCGCCAGCGCTAGGATATCTGCACCGGGAGTGAGCTCCTGGTGCAAGCAGCCATGTATTGTCACTCGCATGCACATAACGCGCATGTGAAGTCACGCAAATGCGCATAGTGAGCAATTCGGAGCAGCTTTTCATCATGCGCATACGAGTGACCGGACATGGCTGCTCGCACCGGGAGCTCTTATCCCCAACCGGAATGCGGGCTCTGTTAGCCGGCACCTTTGGTTGGGGATAACATTTTTACCCAACAGGTGCCCTTTAAGGTCTCACGTCACGATAGATGCACCGTTTCTGGATATATGGTAGTCAGTAAATGGAAAAAGAGTATATAAACATTTTGCCACGGTTACTATATAGCAATGCATAATATAATGGTGTTTTATAAATACATGTTATTATTACTAATAATAATAATAGTCAGAGTGAACAAGGCTAATTGCTAGTTCCTCTGCATCATTCTTTAACATCTTAAAAAGGTTGCTGGGCAATCCCATGGATTTGCATTTGTCACAAATGGCAAAGAAACCTTTGGTAGACTGACAGACACTTTTTGGCACATAGGATAAAATGTTTTTTGTCTGCTCAAAGCTGGAAAACATGTTCTGTAAAAAAGTGATGGATTACTTTACTAGTGTTCATTTAGGAAATGAGGCCCATAGATTTAAACTGATGATATTCTGAACAACATTGCCCATATTTCCTTCTGTTACATTAATATTCAGAATAATTGAATCTGAAATGGGACTTAAAATATGAGTTGTTTAATACGTTACACGAAGGGCAACACAGACTCTACAACACTGACATGAAAGTACCAGTATAACAGAGCCATAGATGCTTCATTTCCTTTGATTTGTGCCTCATCGCGTGTACTGGCAACATGTGATACAGATAGATCAAAAGAGCTGCTACAGAAGGTTTGAACTATTCAAAGCACTTGAATCTGATCTGAGACATAAACAAATTATTTTTCCCCTGGATATGCATGTGCACTTGAAATACAACATTGTCATTTGTGGTAGCAGTTTTACTGATTTAAAAAATTTTCATGCATTAACACCAATATAAATTTGATACCAATCAAATACCAACTGTCATAAAGAATTAATAGCTATTGTAATCGTCAGTGGTCAATCCTTCATTCTTATCAGTAATTATTAATAGAGAAAAATGTTAAGAGAGTGAAAACCAGGCACACCAAAAACTCAATTGCTGAGGAAATGCGTGGAATTTACAAGCAATAATATGGGCATGAGGTCAGGGCTGCCATCAGAAATCGTGGGGCCCCGCACAACAATATTTTTTGGGCCCCCTTCCCTACCCATTAGTACAAAGGCTACACAGGCACAAGTCAAAAATTCAAAAATATATTCCCAGTCAATTGATGCTCCGCGGAGGCGGAGCATCAATTGATCAATTGGTCTGTATGCCTACTTTTCAATATATATGATGAATAAAAAGTGATTTTTTAATTTTGAGAATTGACTGGGAATATATTTTTGAATTTTTGATTTGAGTGCCCTTTGGAGTTGGGGGCTATATTCCAGCACTTTTGGCCCTTTTTGACAGGCCTGTATAGACTGCAGCAGTTGAGTAGTAAATTTTTTTGACACAGGCACAAGTGCTAAAACATTTAGGCCCACCTACAAGAAAATAATTGATGGCAACGGAGCACCCCCTACAAGTTATTAAAACATTAGTGGCCAGGACCCCCCTACAAGTTATTAAAAAAACATTAGTGCCTGGGCCCCTACAAATTATAAAAAAAAATAAAAAACAAAGTTATATTAAGAAATTCCTGGGCAAGGCACCTACAAGTTATATTAAAAAAAAAAACTGGTGGCGAGGACACCTATAAGTTATTTAAAATAAAAATTTGTGGCTGGCCCCTACAAGTTATATAGAAAAATAGTGGCATAGGCCCCTACAGGTTACATTAAAAAATGGTGGCCAGGGCCCCTATATGTTCTATAAAAAAATTGGTGGCCAGGGCCCCTATATGTTCTATAAAAAAATTGGTGGCCAGGGCCCCTATATGTTATATAAAAAAATTGGTGGCCAGGGCCCCTATATGTTCTATAAAAAAAATTGGTGACCAGGGCCCCTTTATGTTCTATAAAAAAATTGGTGACCAGGGCCCCAACAAGTTATATTAGAAAAATGGTGCCAGGGTCCCTACAGGTTATATAAAAATTGGTGGCCAGGGCCCCTGTAAGTTATTAAAAAAAAAAAGTGTACTTACTTCAGCTGCAGTTAGAAGATGCAGGCTCCTGCCCACTCTCCCTTCCGAAGTTTCCAGCTCAGTGACAGCGGGGCCAGCTATCCAAGCAGTATGGTCAGGCCCCGCTCAAATCTTAAAACCCTCTGGTCCCGGAACAACACTCCCCCCTGTCTTTCCCTGATGGCGGCCCTGCATGAGGTTACTGAAGATGAAAATTATCTCAGTATACGTATTTCCTTTCCCTCTTGGACACTGCAACAGCCAGTAAATAAAGGATCATTTCTGTGCAGCAGGATTCAACTTCAGTTTTCTATTCATCAGTTTGGGTGAAAAAATGGCACAGTATCCAGCTGATCAGTCTATGAGTTAATAAGTTGGATAATGTGCCATTTTTTCACCCACATTTTTCAATGTTGATAAGGTTATGCACTTTGGCAGAAATAATATAAATGCAAGTTATACACTAAATGGCAGTGTGTTGGGAGTTTCCTTAAATGAGAAGGATCTAGGGGTCTTTGTAGATAACAAGTTGTCTAATTCTGGGCAGTGTCCTTCTGCGGCTACTAAAGCAAATAAAGTTCTGTCTTGTATAAAAAAGGGCATTAACTCAAGGGATGAAAACCTATTTATGCCTCTTTATAGTCCCTGGTAAGGCCTCATCTGGAGTATGCTGTGCAGATTTGGACTCCAGTCCTTAAGAGGGATATAAATGAGCTGGAGAGAGTGCAGAGATGTGCAAATAAACTGGTTACAGGGATGGAAGACTTAATAATAAATATGAGGGTAGACTGTCAAGGTTGGTGTTGTTTTCTCTGGAAAAAAGGCGCTTGTGAGGGGACATGATTACACTTTACAAGTACATTAGAGGACATTATAGACAAATAGCAGGGGACCTTTTTACCCATAAAGTGGATCACCGTACCAGAGGCCACCCCTTTAGACTAGAAGAAAAGAACTTTCATTTGAAGCAACGTAGGGGGTTCTTCACAGTCAGGACAGTGAGGTTGTGGAATGCACTGCCAGGAGATGTTGTGATGGCTGATTCAGTTAATGCCTTTAAGAATGGCTTGGATGATTTTTTGGACAGACATAATATCAAAGGCTATTTTGATACTAAACTCTATAGTTAATATAGATATGGGGATATATAATTCATGTGAAAGTATGGAGGGATGTGTGTATGGATGCTGGGTTTTTATTTGGAGGGGTTGAACTTGACGGACTTTGTATTTTCTCAACCTGATTTAACTATGTAACTACAGTGATGTCACGCTTGCCCTGATGGGTTGATTGGCAATCCTGGGTTTTTTTGTTTGTTGGGTTTCAAATGGCTTTAAGAGTGGATTGGATGTACATGTGTATATATGCTTGTGTGTATATATATATATATATATATATATATATATATATATATATATATAATTTTTATTTATAAGAACAAACAGCAGCGAACAACAAGAATTTGGTTGTCACCATTCCTATTAACAATAGGAATTCTTATGTAGAGATTTTCAGTGTCAGTTTCTATCCATAGCATACAGTATATACAGTATGCATTTGGAACAAGTTTCCCTGTTTTGGAAGAATTGGCAAGTCTGGCCATTGCCTTTGCAATTTTGCCTTTGTGAGTAATTTATAAAGCTGTTTTATGTTCCATTTTTTAATGTTATGCTTATGCTGATGAATACGTTTAGTTTACAGGGATGTGGAGCAAGTGCCTTTAAAATGTAGCAATATCTTGAGGTATAGGATACAGCTGTCAGGGATCTCTCGTATAAGATGCAAAGCTCTAATTGAAAAACCAAGAATGTAACAGGAAAGCAGCAAGAGGAGCTGAAGGATCAGTCCCTACTATATTACATGGGGCTGCATGAGTGCAAGTTACAGTCTCACCAGGAATGAGAAAAGCAGGTCTCACGAGGAGCCCCTTAGAATTACCAGGAGAGGCTGAAAATAGTGTCCAATGGCAGAGCAATGAGAGGAGGAGAGGTGCAATGTAGGCCTACATTTTCTGGCCTCTGTGCTTCAGTGGCTGCGACAAAAATTTTTTATATTATTAGCATTCATATGGCATATTTTTTCTGGCCTCTGTGCTTCAGTGGCTGCGACAAAAAAAACATAATTTTTCAGGAAAGTACACATGCCTAATTTTTCAGGGTTCTGCAACAGTGGCAAAATCGCATCTTTTATGGTCACCGCAGGTGATCAATAAAGTAGACCAAAACTGGGCCCACACTGCAGAATCAGTGTTTTTTGGTTCACTTCACTGTACATTGAATTACCTCTGCCTGACCGTGCACGTGCGCACAAGCACGGTGACTGCTAAACACACCACTACAGAAATATTGCCACCAACAGGATGAACATCCTGGAGGTGACAAGCAACTAGTAATTCAAAACTATTATTTGCTCACTTGACGGTATCATTCATGAAAGCTCTTTGCGTTTTTTTGCGTTGCAGTAAGCACCGCGTTTCGTCTTTGCGTGTGAACAGGCTGTAACCTTTACACGACTTGATTGGCATGTAGACGCCGGACGTTTTAAAGCAGTTTATTACACAGGTTTAGAAATGTAGTGCACACCCTTCATAGACTTTCATAGCCCAAGTGTGCAGTAAGACAAAACTAGACAAAAGGTTCCGCTCTCATGCTGTAACACAAGAAAGACTTTCTCATTCACCTGAACACTTAGAGCATTTTATTTTATTTTGTTTTGCTTTGTTTTTCTTGGGGGTATAAATTATCACCTGTTCCTGACATTTCACTCCACTATATCTCTCATTTTGCAATTGCATTTTATATCTTTATATGTGTATGATAGAATAAGTATTATAATTTTATAATACTGATTCTGTTCATCCACAAAATGTCTAATACAATGATGTAGCTATTAGACAAACCATATTTCACTGCAGAGCAGTGTATTATGAGATCAGTGTTCCGGAAAACAGTGTCATGTAAATCACTATGGGTCTACTGACCATTAAATTGGCAGTTATCTGAACCTTTTATTTATACCAATTAGCAAATAATAGTATATTTCATAAAACAAGCAGATATTCAGCTCTTGTGGATGCCTCAGACTGACTGATAGTGGGCAGGTGTACTGCATACTGCATGGCTATAAACTTTTATGAGGGCATTTTTCTTGGGGATTGAAAACCAATATAACAGGCGGCTGGTGCCAAGCAGAACACTAACAGCGGAATCACAAACTCAGGTTACAACGACCTATTCACCGTACTTAAAAACCACAGTTATTCCATCAGAAATAAACCTGTCAATGACCTTCCAAGACAAATTGCTTTTGCCGCTAGATTTATTCATTTGGCATTGCAACGTTTTAAAAGTCAAAATATTACAGTTATTAATATAGTCTGTACACTGCTTCAAGGTTGACTGAATTCAGTCATTGCTGGTAACGTGGCTTTTATTTCTTGTTGTTTTGTTTTAGACATTACCTAACTCCCAGTATTAATGACAAAGTCGATTTGTCTAGGGCCACGCTGACTTAGTCCTTTTTATGAAAGATGTGGCAGGGAGACGTAATTCTTTCATATACATTAACCAGATAGCAAATGGGAAAATATGAGAGAGGTGACTCTATCTGTGTAGTCTTATGGGTCCCGAGAGAGAGAGAGAGAGAGAGAGAGAGAGAGAGAGAGAGAGAGAGAGAGAGAGAGAGAGAGAGAGAGAGAGAGAGAGAGACACTAAGAGCTGCATAGGTTCAGCAAATGCACTTACCGTATATACTCGCGTATAAGCCGAGTTTTTCAGCACCCAAAATGTGCTGAAAAACTCTACCTCGGCTTATACGCGGGTCAGCTAAAAAAGGTTGCCGCTTACTCACTGATTGAAGTCTGCAGTGACTCCTCCGTGCTGCCCATACTTCTCCCTGCTCGTGGCTTCCTTAGCACTCAGCCGCTCCCCTCTCAGCTCTCGTCACTCAGTACTCAGTACTGTGTGCGCATTACCGTATTGCGCGTAGGAGAGTAGGAGCGCACAAGAGTTTAGAAGAGGAGTGCTCGAGACGTGGATGAGGTGCGCGCTCACTCTGTGATACGAGCACACACCTGTACAGGGAGCGGAGGCGCGCGTCTTCTCCCTTTGTGATGTGCCCTGGGACGCTGCAGCCTCGTAATAGGGGGAAAGGAGGCGGCAGTTTACTTCTCCGTGTAAGTTTGTGAGCTACCATTGTCATTTGAGAGGGAGGACTGATTGACAAGAGCTGAGAGGGGAGGGGCTGGAGCAGAATTGCACACAATTATGTGTGCAGTAGACCATGTGTGTTAGAAAAATAATGTGAATATATAAGAACTAGGTATAATTGAAAGGTTAACAGTTCCAGTAATGGCCTTATTGCATGACATGTAAACCTTTTTCACCTTGACAGCAGCATGGAGGAGTCAGTGCATGCTTCAGATCAGTGAGTAAGCAGCAACGTTAAAGCTTTAAATTGGCCATGTCCTAAAATAATTTCTCACCCCTAGGCTTATACACGAGTCAATAAATTTTTCCAGTTTTCTTAGGTAAATAGGTACCTCGGCTTATACGCGGGTTGGCTTATACACGTGTATATACGATATTAGTTGCATGTAGCCTTTCCTGCACTGCTGCTGTGCTGGCACTTGTTTAAATGCGCAACACTGACAGTTGCAAGGGAGCCCCATTCTCCCTACCTTCTTCAATTTAAGGGACCACTATCTATCATGCATCATCTATCTATTATTCTACCGATCATCTATATATCTATCTATCATGCTATCTATCCATCTATCTATTATCTGTCTAATCATCTATATATACAGCAACGTTAAAGCTTTAAATTGGCCATGTCCTAAAATAATTTCTCACCCCTAGGCTTTTTACACGAGTCAATAAATGTTTCCAGTTTTCTTAGGTAAATAGGTACCTCGGCTTATACGCGGGTTGGCTTATACACGTGTATATACGGTATTAGTTGCATGTAGCCTTTCCTGCACTGCTGCTGTGCTGGCACTTGTTTAAATGCGCAACACTGACAGTTGCAAGGGAGCCCCATTCTCCCTACCTTCTTCAATTTAAGGGACCACTATCTATCATGCATCATCTATCTATTATTCTACCGATCATCTATATATCTATCTATCATGCTATCTATCCATCTATCTATTATCTGTCTATCCATCTATATATACTGTATCTAAAGCTGGCCATAGATGCAAAGATACGATCGTTCAAATCCTCGAACGATCAGACTTCCCCATCTCCCGACCTGCCACTAACCATTCAGATCAAATAGTAGTAAAAGACCAGATCAGCCGATGTTCTGCCCATGACAGCAATCGTACGAAAGTTATGTCCGAACAAAGCTAGTGACAGTCTCGCACTGAAAATCGTACAATCGCCAATACATGCAGAGATATTATCGGCAGCCGACAGAAATCTTTCAACCTGGCCGATCGACAAAACAACCGATCTCCGTGGGACGAAAAATGTCGGGACTCTCCACACACGGTCCAAAAATCAGATCTTTGTGTTTATGGCCAGCTTAACACAAGCATCATTTGCGTTCCAACACACATCAATTCTGACATGCACACGTGTGTCATGATGTAGTTGAGTCACTTTGTCTGTGTCACCAAGTTGGGGCACTTTTTCTAGCTCTTTAAAGGACTGAAACAACAGCCCAACATTGCTTGATTATCAAGCTAACTTGTGCCTGGCATTTTTCCTGTTTGTGCAAACTCTTATTAATGGTCTAAACACAGATGTATTATACTGATCAAGTTAGGGAGGAGTTATTATATTGTTACTTAGCGGACACCCACAGTCTTGGGATTTTCACTTAATGGAACAGCAGAGTCCAGTACTTCAAACTATAGAGTCTTTTTTTTCCATGGTGGTCTTTTATGATGACCCTCATTGAGTTGCTTGAGCCAAAGCAGCACTAAGAAATCTAGACCAAGGCACTCGCCCTGTGGAGGACTACACGGTAAACTTCCGATAATTGTAATCAGCCCTAAAGTACCAATGTCGCCTTGGCTTTTCTTCTGCTTGGAAAGATGAATTGTCAAGGGTTGGGGTTCCAGTTTCATTAGAGGAACTTATTCAGTTGTCTGAGCAGCTGGAACAGGACGAGAAGATTAGAAAAGACGGGGCCACTGCTCAGCATCTGGCCAACTTGTCTCTCTTCTCCACTTAATATTCTCCCTTTCTAAATCACAGTGCCGTTTTACTCCTCTCTTCAACATTTCTCTTTCACTACAGTGGGAGGAGAAGATACTGGTTCTGTTGATTTGGGGTCAAATGGTTATTTCTTGGACTCCAAGATTGCTGACTCTCACAGATTTTCACTCAGAACCAAGTCTTTCTGACATTCAGGTTGTTTCTCCGAAAAAACTCGATTCGAGTTTAGTCAAATTTTATCCGAATTCGATGAGTTTTCGGTTGGTAATATTCATTTGGGTTTTAGATATTTGATTTTTTTATTAAATAACCCCCTAATCGATTATATTCGAATTAATGAATTAATTAGAGTTAAAAATAATTCACATGAATTAAAAATTTGATCTTTGATAAATGTGCCTCCCCATTTTGATGTGGTGACCTCTCCTCTATTACCTGTTATCCTCAGTTTACTTTGGCTATGCAAGCATAATCCTGTATTTGATTGGGGAAATGGCAATATAACATTTTTGTCTAACCTGTTCTCATTGTTTTCTAGCTTCTTCTCTTGATATCCAGAAATTATATTGTGTTTCTTCTGCAAAACACTCTGAGGAATTTCCAGGCTTGTCCTCTGCGTATTATGAGTTCCAGGGCATTTTTTATAAAGTGGGTAACAATGCTTTATTGGGTTTGCAAACTTTTATAGAAAATTTGTCAGAGACTTTTCACAACTTTTTCTTCCCATCACTCAACTTACAAGTCCTAATACTAAGTTCCATTGGTCTCATCAATTGGTCTCATCAAGCTCAAGAAGCTTCGAAAAAATTCACAATTCTTTTTACTTTGGTACCAATTCTTCTGCATCCTGATCCAGCTAGACCTTTCATCATTGAAGTGGATGCTTTAGAATTTGCAGTAGGAGTGGAGATGTCTTTTAGTGGGCTGTCCATGTCCCATACCAATTAACACTGATCATAATAATTTTGAATATCTATATATTTGAAGTTCTATGAACTGTTCATGATTCTATTGGCAGGTCATCCTGGTATCAAGAAGACCATCATTCTGGCTAGAAGATTCTTTTTTTTGGCCAAAATTCACTACTGATTGTGTTAAATCCTTTGACATCTGTGCTAGATCTAAGGACTCTCATTCTAAGCCTATGGAGTTACTCCTTCTACTACCAGTTCCTTCTAGACCCCTAAATTCTCTTTCTTTGGATTTTATATCTGAGTTGCCCATCTTGTGGACAAAGTACTATTTTTGTCATCATTGATTGTTTAAACAAAATGGCCCATTTTGTTCCACTTCTCAAACTTTCTTAGGCCACCTGTACTGCCTGAAAATTTTATCGAGGAAGTTGTTAGAATCCATAGAGTTGTGGATAAAATTACTTCCAATAGGGGAGTTAAATTAACCACTCAAGTCTGAAGATCTTTCTGTCATGCTTTGCAAATCAAAATATCATTCTTCTGTTTATATATTGTTCTGCATTCCATCCTCAATCCAATGTGCAAACAGAGAAAACTGACTAAACTCTTGAACAATATTTAAGATGTTTTATGTCTTATTTTCAGGATGATTGGTTCTCCTTACTACCACTAGCAGGTTTGCTTATTATGATCACTTATCCATTAACTATGGAATGCATCCTGCTATATTTCCTTCACCTTCACAAAATATTGGTGTCTGCAGTTAAAGACAGTTTATTATTCCTAAAAGAAATTTTCAAAACCCAAAACCAAGGCTCAAAAAAAGATTTAGGTGTATGCTGATAAGAAAATGAGTACGGATCCCAAATTTAAAGTTAGCGACAAGGTCTGGCTGAAGCTTGGTCACCATTTTGTGGGTTCTTTTGAAATCAGATGAATCCTGTAGCTTTTCAATTAAAGCTTCCCAATTCTTGATGCATTCACTCAGTTTTTCAATCTGTTCTCCTTAAAACAGTGACTACTATTCCCTTTCCTGGAGTATAACTCCTCCTCTAGGTTAATGGTCAAGAAGAATTCAAAGTTAAAGACATTCATGATCACAGACTTAGGGGAAAACCCCATCAATATCTGGTCAAATGGAAAGGTTGCAGGCCTGAGGAAAATCCTTCAGAGTAATACTCATGTTCCTGAAGTCTTATGGACTTTCCACTGTTAGCATCTTTTCCAGAGTTGTGTTTGCACCCAAAGGCCGCTCCTGGGGGAGCAATGTATGATTTTGTGGGCTCTCCACAGTCCTGATCACGGTGCACAAGCTTAGTCAGGCAGCCGATCAGTCTATCTATCTATCTATAATCTATTATAGATCATTTTATCTATCTAATCTATTTATTTGGTTAATTCTTTTAGATTAATTCTTACCTTAACCCAGTGAATTAACTATGGGGAGGCGGGCCCAGGTGCAGACCGTGCATGCCCACCCACCTGCCACCGGAATTGTTTTTTTGGGGTTATTTCCCTTGCGCAAACTGCCGGTGGACTTGCAGGGGGTGCAGGCCCTGGTACAATTGCACCCCCTGCTCCACTTGTAGTTCCACCACTGCTTTGACCCTGGCCTGTGACCGGCTCCCCATGCCAACCATGGCCCTGCTCCACTTACGACATCATTTCAGTCTATCATTTCTATGTCTGTCTGTTCCTATCTAACTCCAGTTATAGGAAACCATTGTCCCAATGTTAGAGATATCCCCCATAGTAAGTTCACATTTTTCCATAATTAGTTGTCGGGCTGGGTGTGTCTACAGTACATTGTTTGAGCCTTAAAGGCTCCTTAAGTGGGTAAAGAAAACATTCTAATAATATATTAAAAGTTCTCTTAATATTTTCAAATTATTTGTTTAATTAAAACTGTCTGTAGAGGGCATCAGAGAAGTGCAATGCTGCAATAGCTCCACGCCGCAGTTTCACGGATTTAACTGTCAGTTGATGCTTTGTGCTGTGTCAGTATTTTATTGTTACTATTCCTTATAAAATCAAGATTAATTTCCTGAACAAAGCTGAGCATCAAGTAATGACTTGCAGGTTCAGCATCTATGATAATAAGTAAGTATGTAGATACAAATTAATAGGTTTTCAGATTTGAGGTGAGTCCCATGAGATATGAGTGAACAAGCCTGCATAGCCACCTTATCAAAAGGAATTCATTCTTTGTTAATTTGACCTGGAGTAATGGCATATTTTTGATAATTACAAGAACATTAATTACAGAGTCCTTTTCCTAGTCCTGGTTAGGGAAATATCAGTGAATAATTGAAACACAGGAGTTTTTTTTGTTGTTGTTTCGTTTTTTAAACTAAATACATGGAATGTATGTAGTTTAGTATAAAACTGACATTTTGTCACTTTTCATTTTAAGGGAAAAAGAAAGAAAGAAAGAAAGAAAGAAAGAAAGAAAGAAAGAAAGAAAGAAAGAAAGAAAGAAAGAAAGAAAGAAAGAAAGAAAGAAAGAAAGAAAGAAAGAAAGAAAGAAAGAAAATAATACAATGTGAAATGATGTCTAAAAAATGTGTTTTAATCCTAGATAAGAAATTTCATGTGGGTGTCACTCCCCTGGTATACAACTTCTTTCCTTAGACGGAAACTAAATTATATTCTCCCTAATTGTAATAGCACTGTCCACTGAACTATGTATACAATATTTGGGTGGTGGCTTGGTAGATTATTGTTCTTTGAACAAAGCAATGCTTTGGTATATGAACCTTAATAAATCAAAGCACCACTAACTACTTACAAATAACTAAGTACTCAAACATGCTTAATCACACTGCAGATTTTTTACTAATGATATTTTATATCTATACCAAAACTACAAATCAGCATCACTCTGTTGTCAGAGAAGTGTTAAACAAGCTGACAATGTTATTCCTATCTGCTGGCTGTTCCTCAGGGTGGCACAATATTCGAGTCACCTCATTTAATAGGCACCCTAACCCAGTCATTGCACTTCAGGGAAATCGAACTGTAAGCATGTCAGAAATGATGTAATACATACTTAAAGGAGAAGGGAAGGCATTTTCTACTTGGGGGTGACAAAAGTTAGGCACCCTATTAAGCTATTCTAAAAAACAACCAAGTTGTTCCTGTGTACCTTTTCAGATAAAAAAAATCTACAAATCTCATATAGGATTGAATTTGTCCTGAAAATGTGTGTTATTGAATATAAAAGTTTGCTCAAAGTATTCCATAAAGAAGCATAGGCTGGTGCCATGTTTGCCCCCATGATGCAGCCCTGTACATGCAGATACTTGCAGGTAAAGTTACTGTACCATGTTAGCCAGTAAAAACGTTACAGGGCAACCCTTTTGAAATAAGTAATAACAAAAGTGGTATAAAGGTGATACCTGGAAGGGTAGGAGCAAGGGGCACTTGAAGGACATAATAGGATGTAGTAGGAGAGTGTTGCCAGTGTCACCAAAAGATCACCTCGATCGGGTTATTGGCTCCTAGTCTCCAACCACAATAATAATCAGGCCAAAGAGGCCTTTCACATTTTCCAAGCCCCTTATATAAGTTCTAAGCCTTTGGACTTCCTGTTGTGCTGGAAATATCCAGGGGAATATTAACCAAGGTCAGTCCTCCTCTTAAATATATTTGTTTCAGATGCCATGGTCAACCGATATCTGACTGGCCTTGCTTTGGAAGAAAATGAGGTTGGTTTGTGAAAATCTCTCCAATGTACATTTTGTTTACATTTTTCTTTGAAAATCAATGATATTGTTTCAGGCTTTTTTTAAATGGGATTTGCATGTTGGTATTCATATTAGTGATGTCAGTGGTGATACAGATTTCATTGTAGTCAGAGCACTAACTGATTTATAGACCCTATATTGTTTTGCATTGATTATATTTGGTTTTGTCTTTATTTATTTTGCTTTTTTTTGTCCTTGGAATATGAGAACAAATAAGGCGGAGACGGTTTCAGCAAGAGAGAACACACAACCTTATAAATGAAAAAATAGTAGTTAAGGCAGTATCAGAAAATCAATGAATGGAAGTCTTTAACATTCAATGAAAAATGGAGATAAAATAACACAGCTGTAGCTGTATACTAAAAAAGCTTAATGGACAGAACATCTACAAGCTACAATTGTGCATCTTTTTTTGAAGGTAGACAAATTAAACTGGTTCTTATGTAAATCTCTGGCTCTGTTTATATACAGGTATGGAATGTATCATCCAAAATTCTCACAACTTGGTGTTTTCTGGATAAGGGGTCTTTTCATAATTTGCATCACCATACCTTAAGTCTACTAAAATCATTTAAACATTGATTAAACCAAATAGGATTGTTTTGACTCCAATAAGGATTAATTATATCTTAGTTGGGATCAAGTACAAGTTTAGGTCGTTTTTTTGGATTTCATCAATGAAACAGCTCCAGTTAACCAGCTGCATAGGTTTTAGCATTATCCCAGAATTGCCATGAAGGCTCTCAAGTATTGCTTGAGATTTTGAGAAATGAGCACAGCATTTTTGCCACAGAATACTGTGGATAATGTTTCTGAATTAAGTTATCAAAACGATTACACATAATCCAGGGGGGTTACAGGAGGCTTGCACTTGCCAGACTTCCCCATCAGGTAAAAGGTAAGTTTCTTAATTTGCAAAAGTCTGTTAGTCCGTTTATTTCAACCTTTCTAGTTACCGTTATTTGCTGTCAATCCCCTGTTGTTGCTCTTGTTCCTGTTTAAGCTGGCTGCTGGCCTTCTGAGCTCCAGGTAGAAACTCAGTAATGTTTATGCCTGTAATAGAGGCACTCATCTGAGACCTCAAATGCAGCTAGCAGCTGAATATCAAGAGCCTACATAGCCTACAAAATTATCAATACCGAGCGCTGCCCTCAGCTTTACTTTCTAGGTGTTATAGAGTCAGTTCATTGTGAAAAAAAGCTTCATTTCCCACATAGAAACTAATCTCAGTTCAGGAGCTACAGCTCCCTTCTTGCTTGGTTATGGTACTGTCTCATGTAATATTGCAAAATATTCAATAAATGAATTAATAAAATCAGCGCAGGCCTGTGTTTGCAATATAGACCAACAAAACCTCAGAACAGCCGGGCACCAGAACTAAAGAATAAAATTTGTATTTTTTTTTTTTTTGGGCTGCAACAATTTTAATTTTAAAATGTTCTAGTGCAGTGTCTATGCCACTGGATTCTGATACACGCTTGGTAATTACTTGGAGCAAACAAGTAGTTAATGCAGATGACATCACTGCTCTTTTACGACTTTGCTGTTTCCCACCTCTGATCAATAGCCTCTGCCCTGGAGCTGAATATAGCATAGTGTTTATTTCTCTTCACCTGCTCTGACTCCTTGGATGATATGGAAACAGCAAAACTATCTCCACACATCCAAACGAAGCATAGTTTTAGAAATGAAAAGCTTTGTCCTGCTGCAGGGATAGAATCTGTTAAAGAGGCAGAGTTTTCTGTGTGTGTGTGTGTGTGTTCTAACTTTGTTTTATGAAACTAGTGGTTTCTGATAGGTGGGCAGCTTGGGGAATGGTGTTAGGGTTTAATAATGCTGGTGATGATAGGAATATCATTAAACTAATAGTGTTGTCTATTAAGTTAGGAAAGAAAAGTGAAACAGCTTCTACTTCTTTTTGGTTTTACTAATTTACAATACTATAGGACCCTATCAGATGTAATATACTCAGGTAAGGAGCTTGATTATTTTGGTGGCTAGGAAGGGATCAGAGGAAATCTGAGAAACTGAAAATGTATAGTTAGAATATCAGGTCCGGTAACAAATGAAAATCATTAGCGCTTTTGCATCAAAGATATTAATCTATGCCAGACAATAGTATTATGCTTTATTTAAGTTATAGTTAAACACGTGACAATATAGAATAAAATAGTATGTTCTATTTTCCTGTTAATAATAGTTTTCTTCAGATTTTCATTCACCTTATTTGGCCAACTTCAGGTTTAATACCCAGAACACATATAAGGATAAATGGAGTGCCAGCATCAGGTTTAATGTCTCTAGAACACACGGCAGTAAAGTGCAGTCCCAGCGTAAGGTCTATTGTCTCTAGAACACATAACAGGATAAATGCAATGTCAAATTCAAGATTAAAATCCTCTGGACACATGGCATGATAAATGCAGTGCCAACTTTAGGTTTTATGTCCCCAGAACACATGCAGTAGCAGGATAAATGTGTGCCAATTTCAGGTTTAATGTATTTGCAGAGTAACAGTTCTGACAATTTTTTGTAGCTAAAACAATGTCATATAGAAAAAAAATTACTTTGATTTGCAGGACTTTTAAATAAAAATATCACAGAGAACAATATATCAGTGTAAGATTTGTTATGCAGTAAAATGAGAGAATTCACCAAGGGTCTTAGGGACAAATTTACTAAAGTGGCTAACGCTAGCCAAAATTCATCAGCGTGACGTCATTTCCTTACTTCGCCGATTTACTAACGGGCGCTGGTGTAAATTTGCTAGCGAAGTGGACCTACTCTAGAGCTACTTCGCACCCTTACACCAGGCGAAGTTGCGCTATGGCGAAGGGACGTAACTAAACTAATTCACTAACTAATTCATTTTACTGAACGTTACCTCTTGCGCCAGACTTGCCTTCGCCACCTCAGACCAAGCGAAGTGCAATAGAGTAGATAGGGCTTGCTTCAAAAAAAGTTTAAATTTTTTCTAAGTCCCAAAAAACGCTGGCGTCTTTTACTTTTTTAAGGGTGATAGGCTGAAAAAGAACGTAAATTTTTTGGGGGGTACCCTCCTTCCCCCCACAGTTCCTAACATATGGCACCTAAACTATACAGTGGGCACATGTATAGGGCAAAATAACAACTCTATTTTATTATATGAAGCTTTCCCAGGCTTGTTTAGTGAAATGTATTTGCTGCTACATATACGTCCATTGTACTTTAGCTTGGCGCCGTATGCAAATTGATCATTGCTAGCGTAATTTCGCTTTGCTTGACGAATTAACGCTAGCGCAAATTCACTACCTTTCACCTCTCTGAGAGCAGCTTCGGATTTTAGTGAATTAGCGGTGTCCTGGCGAAACTTCGCCTGGCGAAGTGTGGCGAAGCCAACACTGGCGCAACTTCTAATGTAAGTAAAATTGAGTAGTGCTATGCAATCAATCTCACCACGTTTTGTAGCGTCGGGTGCCGGCTGTGACTCTGTCTGCTCAAGTCCAGTTCCAATTCCAATACAAATTTCAGTCGTGAAAAATAATTTATTTGTGCAAGTGAAGCAACGTTTCAGGAATAACCAGCCCTTTATCAAGCTTAAAACCAGTGTAACATTCACTCCTTTAAATATCTCAGTAAGGGGAGGGGGAGACACATTTACTCCTCCCATCTAGTAACTCTTCATATTAACCCTTTGTGGCATGTGTAATGAATAAATACATAATAAATACATATACAAGTGTCTTTTGTTTATATAAAATCCGAAAGTGTCCAGTGTCCACTAAAAATCTGCAACTTGCGGAAATATGGTTTGCTTAACGGTAAACCATTTAACATGTATTAAAATCATTACTCACAATTTGTGTGCTCTATTCCTGGGCAAAAAATGCCTATGTATTGAGGAACACAGCCATTCCCAGAGCATGAGCTGCATTAATCTAAAAACAAAAGGATACAAAACTATGTTACACTTAGCACAAATAATTTTGGATCAATGCAGCTCATGCTCTGGGAATGCTTGTGTTCCTCAATACATAGGCATTTTTTGCCCAGGAATAGAGCACACAAATTGTGAATATGTTGAATATTGAATATGCATGCGTAATAATATAATTACACAGAAAAGCTTCCTTAAATCTGTCAGCACTTGTAATAATCTATTTCATTTAGGTGAAAAGAATTTAGTTCAGGGCTCCCGTATTCTATTCAAAAATGATTATACAATACTTAGCCAATGCAAAAAATAAGAAAAAGATTGCTCTAAACAGCAATGCTTTCCCTTTTCTAAATTTTAATGGTGTTTGAACTTAAAAAGCAGTTGGATATCCAGCAGAGGCTCAAGACTGATCATGGCAGTTTGAGGTGAATAGTATTTTTATTTTACACAAAAGTCAAAACTACTGAAATGTCTTTACAAATGTATTTTGTATAGTGTTGTCACCATTTATAATCAGAGTGGGAGATGCACCATTTCTTATTGTACATGAATGTTATTGTACACATAAGTAATTCTTTGTAATAAGAGTCTTTCAGCCTCTGTATAAAGGCACTGTAGCCTAACCTTCATATACACGTAGGTAGGGACTCTAATGTGACCACTTAAACTGCTTAAAGTATCCTTAAGAATTTCCGATTTCGCACCCATTCTGTTCACTATAATGAAACATTTGAATCAACAATGGCATACATTCTGCAAAGAGCAGAAGTTTGAAGGTTGACCTTCCATAAAATAATAAATAATCTGTGGACACTCACCTTAGGGAGGTCACTTGAATTTCATGTTAGAACTTAAATCTTACCTTTTAGGTGCTGGGAATTTCAAACTCCAGTCCAATCGTGTGGCACCAAAAGGATTATGCAAGAAGTGTACTCAAGGTCAGGACAGGCAGAAGATCAGGCCAAGCATCAGTAAAGCAGAAAGTAAACACAAAATAATAAAGCACCGGGAACTCACCAATATGAGACCAACAAATGGGCAAAGCTACTGGCATAAACTGAGTCACACACCTAGAACACCGGTGGTATTATTTAATGATATCACAATGTGTCACAGGGACAGTGACACATCTAATTTGCACAGACCAGTTCAACCGTACATACAATGTGTATCCACATTTCTGATGCAGTATCATTCAGTGGCCCTATATTACTTTAATCTGCATCTGACTACTACGACTTGCTTGCAGACAATTTTCAGCCAGATATCAGTCAGGTAAGGCACCATACATGGACAGTTAAGCTGCTGAATTGATCTGAGGAGCCCAAATTGGAAACTTAAATGTGCCCGTGTATGGCCACCTTAATGCTATTGGTCTAAATTTTTTTGCAGATGTCAAGTGATTTACCTGTCTTAGGGATATTAGAGATGTGTGCCTGTAGAAATTTGGGCTTAATGTGGTCCATGTCCATTATGTTTTGGAAAAGTACTAAATGGCGTGGGAAAGTTTTTTGTTATATAGATTTGTAAATCCATCTGGGCATGTTGATTTACCAATTTAAGAAGTATGAAAGAAGTAGCCTGTGCTACACAGGGCCGGATTTACAAAGCGGCCACCCCTAGGCCTGCTGCCGTTAGCCATCCCTGTCCTCTCCCCATCATTTGTGCACATGCACAAGTTTTCATCATCAGGAAGGTAGAACTGGGGATTGGTACATTGGAAATTTAAATCTAATCTAATGATCATCCCCAGAGATTCTGAACCAATGTTGGTGTGGATGGCCTTCATGCCACCCCCTAAATCCTGCCGCCCTAGGTAAGGGCCTTGGTGGCCTTTCAACAAATCCGTGCCTGGTGCTACGTCTTCCATGGTGATTGGGCCATTTAGTTTTTCCTTTTGAGTGAGAGTAGATCTTTTACATTGATAGTCTCCAATATGGTCCCTAGTTGTCTTAGGTTCATCTGACTTTGTGGATAAGTTAAAAAGAGGGCTATAATGGTCTGTAATTTTATTAGGATCTGTTTGGACTTGTTTAGCAGTTCATAATCATGTCCATTTAAATATGAAGTTGCTCTTAAAAACATGCTGTGAATGCAAATATTATAAGTCAATGCATATTTCTTGCGCTATTTCTGTGTATTTATTAATTGAAATCTGCCTTCATAATACATTATTGACATTACACTAATGGTACTAATTACAGTTGCATTGCATTGCACAAATGCAATTTGATCTTTTGCTGTCAAATATGAAACAATGGCCATGAATAATTACTTAATTTGGTGGTCAGGATCTTTGCATTCATAGATAAATCTTGTAATGACATGCTAATTTACATGAGTTCAGTAACCCTTGTACACCTGATCTTTGCTTTGTGATGTGGCCACAAGAGAGGTGAGGGGAGAAAAGCTTACCAATCTTTCTTGCATTTTTTTGCATCTGCTAAATTACACATCACTAAACAGTAAGCATTGTGCTCATTACATTTGTTTTCCTTACATTAACCGTATGATTAATGGCGCAGAACAAAAGTTGTGGCTCCACAAGCTTCAATCATTTTGTTCAGTTTAAAGGAAAAGTAACATCCAAAAATGAAAAGTGTTTTAAAATAATGAAAATATATGTACTACTGGCCTGCATTGTTAAAACGTGTGTGTTTGCTTCAGAAACATTGCTATTGTGTACTGTATATACAGTCATATGAAAATGTTTGGGAACCCCTCTCAGCCTGCATAATAATGTACTCCACTTTTAACAAAAAAAGATAACAGTGGTATGTCTTTCATTTCCCAGGAACATCTGAGTACAGGGGTGTTTGCTGAACAAAGATTTTTAGTGAAGCAGTATTCAACTGTATGAAATTAAATCAAATGTGAAAAACTGGCTGTGCAAGAATTTGGGTACCCTGGTAATTTTGCTAATTAGAATGCATGTAACTGCTCAATAATGATAACTGACAACACCAAATTGGTTGGATTAGCTTGTTAAGCCTTGAACTTCATAGGCAGGTGTGTCCAATCATGAGAAAAGGTTTTTTTAAGGTGACCAATTGCAAGTTGTGCTTCTGTTTGACTCTCCTCAAGAGTGACAGCATGGGATCCTCAAAGCAACTCTCAAAAGATCTGAAAACAAAGATTGTTCAGTATCATGGTTTAGGGGAAGGCTACAAAAAGATATCTCAGAGGTTTAAACTGTCACTTTCAACTGTAAGGAATGTAATCAGGAAATGGAAGGCCAAAGGCAGAGTTGATGTAAAACGCCACTCATCAAAGGCTATAGGAGGTGTCTAGAGGCTGTTACATTTGCAAAAGGAGGCCCAACTAAGTATTGATATATAATATCTCTGTTGGGGTGCCCAAATTTATGCGCCTGTCTAATTTTGTTATGATGCATATTGCATATTTTCTGTTAATCCAATAAACTTTACGTCACTGCTGAAATACTACTGTTTCCATAAGGCATGTTATATATTAAAAGGAAGTTGCTACTTTGAAAGCTCAGCCAATCATAAACAAAACTCCGAAGAATTAAGAGGAGTTCCCAAACTTTTTTATATGACTGTACTATAAGGGGCTTTTCGTCCTTGAAATATAAATTGTGTTTATCTGGTGAAAGGTTTTACAAATTCTGCATTAAACTGAACATATACAGTATGGAATTAGTGCATTTGAGAGACAAAAAGCTTTTGAAATCAGAAATATTTTATGTGTATACAAAATATCCATGATATATTTCTCTATATGATAAAACTTATTTAATATTTCTGGAAATACCCCCAAAAAAATGCAGATCTAGGAAGGATTTCTGTGAAAGAAATTCTTGCCTAACTGCATGAAACTCATTCTGCTCCAAACCTCCCACAAGCTTTAAAACAACAAGAGAAAAACATAACTTGTACTTTTTAGCAAAATGTCTTACATTTGTTGTATCTCATTTATAATTGAGTTATTTATGCATGTTAATTTTAAATCACATACAGAACTCATTAAATCATCAAAATGCTAATTACCTGGCCACAGCGAGTACATTTAGACACATTAATGAGTATATTCATTAATGGCAAATATGCAGTTCTTCCTTTAAAAACTCTGATACATCCTTTTATGATTTTATACGTTACTAACTTTGTCCAAACACTGCTGTGATTACTACCCTAGAGAACTAAGCTCCAAAATAAGGCTGCAGCTGTGTGTTTGATTTGAATATGCTGTCAGTCTTTTCTCTCCCACTGAACGTCATATCAGTAGAAAAACAATCCAATTTTTTTTTTAAATTTGACAATAGAGTGCCATATATGTCTCTTGTGTCCCCAATTCTACCACAACTATTTACAGTATATAGGCACAGGCCAGTTCCTGGGTAACAAAGCTTATTCATATTATATATGTATATATATATATACAAGATTGAAGTATTTTTTTTTATGATTTTACTGGGCCTGACAATTTTGTGCCATTTTGAGTTTTAAGTAAAAGAGTTTGCTCACATTTTAAAATGCAAGTTAGAAAAAAACACATTCACAGGTGTATAGGCGAATGAATTGAAATTCACGGCCAGCACCATAAGCAATGTTCATTGAGTTGCTGCCCCAACACTAGCCCCACACAATTTTAGCATTAAAGGATATTTGCGTAGATCTAGGAATATAACCCAGCATCTCTGCTCTGTGCATTGATATATAGCTATCAGTTAGAACAACAGCAATTGCTTTCCACTGAGTACAATATTGGAAACATTATAACAATGGATCAGTTTCAGAAGCCCATTGTCAACCTAAGGCTAAGAAATATGGCAAAGAGTGTTAGCAGAATCCGGCAGTGAAGTGTGTTTGTCATCGGCTTATAAATCTTACGTCCCATGCTGGAAATACTAACTAGCCTTCCCTTGGCTATCCGCAGCAATGGAACAAATGCTTTTGTAACCTGAACTGCACCAATGAAATGTACATCCATGCATTGCTTATATACACTGAAAGGAATTATTTCTCCATCAGCCACGTAACCAAGCAGCCCAGCATTGTGCACAACACCCCACGGTCCTGCAAAACACACAAATGTATGGATTAATCTATTTAACAATGTGTATATATACCACATTACTGAGGAATGGTATGAAGCATGATAAGCAGTGGGAAAAGCCAAGTAATGTGATAGTTAAGCCTAAAGATACAGAGATACTTATTCATAAGAACTGTATGTGATTGCAGCTTACAAGTGGAGTAACCATATACTATAGATATGTGTTTTAGTACTAGAATAGGCAATGTTCACTGGAGTCGTTTGTTGGACTTTTGAAAAAAAAAATTAGATTTTGTTTTTTGGTGAAAAAAACTCGAATCGAAATTCGATTTGAGTTTGCAGCTCGATCCTATTCATCCGTTTTTTTTTTAAATAAATTTTGATTGGTCGTTATTTTCTAATTTTGAGTTTATGGGAGTTGATGGGAGTTTTTGGGGCAAATTCACTAACCTACGAAAATTTGCCGGTGACGGCTTCGCTCACAGCGCAACACTTCGCCAGTCGTAGATTCGCCAGGACAACGCTAATTCACTAAAATCCAAAGTTGCGTCCAGGGTGCTGAACGCTGGTGAAGTTGCGCTAGCGTTTACTGTGCCAATCGAAGTGAAGTTGTGCTAGCATTGCCTAATTTGCATATGGCGGGAAGTTAAAGTTGAATGGACGTATAAGTTGCAGCAAATACATTACACTACAGAAGCCCAGGAAACCATAATAAAATAAAATAAAGTTGTTATAATGCCCTACACATGAGCCCAGTGTATAGTTTATGGGCGATATGTCAGGAAATGTAGGGGGGAAGCCGGGTACCCCCCCAAAAAATTTACGCTCTTTTTCAGCCTATCACCCTGAAAAAAGGAAAAGACGCTTGTGTTTTTTGGGACTTAGAAAAATTTTCAACTATTTTTTAGGAACTCCTATCTACTCTATTGCACTTTGCCTGGTCTGAGGTGGTGAAGGCAAGTATGGTGCAAGAGGTAACGTTCAGTAAAATCCGCATCTTAGTGAATTTGTGTAGTTACGTCCATTCGCCAGAGCGCAAATTCACCTGGCGTTAAGGAGTGAAGTACCACTAGAGTCTATCTCCTTCTCTAGCGAAGTTACTCCAGCAACCGTTAGTAAATCAGCGAAGTTCCAAAATGACATCACGCTGGCGAATTTTTTGCCAGCGTTAATCACTTTGCCCTTTAGTAAATTTGCCCCTTTGAATGCAAGTCTCCTATTCTTTGTAATGGTGGTGTGCCAATTCACCCATTTCCTACAAAAAGTTAGTAGCACCTGATGTACACCATGTTACAACCAGAATTGTTTATCAGCATAAAATAACACAGCAAATACCATTCATTTGAAAAATTCTAAAACAATAGAAGAATGTATGCTGATATGTGACCTGCTGGTTTACAAATATTTGCTAAATTGATGAGCAAATTACTGTGATGTAAATAATCAAACAGAAAAAAACTCTAAGCGTATTTTATGTCTATGTATTATTCCTTGAGCATAACAAAGCATCAGGAACCAATTATCTCCCGGACATGTGACTGGTCTCTTATCAAATGATTAACATGGTGATGAGCACAACATAACACATCTGTTGGGCACTTGCCGGTAATAGAGGTGAATGTCCTATTGATGTGTTATTTTTATCGAGTATTGAATCATTTAGGGGCACATTTACCTGGCGTCGAAGTAAAATCCTTCAACTTCGAATATCGAAGTCGAAGGATTTTGCGATATTCCTACAATCGAACGATCTAAGGAATAATCAGTCGATCGAAAGATTAAATCCTTCGAATCGACTTCGAAGGATTTTAATCCATCAAAGGATATTCCTGTGATCAGGAAATTGTTAGGAAGCCCATGGGGACCTTGCCCATAGGCTAACATTGGCCTTGGTAGGTTTTAGGTGGCGAACTAGGGGGTCGAAGAATTTTTTAAAGAGACAGTACTTCGACTATCGAATGGTTGCATAGTCGAACGATTTTTAGTTCGAATCGTTCGATTCGAAGTCGAAGGTCGTAGTTGAAGGTCGAAGTAGCCCATTCAATGGTCGAAGTAGCCATATTCGACCATTCGAAATTTGAACTTTTTTCCTCTATTCCTTCACTTGAACTAAGTAAATGGACCCCTTACTGTGCAAATATAGAATCCGGTTGATTTTCACCAGAACTGCCACTGTTCAATAAAAGATCACTAAACTGTTGTAGATGTTACAAATAATAAAAAATCTTTTTATTATATTTTCTTACAGTTCATATATTTACACATTTTTTTAACTGGGAGGCAATGACAAATGTAATTGACTTATTCTGGCATTAGCCAGCAATTTCCAATGCACTATTTTATGTAACAAACTTACCATTTTGATTCATTACAAATAAAGATGTTTGCCAAATGCAGATCCAGCTAGTTTGAATTGGTCTTTGGAAGTAAAACAGGATTACCTGCATTCTGCACATAACTGCTGATTTCCTTGTAGGCCTCCCTTATCTCCTCTGAATTGGTGATATTAAGTTGAATTAGGCAAAGATGTGATGAATAAACCCTTTTCAATTCTTTAGCACCAGGCCCTTTCTTATCCAGCTCACCAGCAAAGACATGAACACCCAGTTCATCCAGGTGCTTAGCTAGTGCATGTCCAAACCCAGAATCAGACCCCTAAACAATGAGAAATAAAAGCACAAAAATCAAATCTAACCAAAGTAAACATGACCTCAGGATAAGTTAGAAACCATATACTGCCACGATAACATTTCTGCAAGAAAAAAAGGATTATACAAGAAAAAACTGATTGAATAAAAGTGAAAATATTTGCAACGTCATAGCCTGTAGTAAATTTTAATTGAGTTTCCTAAACTAAAATCTTTGAGATTCTTCAGTCCAAAACCTGTGATTCTACAGAAGTCAATAGGAGGTGTACTTTCAACTTTCAATGTTTTTTTTTTACAATTTTTAAAAAATTAATAGATCAATGCAATTTATGTTGCAATTCACGAATGCCATGAAAGTTATCAAAAGATCCAAATATTTATCCAAGTTTTCAGAAAGTCTAAGTGACTAAAAAAAAAAGTCCAATAGGATCAGTGCAGCTCCCATTGACTTCTATGGGACCTTGGCTACATATTAGAGTTTTTCATGGTTTTTACACTTAAAAAATCAAAATTTTTTAGAATCCACTCTACCTAGTACACAATCTCCAATGGCCACTTCCCATCAGCAAACCAATTGCTGGACAGTTGGAGCAGCACCGCAAATCAGTTGTATTTAAAATGCCTTTACTGCACACTTAGGGTATTACAGCAATGTTTCAGGCAACATTAAAGCAACGTTTCAGGTCATGTGGCCTTTTATCAAGCTTGAAATGTTGTTGTAATTACAGGGGGCTGATTTACTACGGTTCAAATGGTAAATTCTAATTTTTTAATAGTTTTTTTGGTCAAAGCTCACAATTTTGAGTTTTTAACCATCAACTCGAATTCGAATGTGGGATTTATCACACCTCGACCATGTAAACAGCTCTAATTCGATACTTCGCAGCTTTGAACCGGCCTTGTTCATGTAGTAGTCAATGGCAGAGTTCTGTTGAACCATTTGGAGATGTTAATAGCTTTCCTGACATTCAAGTTTTCTTTTTGAAGGGAAACTCACTTTGAAGTCGATTCGAATTTTTCTGGTGGTTCCTATTCGATAGAATTTTAGAATTTCGAGTTTTTTCATAAATAACCTGAGTACATTCGAGTTTATTGGGGCAGATTTATCAAAGGTCGAGGTGAGTTTGAATCGAAAAAATTCAAACATTCGAATATCGAAATATATCATGTACTGTCTCTTTAAAACTTCGACGTTGACCATTCGCCATCAAAAACCTGCCGAATTGCTGTTTTAGCCTATGGGGTACCTCCTAGAACCCATCTGAAGTGAATTAGTTTTTTGTGGAAAAACGTTGAATCGGATTCGATTGAATGCACCCATTCCTTCGATTCGTACTATTCGAATTAGGCAAAATACGGACATATTCGACCCAAAAAAACTTCGACTTAATTTCGGTTGGTCTTTTTGAATTTGAATTTCTACGTTTTTTCAATTCGAGATTCGACCCTTGATTAATATGCCCCTTAATGAGAACGAGCAGCTTTCTGGCAGATGTATTTAGCCTGCCCCACATATACTGTATCCATCAGGCAGGTTAGAAATTCCATGACGTAAGTCCCATTATAATTCAATAGTTTGGCCTGAAGAAAATGCATTAGATGAGCTGGCTTTGGCCCAGGACATTGGTGGCAAAATCAGGCAAAGATCTACTGAGTTAATCTTGCCCAAGGAACTGATCTTTACATGTATACGAAGCTTAAGGCAGGCACACTCTCCCACTGGCTGTGCCCTGGTATCTACTTTACATGAATTTTACAATTTCTTAGGTTCCTTTCTCTTATAAAAGTATATTACCTCTTGCCTTAAGCTTGCAAAATGAACTGGCACTATAACTTTAATTTGTGTTTCACATTGCTCATATTGTGCTCATTTTGATATACACAGTATTTTAACTATACATCAACCTATATATTGATGCCCTGAGACTTATCTAGAGGCACACCTCTGTCCCTTTCCTTTCCCAAAGTCACCAACCAAGCTACCTTTATTTGTACTTCTCCAAAGTGATTTGCAAAGAGCAGTCAGATCACAGATTGTTACTTAACATAGTAACATAGTAACATAGTAAGTAAGGTTGAAAAAAGACACATGTCCATCAAGTTCAACCTTTTTTTTTTTTTTTTTTTGTTTATTAACTAACTATCTGCCAGTTGATCCAGAGGAAGGCAAAAAACCCATCTGAAACCTCTCCAATTTGCCTTAGAGGGGGAAAAATTCCTTCCTGACTCCAAAATGGCAATCAGACTAGTCCCTGGATCAACTTGGACTATGAGCTATTTCCCATAACCCTGTATTCCCTTACTTGCTAAAAAGCCATCCAACCCCTTCTTAAATCTATCTAATGTATCAGCCTGTACAACTGATTCAGGGAGAGAATTCCACATCTTCACAGCTCACTGTAAAAAACCCCTTCCGAATATTTAGGCAGAACCTCTTTTCTTCTAATCGGAATGGGTGACCTCGTGTCAGCTGGAAAGACCTACTGGTAAATAAAGCATTAGAGAGATTGTTATATGATCCCCTTATATATTTATACATAGTCATCATATCACCCCTTAAGCGCCTCTTCTCCAGCGTGAACATCCCCAATTTGGCCAGTCTTTCCTCATAGCTAAGATTTTCAATACCTTTTACCAGCTTAGTTGCCCTTCTCTGTACCCTCTCTAATACAATAATGTCCTGTTTGAGTGATGGAGACCAAAACTGTACGGCATATTCTAGATGGGGCCTTACAAGTGCTCTATACAGTGGAAGAATGACCCCCTCCTCCCGTGACTCTATGCCCCTTTTAATACAGCTCAAGACCTTATTTGCCCTTGATGCTGCTGACTGGCATTGCTTGCTACAGCCAAGTTTATCATCTACAAGGACTCCAAGGTCCTTTTCCATAATGGATTTGCCTAGTGCAGTCCCATTAAGGGTATAAGTGGCTTGGATATTTTTACATCCCAGGTGCATGACTTTACATTTATCAACATTGAATCTCATTTGCCACTTAGCTGCCCAGATTGCCAGTTTGTCAAGATCCTGTTGCAAGGATGCCACATCCTGGATGGAATTAATTGGGCTGGATAATTTTGTGTCATCTGCAAACACTGATACATTACTTACAACACCCTCCCCTAAGTCATTAATGAACAAGTTAAATAAAAGTGGACCCAATACTGAGCCCTGGGGGACCCCACTAAGAACCTTACTCCAAGTAGAGAATGTCCCATTAACAACCACCCTCTGTACCCGATCCTGTAGCCAGTTTCCTATCCACGTGCAAACGACTTCATTAAGCCCAACAGACCTTAGTTAAGAAAGCAGTCGTTTGTGGGGCACAGTATCAAACGCTTTGGCAAAATCCAAATAGATCACATCTACTGCCCCCCCCACTATCCAGAATCTTACTTACCACATCATAAAATGCAATCAAATTCGTCTGACATGACCTATCCTTCATAAAGCCATGCTGATTGTTGCTCATAATGCCATTCATTAGGACAAAATTTTGTATGTGATCCCTTCTACAAGCCTTCAAATAATTTGCCCACCACAGATGTCAAGCTTACTGGCCTATAATTGCCAGGCTGAGATCGTAATCCCTTTTTAAATATTGGAATAACATCAGCTTTTCTCCAATCCATAGGCACCATACCAGATGACAGTGAATCTGAGAAAATCAGAAATAAGGGCTGGTCTAAAACTGAACTAAGCTCTCTTAGAACCCGGGGGTGTATGCCATCAGGCCCTGGAGCCTTGTTTACATTAATTTGTATTAAAGCTTTTTGAATCATATCCTGAGTCAGCCACTGACTAGATTGAGCTGAACCATTCGTGCAGTTATTAAGTGAGCCTGTGAACCCAGACTCCTCTATTGTATACACTGAAGAAAAGAACTGATTTAACACATTTGCCTTATCTGTATCTGTTACAACCATACTGGTACCATTATTTAATGGAGCAACACAACCTGCATCTTTTTACTATTAATATATTTAAAAAACTTTTTAGGGTTAATTTTCACCTCCACCGCAATTAACTCTTCATTTCTTTTCTTAGCCTTCCGGATTGCTGATTTACAACATTTATTACAGTGTTTATATTCATTAAATGCAGCTTCTGTCCCTACAGATTTGTAGTTTTTAAATGCCTTTCTCTTCTTTCCCATTAACATCTTTACCTCTGTATTAAGCCACACAGGATGATTCTTAGAGCTTCTACGTTTAGTCCTTAAGGGAATAAATTGAGAACAGTAATGATTTAATATCATTTTAAAGGACAACCATTTCTGTTCTGTGTTTTTAGCTGAAAACCTAATGCCCCAATCAATGCTCTGTAGGGCAGCCCTCAAGGCACTAAAATTAGCTTTGGCAAAATTCATGGTTTTTGTTGCCCCAGTATATTTTTGTTTTTTGCACCAGACATTAAAAGATATAACATTATGGTCACTATTACCCAGGGGTTCAATGACTTGCACATTTGCTATAAGTTCTGGGTCATTTGAGATCACTAAATCAAGAATAGCATTTTTTCTAGTAGGCTCCTCAACAACCTGTGCTAAAAAATTGTCGTGCAATAAGTTTATAAACTTGTTCCCATTAACTGATCTAGCAGTACCGTTGCTCCAGTCAATATCTGGGTAATTAAAATCCCCCAAATGGTAATGTGCAAAGTGCACATTTTTGGCCAATTGCATTTGTTTAACCCACAATGCAGTGTTTTTCCATAATCCCACCATAATTGCTGTCACGAGGGGAGATGTGGCTGATGCCATTGAAGTGGGTGCATTCAAATAAGCACAAGCTGCACTTGCAGGTCAACGCAAAATGGCCACAGCTTTGCTGAAATCCTGCATTGTGGAAGTGCAAGGAGCAGATTTAGAAGCAAGTACAGGTATAGGATCCCTTATCCGGAAACCCGATATCCAGAAAGCTCCAAATTATAGAATGGCTGTCTCCCATAGACTCCATTTTATCCAAATAATCCAAATTTTTAAAAATGATTTCCTTTCTCTCTGTAATAATAAAACAGTACAGTAGTTGATCCCAACTAAGATATAATTAATCCTTATTGGAAGCAAAAACAGCCTATTTGGGTTGATTTAATGTTTAAATTAATTTCCAGTAGACTTAAGGCATGAAGACCCAAATTACAGAAAGATCCATTATCCAGAAAACCCCAGGTCCTGAACATTCTGGATAACAGGTCCCATACTTGTACATTTAATGAATGGGATTTTGTGCACAATGGCTGTGGGGAAAACAATTTTGAGTAAAAACCAAGTTGTTACTCATTAATGACCCCTTGTAAGTGCGTCTCAGCATTAGATGTTGAAGCTTTATATTATACCGGATACAGCTATAAAAAAAACATCTCGTAAAACGGCACTGAAATTTCCATTATGATTATAAAACACCAGTAACAGTAACTGGTCATAAGTCAATGTATAGATATGAGGAACAAAGTTCATGGCACATACTGAGGATCAAAGATCATAAGCACAAAGTAGGAACTATAAAGCAGTAAGAACTATAAACCAGACACAGAAACAGGCACATAGGAACTATAAACTAGATGCAGAAACAGACACAACAAGGCAGCACAGCCAAAAATGACTATGAATAAAGAATATGCTGTGACTATAAAGAACAACACTAAACTTGTTACACAAACAGATCACATAAATCCGCCTCCGAAATCCAACATAAAAGCTTTCATAAAATATTAAACTCTAAGGGTTGGATTGTTCATTGTTAAGAAGTGCTGAGCACTAACACCCATTGAAGATGAATGTCTTGACTGCTTAAAGCAATCCTTACAAACTCCTGGGAACTCTTTGCCCTAAAATGTTACAGAATGTGTCGTTTACTCTATATAAACTCCCTCCTATAATTAGAAACAGCCTGTGTTTTATATACTATCATAGGTAATGCACAGCAACCATTCAGATAGTTTCTTTAATTATATTATTTATTGTAGACTGGTCAAAACTCTAACTGGTATTTGGTTGATATGGGCAACTGCACTGGACCTGAGAACCGCAGCTATATATGCAATCGAGTTCCATTTTCCTTCCCAGTAACATCCAAAGTAAAGTAAAATAAAAATGTGTGCTGTACACATAACTTGTGGACTAAAGCACAATATATGCTGGGTATGTGCAATAAACACCTCAATGGATTACCACTATATGTAGAAAAGCTAGGTTACATTCCTCCTTAGCTTGTAATCTCTGCTGGACCAGGAATAAATATCAAAGCTGAACATTATTTGTAAAGTTTTGTGTAATATGGGGGCACAATATAATTTAAAATAATTTATTGAAAGCTGAAGGCATTATTCCATCATATGACATAGTATAGCACAGCACACTTTTGCTTGCAACTTGCAGGAACTTTCTAATAAGGGCTAAAGACATTTAACAATTCATAATGGGGACAATTTTTTTCTTAACAACATCTGCACTCATTTAAATCTTTTTCTTATTTTTCAAAGCAATACATGTTTCCCATGCTTGAAGGAATAAATATGTATTCAGAAGTAATTATTGTGCTTGTATTTTTTAATTTGAAACAATTTGGGTCTGAGCAAACCTATAGCTCTCATTTTAATTGTCGGTAAATGTTACGGTGTTCCGTAATGAAAAGCAGTTGCCCGGATATTAAATGGGATGGAATCTGGAAAAATATTGTTTTATAAGCCAGACACAAATGTAGAAAAAAAGTTGGAGAGCAACATAAGCATGCAAAATGTTCCCAGGATGCCAAATATGGCCTGTGATTGGCTCTCTGTAGCCCCTATGTGGACTGGCAGCCTACAGGTGGCTCTGTTTGGCAGCGCATCTGTTTTTTATACAACTAAAGTTTTCCTTTAAATCAGGAATTAAAAAATAATCATCTGCTTTGAGACCATTGTGAGTAACATGTTGCTCACGAGCCACTTGTTGGAGATCACCAGTATAAAAGCATTGGGATCTATCCGTTCAGCTGCAAGGAAACTGCACATCTTTCGATTATCTGACATTTTTAAGTGTTCATAAATATTGTGCCCGTAAAGGTGAAGAAGCGTCAACCATGCCTCATATACCCTTGCTTGTCTTTAAATCCTTCCTTCTGAATTACAAGAGAGAGACAATTTCACTTCCAGATTGTGATGCCAATGCCTCACTTAAAATGAGCTGGTTGCTAAATGATGTAGTTCATCTTTACTTTATCTTCTAAACTTTCCCATATATATAATTCCTATTGATTGATGTATTTAAACAACCCAATTAATGCTTGTACTTTTACACCACTGCCCCAGTGCACTGCAGTATATCATCAGGTTGCACTTTAAGATGTGCATCATCAATACAGTTCTACAGAGCCTGATTGAAATAAAGTTACATAAATATACAGATAATTTCTCAGGTTTTGCATTTTAATTGAGTATCTTTAGATTCGCCTTGAACTCAGTGCACTCTATATGGCAGCGGAAATCTATATGTTTAGACTGTCAAACAGCACTGAGCGTAGATGACAGCCAGCAGATTGCTGGTTCACAAAAGGAGCCTAGGGCTACAGAGCAGCCTGCACTGACAGTATTTCTTCCTCAGCACAGGTGGATTAATTATAGGCTCAGGCATTTTCATTAATTGTTCTTAAACAAGCATGATCTATTAATGGTAACCAAGAGCTGGAACTGCCTAATCCTTTTCTAACATACTGTCAGTGCCACATCCAGGCAACAGGGAAAAGAAATAAACATACATGCTGCCCTCTACAGTAGAGCCAAGGGAAATGTTCTTAATAACAATCATATTGCAGATCTACATTTTGGCACTGGAATTTTTGCTACGTATCCTAACATTCTAGTGCAATGACCCCTGTGGTGTATGTGATTTTTCGTCAGAAAATTGCAGGCCTGCGTTCTTCTATCCAAAGACAATCAGTTAAAGGAAACATTAACCTTTCATAGAAATATTTCTCCACCCACATCCATGGATTAATGCTTGAAGCTGGAATAGAGGCATGCAAATAAAGCCTATTATGAATTAGAATTATTAATGCAAGTGCTCTTGCAATTGAGAAGTAATAACTGCCATGAGGTTAAGCCTGTGGTTTGAATTTCCTATTAAAACACGCTATTTGATAGAGCTCTTCTAACTAATTAAGATGAGCTGTGCCATGTTAGGAACAGGAGCTACATCCTTTTGATGTTTTGAATTAAAAACTTCACTGTTAAATCGCTTCTAAAATGCTTCTGCGACTGCAAAAACTGGTGAGGAAGTTGTACAGCGACACATTGTAGGGCTGTTTCTTTATCAACATGGAATGGCCAATAGAAAAAGGAAAGGAATGGTGGCAGTTTATCTTGCCCACCAATTGTAATGGGCAAACTTGTGGGCCTAATTTTACAGCAGTCACAGGATGCCATGTAATTAAACGTTGTTCCCCTTCATACAACTAGTTGTTTTCAGATAGAGCACCAGAAATAACGACTTTTTCCAATTACTTTCTATTTTCTATGTGTGACCATTTCTCAAATATTGAAGTGTAAAGTGTAATTTTTCACCTTCTAAAGCAGCTCTGGGAGGGGGGTCGCCGACCCTGTATACTGTTCTAAATTGATAATTTAGTTGATACATTTCTTATCTTTGTCCCTGCTGAGTAGTCATGTGAGGGCCAACCTTGCACTCCTCTTTGCCACCTAAAACCTGCCAAGAAGCAGGTTTTAGAAACCTTGTAACCTTGCCTTTTGGGCAGGGCCCTCTTTAACCCTTGTATCGGTTGTTGGTTGTGTTTATATGTAAATCTGTATGTATGCACTTGTTTATTGACTTGAAATCAGAGAGAACAACAGAACCTTTAGGGGCACCAACTGAAAGGTGATGGGATGAAAACTGTATCTTAGCAAATGATACACTAACTAAATTGTAGAAGGGATAGGACAATAACTGATCTAGAGCACATCCACAGATCACAACTGAAGATTGTCTGCCAGTGTGTGGCTCAAAATGTGTAAAGCAGTTGAAAGATCAAACAATGAGTACATCATGGACCTTCTCTCCTTGGTAAAATGTGTGTCATTTGTGAGTATTGTCAAATCAGCTCCAGTTGAGTGTCCACAGCAAAATCCAAGCAAATGGTTGTCAGTCTTTCCCTAAATAGAATGAAGCTTCATAATGTGTATTTATCTTTATAGGATCCACCAGTTTAGGAAAATGGTTTACATTTAGGTTGGGATTCAAAGTTCAGTAAAACCTATGTATGTGGAGCATACTATTAGATTTAAATCGGGTTTATATTGGAGAGAATGTGCAGTTTTTATGGAATGTTGTCTTATTATACGTGTCTTTTAATGTATTCATTATAGTTCACAGCAACTGAGTTATCAATTTACTCTTATCCCAACAAGACCTCAAATTCAGCACTCAAAGGATAAGAAATGAGAACAAAATAGCGAGAAGTTGTAAAGGCATATGGTAAATGACACATTGTTGGGGGGAATAAAGAAAGAAACCACTTCCTCTGTAGAAGCAGAAGAGAAAGATTTTAGGCAGAGCAGGGATTTAAACTTCTGAAATCCACATTCAGATTTAAACTTCTGAAATCAAAATCAACAACATTATTCAGACACCCATTGACTTTAAAGCCGGCATCAAAATTGGTGCGAGTGACTTTTCGGATGTGCGTCACAAATTTTTCGGGAGAAATTCACCCATCACTAGTGATGAATATTCAAGAATAGGTACAAGACCTGTTATCCAGAAAGCTCTGGACTTGAGGTTTTCCGGATAACGGATCTTTCCGTAATATGGATCTTCATACCTCAAGTCTACTAGAAAATCATTTAAACATTAAATAAACCCAATGGGCTACTTGCTTCCAATAAGGATTAATTATATCTAATTTTTGTACAGGGCACTGTTTAATTATTACAGAGAAAAAGGAAATAATTTTAAAAGTCGATTATTTGGATATGAAATAGAGTCTTTAAGAGACAGCATTTCCATAATTCTGAACTTTCTGGATAACGGGTTTCCGGATAAATGGATCCCATTCCTGTATAAAGAAAATTTCACATGAATAAATATAGCAGTTGAATAAAACAGACCGAAGCCATGTTTGTGGATTTTAAAGTGTGGTTATACCTTTCCTTCTTCATTTTTCACTAAAAAAATAATACTGTATTAGGTAACTATTGCATTTCCTCCAAACAGCGAATCAAATGCAGCAAACACTTCCAACTAGGCAGACAATATGGGATCATTTCAGTGGGAAGTGCTTTTGGCTTGCGCATATTTTAACTGCATCCAACTTCCTTTCAACATGTTTTTCATAGGGCCTGTGACAGTGGATGGCAGAACTCCAGCAAAAGAGCCATATTAAAGTGTCTTTTGAATTAGACTGAATTGTGCCATTGAGTAGAATACCAGTCATCTATCCCATATAAATCCCCATAATGGACTGTGTGCAGCTATTGCCAGTCACACTTTTGCATGACCTCATTGTCTCTGTTCAATATATAAATGCAGCGTTATACTTCATCTTAAATGTTATAATTAATATCTAGCATCAGTAAAAAAAATTATTTCATGAACATCATTTACAATGTACTAATAGTTCACTTACAATAAATATTCATAAAAACTCTCTCCACAATTGAGTTGCTCTTTTGCATTGAAGTGTTTATAAGTCATTCACATCAGTCTCAGCCCCAGTGATGCTTTCAGTCTAAGATTCCTATTACATTTACACCAGCAGTGCCCATAATGTAAAGTCTACTTTTGGTCATGACTTCCCATTATGATCTACATCCATAAAAGCTGTGTTAGCATTCTGTTCCATGGAAAATATTACTTAATGGGATACTGTCATGGGAAAACATGTTTTTTCCAAAACACATCAGTTAATAGTGCTGCTCCAGCAAAATTCTGCATTGAAATCCATCTCTCAAGAGAGCAAACAGATTTTTTTATATTTAATTTTCAAATCTGACATGGGGCTAGACATTTTGTCAGTTTCCCAGCTGCCCCAGTCATGTGACTTGTGCCTGCACTTTAGGATGGAACTACTTCTGGCAGGCTGTTATTTCTCCTACTTAATGTAGCTGAATCAGTCTCAGTGGGACTTGGCTTTTACTATTAAGTGCTGTTCTTAGATCTACTAGGTAGCTGTTATCTTGTGTTAGGGAGCTGCTATCTGGTTACCTTCCCATTGTTCTTTTGTTTGGCTGCTGGGGGGGTGATATCACTCCAATTTGCAGTACAGCAGTAAAGAGTGATTGAAGTTTATCAGAGCACAAGTCACATGACTGGGGCAGCTGGGAAATTGACAATATGTCTAGCCCCATGTCAGATTTCAAAATTGAATATAACAAAATCTGTTTGCTGTTTTGAAAAATGGATTCAGTGCAGAATTCTGCTGAAACAGCACTATTAACTGATGTGTTTTGAAAAAAGAGAATGTATATTGCTATATTTAGCAAACAACTATTTTTTATGTAACCTTAACATAATAAATATCCGAATGAAAAGCATGAAACAGGAGAGGGATTTAGACAAACTGTTCTCAGTGGCTTGAGATCTACAGATCACCAGCTAAAGGTCTACTGGTATATCCCAATCTACCTTTTGTGCACCCCAGATTTACACTATACCTTAGGGTCAATATCATCCGTAGCTAATTAACCTGCCTGCATGTTTTTGGTGTGTGGGAGAAAAGCGGACTACGCAGTGGAACAACAAGCAGACACAGGGAGCACATATAGGTGTAAAGGGCCTGCAGGTAGAAACAGTTGCGGTAGAGGCAAAAATGGAGATCATAACTATTTACAAACCTAACAATTCTAAAAACAGACCCTTTCTTAGATGATTTTGTACAAAGAGGTTGCCTTTTTGTTTCCAGAAGGCCCAGAACTCTAAGAAATGTGTTATCTCCCTGTAGAATAGGGAATGCACAGAAACATACATGGTTGGAATATAAGGGTTCCTTCAGATGTGGAGCAAATAGGTGTATTACTTGCAATTTTATTACTATAAGTGATGCCTTTACGTCCCACACTACTGGTAAAAAATACAAAGTGAACCAATACATAAATTGTAATACCCACCATGTTTACTTTATTACATGTCAAAAATGTGGCATACAATACGTGGGTCAAACAAGCAGGACTCTAAAAGAGAGAGCAAGAAGAATAAAATGGACACAAAGGTAGCCACACATTTCTTAGACTGTGTCAGTGGCAATCTCGATTTCTTCTCTATTCAGGGTAGTCAAAGAATACTACCAGATCAGAGAGGAGGGGATCGTACTAAGAAACTATTATACCTGGAAAGAAAATGGATTTTAGTTCTGGCCACTGGATTCCCCATGGGTTTAAATAGCGAGTATGATCTATCCTGTTATTTCTGAGCTCACCTGTACAGTTCCTGTCTTCAGTATATTTCTAAACTTTCTCCTTTGCCTATTTCAAATGTGCACACTGTATTAGCATATTGTTTTATATTACACTTATTTTTTTGTATGTCTATTAATTGTGTTATAGGAGCAAAGTGTAGTTTTAGAAGCTCCTTAATACCATTTAGAGACATCCTCTTTTAAAACTTCAACTGTAGTTTTCTAGCTCAGGCACTCCATCCTGAATTGTTTCTATAAGTACTTTAAATTTATATCCTATTTCTAAGTGTTTTATGTAGATTCATTTTATCCTAATTTAATATATATATATATATATATATATATATATATATATATATATATATATATATATATATATACATGTATATATACAATTTTTTACACCATTGCACTTTTGATGTATTAATATGGCACAGTGTCACTTTAAATGTAGATGAGGTGTACCAATATGTTATCAATTTATATTCAGTTAAGGTGTACCAACATGGCGCCTAAAAAAAAAGAGCAAAGGGTGTACACTTGATCGACACCCACTGAAACTGAATAATGATTGGTGCATCTGGGAAAAGCTTTTTGATTGGTTGATATGTTAATTTAAGTATTGTTTTTGATTGGTGCACATTTGTTTAAATAGTTGAGGCATGGCTCTGTTAAGATAGCCTATGATTAAGGGGCCCATTTACTTAGCTCGAGTGAAGGAATAGAAAAAAAAAAACTTTGAATTTCGAATGGTTTTTTTGGCTACATCGACCATAGAATTGGCTACTTCGACCTTCGACTATGACTTTGACTTCGAATTTAAAAAAAACTTCGAGCCCCTACTTCGCCACCTGAAACCTACCGAACCTCAATGTTAGTTTATGGGGAAGGTCCCCATAGGCTTTCTAAGGTTTTGGTCGTTGAAAAATCGTTAGATAGATTGATTAAAAGGATTTAATCGTTCGATCGAACGACTTTTCGTTCGATCAAACTAATTGCGGTAAATCCTTCGACTTCGATATTCGAAGTTGAAGGATTTACATTCGGCAGTCGAATATCGAGGGTTAATTAACCCTCGATATTCGACCCTATGTAAATCTGCCCCTATGTGTTTGTAACACGAAATGCGTAAGGCTGTGGACACAAACTATTTTTCACTTTAAACTAATTGCCTGGTGGAAGTTTGCCTTCATTGAGTGCCTGCTACAAAGAATTTTCCATTTGTCCGCTCCCCATGCTGAGGGCTCAGGGTGGTGCACCTGGGCCACTTCCTTAATGTGGGGAGTAATCATTTTCTACTTGAAGACCCTAACCTCAGACTTATTATTCACAAGGATAAGCCTAGAGAGACGTCTATGGTTCAGCCAGGAGGACTGGAACACTGGCTAGTCTTTGCATGGCCCCTGTTTCTCAGCAAAATAGGTACTATCACAGAAAGATCATGACATTTTACTAAGGGTAAATAGCTACCATCCACAATCCTCAAATTGTACATTCCATGTCATTTTTTTTAAAATCACCAGAAATCCTGTCTCTCTACATGCAGAATTTGTGCCAAAGTCAGTTATTTTGTTTGATTTTGTCTGTGCTGGAATCAGTTGAATTAACACTAAAACAACTGCTAGGAAAGGGAACCCCCTTCAAGGATATATTAGATCTGTCAATCAAGATCTGACGTCCAACTCCTGCATGAAGAGGAATGAAGAGATAAAGTTGTTAAGAGACATAGTGAAGAGAAACTGGATTGTTTCAGAAGCAGTGCAAAATTTAGAAAGTTTATTTCAGTATGATGAAACTGCTATTTCATTTTCATGTGATTTGTATTCCACTTTAAAGGACATGTCAACCCCTAAATTATTTTTTTTTTTTTTTTTGATTATGAAAAGAAAACACAATTCTTAGCAACTTTACAATATACATTCATTACACATTTCCTATAGTTTTTAAGTTGTGTGTATATGTATTGCTACTGAAAGCAGTGTTTGTCTGTCCCTTTCTATTCTCTGCCCTGATGGTTTTGGCGTTTGAAACAATGTAACATAAACCAACAGATTGACAGACCCATCTTGCTGGAGGAGATTGGCTTTTGCAAAATTGTAAAAAAAAAAAGTAACAACCAGGAGTTGTTCACCTTCCAAACACTTTTTTCAGTTCAGTTGTTTTCAGATTGTTCCCCAGAAATAAAGACTTTTTTCAATTACTTTCCATTGTTTGTTTTTTTACTGTTTTTCCAAAATCTAGATTTAAAGTTGAATGTTACTGTCTCTGTTGTTTGAGTCTGGCAACTCAGTAATTCAGGTGGAGACTCTGAACTGTTACAATTTTCCAGTATTTAGTTGATACATTTCTCAGCAGCATCTCTGGAATATTAGCAACTATTGTATCAATTCTAACAGCTGCCTGTAATGAAACAGAGATTCTGCTCAGCAGGGACAAGGATTAGAAATGTGTCAACTAAATGTATCAATTTAGAACAGTTTACAGGGTCGGCGACCCCCCTCCCAGAGCTGCTTTAGAAGGTGAAAATTTAAACTTTACACTTCAATATTAGAAAAACTGTGCCACATAGAAATAGAAAGTAATTGGAAAAAGTTATTTCTGGTGATCTATCTGAAGGTGAACCACCCATTTACGCAAATGCTGCTTTCAGTAACAATTACATTCACAAATAACTAACAATTTTCAAACCATAGATTCATATTGGATTATTAGACAAAAAAACTTTTTTTTGGGTTGACATGTCCTTTATATACACCCATTTATTGTACACTGTGGAATATGTTGGGTTTCAAAAATTTGGAGTCACCTATGCTTGGAAGTGCCCAAATGGTGAAGGCTTCTAAAACAGATTTTATGATGTTGCATACTCCCAAGTGGGACAGTTATCTCCTCTTCATGGAGTTATTTTAAAGTGGTATTGTGAACAGTGGTTCTGTGTACTACTACTGTAGTAGTGTCCAGATATGGGGCTTTGAATCTCTGCCATGACTATGACATTGTGTTCTTGCATTTTCTTTACATTAGCATTTCCGCTCTTTTATATTTCTTATCATTGCTGTGCTCTCTAATGCCATCGTAGGGCACTAAGCCGTTTGTGTATTTCCACCTTGCCTGGCAGTTCATTCAGTATGACACACTTTTTGTACTTTTGGTGCAGTATCTGAATTGACAGTATCATTAACTTTAATCATTTTATAATCAATTTTTTCCTGTTTTACAGTGCATGCTGGAGATGTGATCTTCATAAATAGAAGACATAGAGGGAATAACCGTAAGAAATGGATGAGAATTACCGATCACAGAAGATTTTTGGAGAGCCTTAGCAACAATGTGCCCCGCGACCCCCCCCCTTATGAAAGTCTGCCTGCTGTTTCTGCTTACCATGTGTAAACTTTAATAGGTATCACTAAAGAGATTAACTGGCCCCTGCCAGTTATTTAAACCTCAAATTCAGACGAATCCCCTGTATTGTTCACACTTATTACTTTCTATTATTCACATCCCTAAAGCCTTGTACTGTTCACATCTGAGACCCAGGGGCAAATTTACTTACCCCCGAAAATTGCACCAGCGGTGGCTTTGCTGACATCGCAATACTTTGCCAGGCGTAGATTTGCCAGGAGAACGCTAATTCACGAAAATCTGAAGTTGCGTCCAGGGTTCCGAATGCTTGCGAAGTTGTACTAGCGATAATACGATAAGCCCACATTGTTCACCTGTTCACACCTTATTCAAAATGATAATGGGGCACCAGCACTGTGTCACTGTATGTAGTACATCTTAGAGTGGTCCTGGTGGGTTTCCCTGTCTCCTGCTCTGTTCTGCCCTATGTTCTCTGTGTGTGTCATACTCTGCCTTCCCTATGCTCGCTGTGTGTGCCATACTCTGCCTGCCATATGCTCCCTGTGTGTGTCATACTCTGCCTGCCCTATTGTCCTTGGGTGTGCCATACTCTGTCTATGTGACAGTCTGCTCCATGCCCTATGCTCCCTGTATGTGCCAATCTCTCCCTTCCCAATGCTCCCTGTGAGTGCCATACTCTGCCTTCCCTATGCTCACTGTGTGTGACATATTCTGCCTGTGTGTGACATATTTTGCCTGTGTGTGCCCTGCTCTGCCTGTGAAACATTAGCCTGGTATTTTTTCTAGGGGTTTGTTAGCATTTCAAAATTATTGTTAGGGTGTTTAATCATGTGCAGGGGGGTTGCTGTGTTATCCATAGGGGAGAAGGAGGCATATGGATTTAAGGGTATGTCTTAATATAACTTTTTTCACATATGAGTGATATCCCTGCAGTGAGCACTTCTGAATTCCCAAAATAAACTTCCTCAGTATAGCATTAAAAGTACCAAAGACTTTAGTAGGAACCCACATCAGGGAGTGCCACACTTGATACAGGACTTTTTGTATAACGTAAGCTGTATCCTACCTACTGGATCAAACCAACCAGATCTCTGCCTCCTAAACATTGGAATTAAAAATGATGTACCAGTGGCACGTGGACCATTGGTCACAAAGGCCCAATTCCATGCTAGGAGTCTGATAACACTGAACTGGAAGAGCCAGGGTCAGACTTGGCTGGCAGGACACCTGTAAAAGCCTGGTGGGCCCCTTGGCTCTTGTGGGCCCCCCAGCCCAGATCCACATCATGTGTTTCTTCTTCCTGTCACAACCTTCCGTCTTCAGGCTGGTTGCGGCAAAAGCACAGTGCACATAAGCGCAGTGCAGCGGGAAGGGCGGTCCTGAGACAGCAGCCCCGGGGGGCCCAAGGCCCCCAGTCCGACCCTGGGAAAATCAGTTCCCCACCCCTACTATTTCAGACTGGCACCAAGCAGTTAGCTTCATATGTTATAAAGAAAAAATTGTATTAACCAAGAAAGGTCAACTCCACAATAGGTGGTGAAGCTGGCAGCTTTGGTTAGATTCACAACTAGAATAAGGTAACATACAATACACCAGACCCCTAAATTAAAACCTCTGTATGATTAGCGATATATGTCCTTAATATATGTGCAAGCTATTCTGACACAATGATAAAGTAAAGTAATGATAATGTAAAAGCAGTGGTTATGTAATTGTAAATTTGTTGTATAATTTGCCATTACAAAACAAATGTGCACTGTTCAGAGTGTAACTGTTCATGTTGTGCAGTTCTCAACAAAACTTAAGCACAAAAAAAGCCTAGGATTGACAGCACCTCAGCCAATCAGAATACAGGTATGGGACATGCTATCCAGAATGCTTGGGATCTGGAGTTTCCTGGATAAGGATTGTTCTGCCTACAATAAGGATTAATTATATATTAGTTGGGTTCAAGTACAAGGTAGTGTTTTATTATTACAGAGAAAAAAGTTATTTTATTAAAATGGAGTCTAAGAGAGAGTGCCTTCCTGTAATTCAAAGCTTGGGTCTGGCCACACAAGCAGATTCGGGGAGAATAGTCGCCCCAGCGACAAATCTCCTCTTCTTCATGGCGACAATCTCCCCGAACTGCCTTCCCCCTGCCCTCCGCCTGTTTAAATGAAAATCGACTTCGGAAAACAAAGTGTTGCGTGTGCCTTCCCCCAGGCTAAGGAGGGCAGGGGGAAGGCAGTTCAGGGAGATTGTTGCCCCGAAGAAGAGAAGATTTGTTGCTGGGGCCACTAATCTCACAAATCTGCTCGTGTGGCCAGACCCTAAAGGGTTTCTGGATAATGGATCATATACCTGTACAAATAGCTCCCTCAAAATAAATATTTAGAATGCTTTTGTTGCGTACTCCCAGAAGGGGCAGTTATCTCCTCTTTATGAAAATTACAGAAGAATGTTTTATCTCACATTTGGGCTTGTGGGAATTAATTCGAAGCAGTACAGTGGAATAGTCTATGTCAGGAGCCGGGTGGGGAGAGTCCCTGAAACTGTACTATAGGAATGGGACCTGTTATCCAGAATGCTTGGGACTTGGGGTATTCTGGATAATGGATCTTTCCATAATTTGGATCTGCATACCTTAAGCCTACTAAGCAAATATTATATAAACCCGATAGGCTGGTTTTACGTCCAATAAATAAGGATTAATTATATCTTAGTTGGGATCAAGTACAAGGTGCTCTTTTATTATTACAGAATAAGGCAATCATTTTTAAACATTTGGATTATTTGGAGAAAATGGAGTCTATCGGAGATACATTTTGTAAATTGGAGCTTTCTGGATAATGGGTTTCTGGATAAGGTAATATAGTACATAGTAATATGTAACTTAATTCTGAAAAATTATAATAAGGACAAGCAAAGTGGGTCTGATTTGAAACCTCTTAGTGAGCCAAACGAAAGCAATGCCCAAAATGATCATCAGTAAATCTGGTGCCGGCCACAGCTATAACTGCTGCTTTAATTTATAATTACAGTGTTTCTTCTTTTGTTGTTTATTCATTGAGAAATACAATATGGACAGTTGTTATGCGAACACAGCATTACAGAGCTTTTGGTTATAAATCCAACATCATGATTTAAATCAGCACTTCATTATTGAAACTTCCATGTGCCAATCTGTTATGCCATCTTTGTGTTTCATTTATTCACGTGACTATATTCCACAAATATACTTAAAGGGGTTGTTCACATTAAAATTAACATTTAGTATGATGTAGAGAGTGATATTCTGAGACCATTTGCAATTGGTTTCCATTTTTTATTATTTGTGGTTTTTGAGTCATTTCGCTTTTTATTCAGCTGCTCTCCAGTTTGCAATTTCAGCAATCTGGTTGCTAGGGTCCAAAAACAGAAAGATGAGTAATAAAAAGTAGCATTAACAATACATTTGCAGCCTTACAGAGCATTTGTTTGTTCAGTGACCCCCCTTTGACAGCTATAAAGAGTCAGAAGAAAAAGGCAAATAATTAAAAAGATATAACAATTAAATAATGAAGATCAATTTAAAAGTTTCTTACAACTGACCATTCTATAAAATGATAAAAGTTTAAGGAAAGGTGAACCATCCCTTTAAAAAAAAAAACTAAAGAAAATAATGAGCAGCCATCTGGTAAAGCCTTTGCATGGAGAAGCAGTTAATTACACCTGGAAGACAGCTTTACCTTTCTAGCATGTCAGCAGCACTCAACGCAGATATCAATTTTTCCATAATTAAAGTCAGACATGCTGCTGACATTCAGATTAATTCCAGGTATTTTGTCTCATACATCTGTCAAAGTACAGGTTCTGGCTTATTTTCCACTTGTTTACCTTGTTTCAGTGTTGTTCATATCTCCGAAATGTAAATTCATTAATGAAATGGTGCTTTCAAGATGACATCTATATTGGGTACCAAGAAAATGCAACAAAATGTTTTGAGGCCAAGACTCGATAAGCAATAAACAGGGTGGCTCAGTAGTTCTAGACTGAAAAGAGGGGCCCTTTGGAGCTGGGGTTTTTGCCAGCTAAGAGGACACAGGATTGGGCAGCTCTAGTGATTTATCAAAAGTGTGAGTGTCCCATTTTCTATTCATTCCCATATGATTTTTAGAAGTGTAGATCTGCTCCTAAGTGTCAATGCAAAAAAAAATGTTGTTGTTTAACACAAGGGGGGGGGGGGGGGGGAAATTGTACTGACATTTTTTCTAAATGTGTCTTCCTAATCAGGTCTGGATTTTGGGCTCCAGCGCCCCTAAGCCACTGGGTCCTAGCGCCCAGTGGCCTCATGAGTGAAACACCCTCCCGGCACATGCGCAGAAGCTCGAGCACGCACATGAATGCTGGGGATTCCCCAGTGCTCCTTAAGTTGCAGCAGGGGAGCATGTTAATTGAGTGTCAAATGCTTGATCCAGGGAATGTTTCTGATCGCCATTGGGGTCAGGAGGAAATTTTTTCCCTCTTGAGGCATAATTGGCACTGGCTTCAGGCTGAGTTTTTTGACTTCCTCTGGATCAAACAATTAGTGGATATATAATAAAGTATTTCAAGTTTTATTTGTCAAAGCAGTGGTAGGACCTTGCAAGAATAATGCACAGGAAATTTTAGAAGAGGGAGAAAGGAGGTTCTCTCCTGTGACTGCATGGTGCGTTCATTGATACAGATACTACTACTGCTTGTACTAGATGACAGTCTACTTGGATTTCCTATTATCGAAACACTGCAGATTCAGGACCAACAGCAGGGCTGCTGAACGTCTCTCATGGTGGGAGATGCAGCTCCTGCTGGTAGCAGAGTTTGGAGCCATCCTTTCTGTAGGAAGAGGCAACCTAATACTCAGTGGTGGATATAATGACACAGTGCTGATCTCAAGTCTTCAGTGAGGAACAGCAGAGAATTTCAAGCTAATTTTTGTGACTTCGACTAGGCATTAATCCAAATTCGATTTGAATTTGAAAATTCGAATCAAAATTTATCAAGTACAATCTTTTTAAAAATTTGACTTCCACCATTCGCCATCTAAAACCTGCTGAATTGCTGTTTTAGCCAATGTTACAACCTGTTCAGCAAACAAAAAAAAATTGATTTTGAAAATTTGAATTTTAAAGTTATGGGAGTTAAAAAAAAACTCCCATTACTTTCGAAATTCGACCCTTCCCCTAAACGTTAACTTAAAGGTGAACCACTCTAATGTATTGAGCATTAAATTAGAAGCCAATGACATAGAAGCAAACAGAATTAAGTTGCAGTGAATAAAGTGACTTCCATCAAAGACTAGTACACATTTACACATAGATTTGTGAATGTTATGGAAAGCAATTTTTATGGTGCCATTAGTTTAGGTTATTTGGCCCTGGAATAGACATATAATGATGTATAATTTTGCTTTTCACCTGCAGATGCATTTTCCATTCTGTAGAATAAACATTTGAAAGCAAACAGTGCTATCTAGTGGTCAGAGCCTCAAAGGAGCACCATCCCATTGTCACAGAGAGATTATGACATTTATATATATAAATGAGGTGGGGGAGAATGGTATAAAGCTTAAAGCTGGCCACAATAGCCAAACTGGCTGCTATCCTGGGTGACAGAGGGCCTCCCTAATCGATATTTGATGTGGCTCAACCAGACACTGATTAAAGAGGTAGCTAGGATTGCCACCTTTTCAAAAAAATGTTACCGGCCTGTGGGTGCGGGAACTAAAGGGACGGGCTGTGCCGCAAAAAGGGGCGGAGCCGCAGGGGTTGTGCAGCAAAAGTGGTGGGGCCACGTCCCCCAAGGGCCAGATGACGAATAAAAGGTAAGTTTCCACCGGATGGCAAGGGTATTACACATTACCAGCTACATTGCTGGTAAATTTTTAATACCAGCACCCGGCCCTGGCAGGTGTTTAACCGGCAAGGCTGGTAAAATACCAGCTGGGTGGCAACCCTAGAGGTAGCCTGCATGAAACCATCACAAGATCATATCATTGCCCTGGAAACCATTTCCCAGATCCAGCTGGTTTTACAAAATCAGAAAGAGTTTTGTTCATTTGTTCTGTTCAAACTAAAATGTTCTGCCCTTGAGCACTTTTGCCCTATAATTTGTGCCTGTAGGTTATCCACCCACTTAAACCGTAAGCTCTACAAGGCAGGGACCTCCTTCCTACTGTGTCTTACTACATGGAACTTAATCTCTGCATAATAATACTTACTTTATTACAGTGATTGCCCTCCATGTATGCACTGTTTATCCATGCAGCACTTTATCCATGCAGCACTTTATCCATGCAGCACTTTATCCATGCAGCACTTTATCCATGCAGCACTTTATCCAAGCAGCTGTAGCTTCTATAGTTATAAACAAGGGCAAGTAATGATATTGATTTAACTAGATCCAACTATGTTGTGCAGTTGGGGTACTAGCTGAGAAAAGTTGTGCATATTTTAACAACACAACAGTGATATTTTTGTAACATCTTGGTGATCTACTTGCTGCAAAAATGCATTGCTTTTAAAATCATGCAAAGTCAATGGCAATGGCAGAGCATCATGCTAGCCAGATATAAAACAGAAAGAAAAGGGTTAAGCTGACTTACTGTACATCGGTAGTTAAGAACAAAGGACATTTGACCACTACATGACATAAAGGAAAGACTTCAGCTTTATAACAAATGAGACAAGAGGTGCTTATTCCCTCTGCATAGGCTCATCGTTCCATGTTCATATTTCTGCCCAATATATGCGTGTGCTGCTTCCATTACGGGAAATGATTGATTTCTGCCTCCCACAAGACAAGGCTGCTCTGTCCAGCACTTGTACATTTGCTCTTATTGTGTCTGCTATAAATCTTGGTGTGCCTTTTCCAAAACCATAAATCTTTGTTTCAGAGTTTATAAGATTTAGAGAAGATAGAAGACTCTTATGGCAGATGGGAGCAGAGAAGATTTACAATAGCTTGTATGCTTTTCTAGAGATCTCCCTTTGCACACCCATGTTAAACTTACTGTTACTGTTAAACTTACTGTTTCTACATCCTATACTGATGTGGTTTTATCATAAAAATGGTCTATTAGACTGGTCAATGAGCTTTAATCAGTCTGAGCAGTGACTAATGATAACAACTGCTGATATACTGAAGAACAGAATTCCGATTGTAAATCATCTGTAAATAAAATTTACCACTATATATTATATTTTACAAGCAAACAGGAAAGAGACATTGCATGGGGCAGAAATAAGCTAGTCAGCAGTTTTATTTTAATTCTACTTTTGTATTATCTTCATCATTATGCTTCCAAATTAACAGTTGTTAAGGATTTTATCCTTGAATTTATTTCATCTTTAATATCCAAAACACTCTCACACTCTCACTTTTGACTCTGGCACTTATTCTCTCCAGGATGGAATACTGTAATCTATTACTAACAGGCCATCAAGAAACAAGGGTAAGTTGTGCTCACCAATAATATCTAAACCATTAAGCGGGGGTGCAATGAGGACGTGACCATAAAATTAATACACACAAATACAAGAGGTCCTCTTCAAACCATTATCAATATATTTAAGATATTGAGACATTTTGTGCCTTGAGCTGCTAAAATGCCTTACCCTTTAAAGGAACAGTTCAGTGAAAAAATATAAACTGGATAAATAGACAGGCTGTGCAAAATAAAAAATGTTTCTAATATTGTGTAATGTATAAAGGCTGGAGTGACTGGATGTCTAACATAATAGCCAGAACACTACTTCCTGCTTTGCAGCTCTCAACTCTGAGTTAGTTATTGGGACATACAGTAACTGTTCAATGAGTTTGCTATTTCCCTAGCATGCAGCTCAGATCCAAAAGCAACAGTTATGATCCATGTGGCCCTCCCTCAAGTCACTGATTGCTTACTGCCTGATAACCAATCAGAGGAAACCAAGAGAGCTGAAAAGCAGGAAGTAGTGTTCTGTTCTGTTATGTTAGACATCCAGTCACTCCAGCTTTTTTTATACGTTACATTTTTGGCTAACTAACTATATTGAAAACATTTTTATTTTGCACAGCCTATCTATTTACCCAGTTTGTATACTGAACAATTCCTTTAAACAAAACAGGGATTGTTTGTCCATATATTGCAATATATTTAAGATGACCAATAACGTCAAAATCATCCCTGGTATGAACATACAATCAACTTTAATCTGCTTCATTGAAAATTCTATTGCTTCATTATACATTTTACACAGGGACTAAGTTTTACCTGAAATTTACTTGCTGCTTTCAAGGTTAAAACTCCCAAACTTGGCTGCCCTTTTATTGGCCACCATTGGGATCACCTGACTATAGTTGGAAACGGTGGGAGCTACAACATGGAGCTGGCCACTGCTCCTGTATAACTATAACAAACAAGGGAAAGTTGTGTTCACCAAAATTTTTTAAACCATTTAGTGGGGTGCAATGAGGTGTGTTGAGTGCAGAGGACTTCTTGGATTTGTCCAACAGGCATTCAAGATTTTTCATCTTGCTTTACTACTAGCAAGCACATTGAACACCCCAGCTCTCCAATCACTGCTGTTGAGTTGAACATGTGGTTAAACAGATTTCATATTCATATTTCATATTCAAGCAGACAGACTTACATAATACAAATTTGTTTCAAGCTGAAAGAATTTCTCCTGCATTCTCGGTTCTTCCTTTAAGGGCTAGTCCACACGGGGAGATAGCGACGCGTTTGCGGTCGCCGCGACCGGCGCAGGCGACAGTTTTGTATGGGCGCCTATGTAAAAACGCCTGTGCTAACCACACGAGGCGATGCGCTTTTCAACAGTCGCCTGAAAATGCCTCGCCAGGCTTTTTCAGGCGACTGTTGAAAAGCGCATCGCCTCGTGTGGTTAGCACAGGCGTTTTTACATAGGCGCCCATACAAAACTGTCGCCTGCGCCGGTCACGGCGACTGTCGCGGCGCTTTGTCGCCGCGACCGCAAACGCGTCGCTATCTCCCCGTGTGGACTAGCCCTAAGGAATCAATAGTAGCTTCTGCAATAAATGAAAAATGGGAACATAATCTCACAAAAACCAATCAATAAAATACAAAGTCACAAATATATAGGTAAAAACATAGATTATGTTTACATTTTGGAACAGTGACATTTGTCACCTAGGGGCGGATTTATCAAGGGTCGAATTTCGAAGTACAAAAAACTTCGAAATTCGACCATCGAATTGAAAACCTTTGAATTCGAATATCGAACGATTTGAATGATTTTAGCGTACGATCTAAGGATTTTTATTCGATGTGTAAAGACTTAGAAAAAGTTTGTAGAAGGTCCCCATAGGCTAACATAACAATTTGGCAGGTTTAATTTGGTGAAGTATTGACGTCAAAGTTTTTTTTTTTTTTTTTAATAGGTAACTTTTTATTAACATTTCCAAAGGAAAAAAAAGTAAAAGGGGATACAGAAAAGAAAAAGGGGGGGGGGGACGTCAAAGTTTTTTTTAAAGAGACAGTACTTCGATTATCGAATGGTTGAATATTCAAACGATTTTTACTTCGAATCGAAGTCGAAGTAAATTCGAAGTCATAGTATCCTATTCGATGGTCGAAGTATCCAAAAAAATTACTTCGAAATTCAAACTTTTTTTCCCGAAAATTCACTCGAACCTTAGTTAATATGCCCCCTAGTGTTTATTGTTTAAAATAGTCCCTGATTGCAAGGCTGAAGTTATGAAAAGTCAAGTGAAAACCAACCCTTTAAACCACTGTATACTTACACACTTTCACTCATGGTGTCACTCCACAAGTACAGATATGAAAATAAAATGAGTAGATTTAGGATATGTGCACACCAAGTCCTTTAAATGATAAGTAATCCTTTAAAATAAGTGAATGTAAAATTTATGAGTGTTATTTTAAGCGAAGTGAAATCGGACATTCGGCGCATGCACAGTAGAGCGTACTGGTAAATGTTCCTACTGCGCATGCGCCAGAAGACGCCGGTCAAAGCAGGAAGAAGACGCGCGTGGGAGAAGATGGCGACTGTGAACTCTGTGGACAGGACCTGCGCAGAGGGGTGGGTAACAAGTTAGGGGCATTTGCCCAGGGGGACAGGTAGGCCAGGGAGGAGGAGGGAGGGGGGGGCAAGACAGGGGAGGGGTTTTGCGCCGAGGGGGTTTCCTACTCCTTTAAGGAGTCCACTCTTGCACTTGCACCCTGGCAACTGTCTTCTAACATCATGGCTGCTTAAAGCCACCAAAAACAGCCCATGTGGCACTACCCACAGTTATCCTGATAAAGGAAATACAGACGAAGAAGAATTTGCTCAGCTTACTGTGGTACCAAAAACTTTAGACCAACACTGAGATTTTTAGTATGAGAGCTCAATAGAAGACCATGGCACACAGAGGAAGACTTCTGGTATACAGGCAGAACACTTAACTTGCCTCTGTATTAGATATGGATCATATATTCAACTTGATCTTTCTCATTTTATACCTCCTGTTAGACACCTCTGGACTGGCATTCCCTCTACTGTCATTCACAAATGCCTCACGACTAGGAAGACTACACTTCTGCTTTTTCGTAAAATATCAAAATATGAATTACGTTACAGTTGAAGTACCCTTTAGAGCAAAGCAATCAAAATGTAATAAGCAACAAAGTAGCTACTAAAAGTCTCCTTACTTTATATTTGCATAACAATTACGTATAAAGTAAAAAATAAATATAAATTACAAATAAAAATGTTCCCAACTGCCCTATTTAAGAACAGTTGTGGAGTATTAGTCTGTCTATGAAGATTCTCATTTATCCAGGTAACAATATACAGTATCTAGTAGAATTAAGTCAAAGGCAACTGGACATTTAAGGGCAAATTCACTAAGATGCGAAGTTGCGCCAGGCGCAACTTCGCTGCACTTCGCACTTAGCGAAGTTACGCTAGCGAAGGCTAATTTGCATACGGCGCGAAATTCAAATTTCAATGGAGGAACACGTATCTGCACTACAAATGCCTAGAAAACCTTCAAATCAGCAAATAAAAATTTTATTTTGCCCTACACATCTGCCCACTGTCTAGGTAAGTTGCCATGAGTCAGGAAATGTAGGGGGGAGGAAGGGGAGCCCCAAAAAAATTTCAATCTTTTTCAGCCTATCACCCATCATGTAGAAAACATGCCAGCGTTTTTTGGGACTTAGAAAAAAAATTGACTTTTTTTTAAACAATCCCTATCTACTCTATTGCGCTTCGCCAGGTCTGAGGTGGCGAAGGAAGTCTAGCGTAAAAGGTAGCGTTCAGTACACTGCGCAAGTTAGTGAATTTGCGTAGTTTCGTCGCTAGCGAAAATCCGCCTGGCGTAAGGTTGCGAAGTAACACTAGCGAAACTACGCCAGCGTTCGTTAGTGAATTTGCGCAGTAGCGAAAATGCCAAACGCTAGCGAATTAACGCTAGCGTTCGGCGCTTCGCGGCTTAGTGAATTTGCCCCTTAGAGTTTTTCTTGAAGACGTTTCAACACTCATCCGAGTGGCTTCTTCAGTTCAACTGAAGTAGTAGGGAATTCCCCCGCATTTAAACCCTTGAGGGAAGTAAAGTCACAGACATCCAATCACAATGGTTCCATTGAACTTCAGTAAGGTGTTGGCTGAAACTCACACATCTGTGATCCAGTCACAATGAGTTATCAAGGAGAGAGGAAACCTGGATATTGAAGTATAGAGGACAACCACCGACACTGATCAATATTTGTTGTTTGAGTCCCATCACCCTCTGGATGATAAGCTGGGGGTTATAAGAACTTTACACCATCAGGCTGAAACAGTGGCAATCAGTGCAGAAGCAAAAAAGAAAGAAAACCAACATATGAAAAGAGCTCTGAAAACTTGTTGTTACCCAGATTGGGCCTTTATCAAAAACAAAATCTAAGCCTGTGGCATGGATCCAATCACATCATCAAACTGTAGTAGGTCTCATCAGCAAGAACAACGAGTCAGCATATAGACAAGAGGTGAAATGGCTAACAGACTGGTGCAAAGTCAACAATCTGTCTATGAATCCAAACAAAACAAAGGAAATATTTGTTGACTTCAGGAGAACATGTGGGGATCATTCTCCACTGTACATTGACGGGTCTCAGGTGGAAATTGTCAAGAGCACCAAATTTCTTGGGGTACATCTGGCGGAGAACCTCTCCTGGTCCCTTAACACCAGCTCTATAGTGAAGAAAGCACAGCAGCATCTCTACTTTCTGCGAAAGCTGAAAAAAGCCCACCTTCCACCACCCATTATCACTATCTTCTACAGAGCATTTTATGCAGCTGCATCACTACCTGGTATGGAAACTGCTCTGTATCAGATCGCAAGATCCTGCAGCGGGTGGTGAGGACAGCGGAAAAGATTATTGGGGTCTCGCTTCCTGCCATTATGGATATTTACCACACCCGCTGTCTCCAGAAGGCTTCCAACATTGTCAGGGATAGCACCCACCCTGCACATGATCTCTTTACCCTCCTGCCATCCTGTAAAAGATACCACAGTATTCGAGCACTGACTTCCAGAATGTGAAACAGTCTATTTCCACAAGCCATCAGGTATCTCAATGCCCAAGGACTGAACTGAATATATTTATAAGGAACTGAAATGTCCACTTTGCCAAGCATGACCGTGTACTAGAGTTGTTGTATAGCACCAGGGGGTTCTGGAGGAACGTCATTTTATTTCTACTATGTACTTTATTTACTGTATATGGCTGAAATGACAATAAAATCCACTTGACTTGACTTTACTTGACTTGACATGAAGAGAAATGTGGTCTATGCTGTCCTTGTAGTGAGGAATGCTCCGATCTATATATTGGGGAGACAAGGCAATAACCCTGTAAAAGAATGGCCCAACATAGCAGGGCTAACTCTTCAGGACTCAACCCAGCAGTCTATTTGCATCTGTTGTCCTCCTTTGAGGACAGTAATGTGTACATTTTGGATAGAGAGGACAGATGATTTGAAAGAAGTGTGAAAGAGACCATATATGCCAAAGTGGAAAAAACCATGCCTGAACAGAAGAGGGGTAAACTGTGAGTACTCTCTCTTTCATTATTTTAGTTTATTTTTGTTTTTGAACTTTAATATACTTTTGGTAGTGCTGATATCTTTTTCATTGGCATTTTGCACCATTCTCTTTCAATAATAGTTTCAGCCAACACCTTACTGACGTTCAATGGAACCAATGTGTTTGGATGTCTGTGACTCTACTTCCCTCAAAGGTTTAAATGCATTGGAATTCCCTACCACTTCAGTTGAACTGAAGAAGCCACTCGGATGAATGGTGAAATGTTTTCAAGAAAAACATTAATATCCAGTTGTCTTTCACTTTATTCTACTAGATACTGAATATTAGTGTCCATTTTCATAGTCTCCTAAATTTGGATACCTACATACTGTATGCTTTCTGAGAAGAGTCTACAGTAACCGTTTTAAGTTTGTGACCCCAAACCAGAATGACTTTATAACCATAACTGCAAGGAGTCCCTGCCGGCTCCTGTTGGTTCTGACTAGGGATGTAGCGAACGGCGGAAAAAATGTTCGCGAACATATTCGCAAACTTGCGTCAAAAATGCGAACGGTTCGCGAACGTCGCGAACCCCATAGACTTCAATGGGAAGGCGAATTTTAAAAGCTAGAAAAGACATTTCTGGCCAGAAAAATGATTTTAAAGTTGTTTAAAGGGTGCAACGACCTGGACAGTGGCATGCCAGAGGGGGATCAAGGGCAAAAATGTATCTGAAAAATACATTGTTGACACAGCGCTGCGTTTTGTGCTGTAAAGGGCAGAAATCACACTACGTCACTCAGGTGATGTTTCTGGACACGGAATGTGAAAAAGCTCACACAGCTAGGTGGCACTTGGTTAAAGACTGGGCAAACAATGCCTGCAAGGGCAACGTATACAGTAGTGGATACGGAATATATTATTGCTGCTGTAAAAACATCACATCACTAGGCGGCAGTTGTTTGAAGAACACACTGGGCAAACAATGCCTGCAAGTGCACTACTATTGGTGCACTACTATGAAGAACAGCAAACAGCACTGGACACGTTAAAGAACAGTAAGATAAGTAAAATAAAAAAATATATATATGTATATTAAAAAAAAAAATTACTCTGGTTGGTGCTGAACTACTAGGAGCAGCACACCAGTCCCACTCCCCAACACAGCTAGACTAATAGCACTGGGCTCTTATAGTAGCAAAGTAAAAAAACAAAAAAGAAAATAAAAGCAGTCCTTACAAGGACTATTGGGTTACAGGCAGCAGTCAGCAGATGAGATCAGAAGAGATCAGTGCCCAGCCACAGCAGCTACATACAGAGCACTGCAGTAGAAGGTAGATTACTAGCCAGCAAAGCTACCTAACCTAAAATGTCCCTCAAATCCCTGCAGAGTTCTGTCCCTACAATACAGAGCAGTATCAAGTAGATTACTAGCCAGCAAAGTTACTATCAACTGTCCCTCAAATCACTCAACAGCTCTCTCCCTACACTAGCTCTTCCAAGCACACACAGGCAGAATGAAAAAACGCTGCAGGGCTTCAGTTTATATATGGAAGGGGAGTGGTCCAGGGGGTGTGGGGGTGGTCCAGGAGGGAGAGCTTCCTGATTGGCTGCCATGTATCTGCTGGTCTGGGGTGAGAGGTCAAAAATAAGCGCCAGCGACGTTCGCAAACATTCGGCGGACGCGAACAGTCGATGTTCGCGCGAATTAGTTCGCGGGCGAACAGTCCGCGACATCCCTAGTTCTGACTACTTTAAAAAAGGAACTATAAAGAATTTTTAAGGAGTAATGTGATTCTTGTCTAGTAACTTATTGCAACCCACCAACAGGGGGAACTCACTATTCCCCAGTATCAATAAAGCAGATATGTATTAAGATTTCTGAGAGCCCCTCCTGTAACAAAAGACCTCTGGCTAAAGATCATACAATTTAGGTTGTTCACATAATTACTTGCAATTATTTCCCTGAAAAACATACACACAAATCACTCTCAATAGTGTAATATGTAGAAATAACTTCTAAGACTGTTTTCATGACTATGGTAAAATAAAACAGATGCAAACAAACAGAGCAATTTAATCAGTTAAAAATAATATTTAAAAGAAAACTCTTATATATAAAGATTTCTATAAAGATTACCCAGTTTTCCGAAGACATACTAAGAAGTGTAATTTAGACTTTGGTTATTGTTTAAAACAGATTTCTGTTATTGAGGCCCACAAAATTCAGTTTTATGGCCAGCTGCGTCCCTTTATGTTTTTGTATTTCTCATCAAAGTGCCTGCAGATGTGATTTTTAGCAAAGCAGACACTATAAAATTATAGAACTTTTGTTGAGGATTTTTCAAGTCACAGAACAGATGGATGGGCTTTGGCTTTTTGTTTTAATTTCACATTTATATTACACTGGTCAGCAGCCTTAATATGGTTTTATCATAACAAATCATGGTTCAGTATAGATGTAGTAACATTAAAAAAAATCACATTCAATTTAACCTTATAGAAAAAATACATATAGAAGGTATATTTTAATAATAACATTTACAAGATTACAGATTGTTGGTCATTGACATGTATTTTTTTTTAATTTTGTTTTTATTCTTGTCATTCAGTCACATATTATGTGACAGAATCAGTAATATCCTATGCAATATGTTTCAACAATGAAGGTGTGCTACAATGCAAAGAAAAGTTTCACATATACTTTTTAATGAATTAAAGGGGCCTGTCACCCAGACATAAAAAGCTGTATAATAAAAGTCCTTTTCAAATTGAACATAAAATCCAAATTCTTTTTTATAAACACATCCATACCTGTAAACGCATCCATACCTGTAAACACATACCTGTTAAAAAGGTATTTAAAAATCTCAGCTGTCAATCATATATTGCAAGCCCCACCACTATACCCGACTTGCTGGTAATTTAACCAGTAGCCTACACACACCACAACCTAACAGCAGTGAGTAAAGGAGGGGAATGCGCAATGGATCCAGAGGATTGTGTAAGGAATTCAGCTGTTTTTTTATTTGTTTTATTTTTTTAACTCTGGATCCAGTAAAATACCAACCAGGGACAGTAGTACAAATTTACCAATAGTATACTTGCTGGTAAATTTGTAATAACTAATCCATCTGCCCCCAACCTGCCTCTGATCTGGCCAAATCTCCACACCTAGCACTAGTCCTACTCATCAAACCTCCTCCCAATTGGATCTTTAGCATCATGTGACCCCTATGTCACATAAGCACCGATCGTATCACTGACCCACTCCCCGTCCTGCTGGAATAATGCTTGTAAAAAGGTGGTATGTTACCCTCTCTGCCTGTCAAGAGGAAATACACAAATACCACCTTATAAAATGCTTTTAAAATCATCTACAGATACTGTATATAGAAAGGTCACAAAGTAAACAGAATAAATTAGATTTGTAGTGTTAATCCTAACCTTCTTGAAATATATATATATATATATATATATATATATATATATACACATACATATATATATATATATATATATATATATATATATATATATATATATATATATATATATATATATATATATATATATATATATATATATATATATATAGTATACAATGCACAAAGATGCCGGCACTCTCGACAACAGCGTTAAATGTGCCTGGGTGCAGAGTCAGAAGAATTCACATAGAGAACAGAAGATGAGCTGCACTCACAGGACTTAAAAAATAATAAATATTGATTTATTTAAAGTATATGACCAATGTTTCGGCCTCCTCCAAGGCCTTTCTCAAGGTACAGAAAATGGTAAAATACGTGCTTTAAATACATAGAATGGCGGGAAAAAAACAGCAACACCCTTAATGACGTATAATTTACATCAATGCCGAGTAACTGTCATTAACATAAATCACATTAGCTGTTAACTATGTATATTACCCACACTGAAGATTAAATATTTAATTACCTCTACCACTATATCACACCTCACGGTTAATCATTATCATGATCATAAAAAGGTTAAAAAAATTAAAAACAGAACAAGAATGTAACTGTAAATTGATATTGTTTTAAATGTTACAAAAATGTCTTAGTTTGAGGAAGTTCCTAGAGTGAAAGCAAGAAATGTGCCTCTCCTATATCACTATACCTATTCTTCCACTTGATGTGTAGCGTATACCTTACATATATCACATACCCGCAACTCTTTATCCTATGGCTGCTCCTCACCGCTCGCTAAAGGTTTGCCCTCAAAAACTATCCTGTGACTCCACTGGGGAATGTTACATGAGACAAAACCCGGGCATCCACATTACAAAAAATAAAAAAAAATAAAAATAAAATTGTGAAAATAGAAACACCATATAACACTCCTGTTAATTGTACACTATTAAGGGGTAAATGAGACACACGTGAGTATTTCCCTTTGGACCATATATACTTATCTCACATAGTAAATGAACTAAAGAAAGAAAGAAAATAATAACATAACATGTAGTGGTCAACGACAGTGTGATCCCTCTCAAAACCTGAATATTAAAGGTTTTGAGAGGGATCACACTGTCTTCTGTGGAAGAATAGGTATAGTGATATAGGAGAGGCACATTTCTTGCTTTCACTCTAGGAACTTCCTCAAACTAAGACATTTTTGTAACATTTAAAACAATATCAATTTGATGAAACAAATGTGTTACATTCTTGTCCTGTTTTTAAATTTTTTAACCTTTTTATGATCATGATAATGATTAACCGTGAGGTGTGATATAGTGGTAGAGGTAATTAAATATTTAATCTTCAGTGTGGGTAATATACATAGTTAACAGCTAATGTGATTTATGTTAATGACAGTTACTCTGCATTGACGTAAATTATACGTCATTAAGGGTGTTGCTGTTTTTTTCCCGCCATTCTATGTATTTAAAGCACGTATTTTACCATTTTCTGTACCTTGAGAAAGGCCTTGGAGGAGGCCGAAACGTTGGTCATATACTTTAAATAAATCAATATTTATTATTTTTTAAGTCCTGTGAGTGCGGCTCATCTTCTGTTCTCCATATATATATATATATATATATATATACACATGTAGAACAGGACAGCTCCCACCTTCAATTAAAGCTACCTTGTAGCTGCCCCTGTGCCCGGAGTAGAATGCAGATATAAAAAGAACAAAAAACCAGCACCAGGGGTCTTTGCAGTGAAGAAAACTTGTATTGTTACATTAGTATGTACATACTAATGTAACAATACAAGTTTTCTTCACTGCAAAGACCCCTGGTGCTGGTTTTTTGTTCTTTTTATATATATATATATATATATATATATATATATATATATATATATATATATATATATATATATATATATATATATATATATATATATATATATATATTAATCTGTATGTATGCATTTTGTATTCATCAGAATGCCTATAATTTGACAGAAGTATTGGGAATGAAAGAATGCCCCATTCATCAAAAGTAAAAAATAGATGTGAAGGAATTGGTCATCCAAATCTTAATTACAGGGACATGGTACATGTTAGAAAGGGTAAACCAAAATACAAAATTAAGCACAAAGAATGCAAATTGAATTCTGAGCAATGTTCAGTATACAGTGGTGCTTATAAATTAGTAAACTCTTGAATTTCCAATAAAATATATGACCTAAAACATGATCTGTTTATTACGCAAGTCCTAAAAGTAAATAATGAAACCAGGATTAAACTAATTAGTGAAAAACACAATACTTGTTCATTTTTTATTGAGAGAATTATTCGAAAGTTCCTTATTTGTGTGTGGGAGGCCTTACCTTATTTCATATGAAAGAAATCTGTATCTTAACACTCTGATCTGATAAGTCTTATCTTAACAACGCATTGATGTTCACCGGGTTAGAAAAGGTTACTACTGTAGTTTATCTGCATCAGAAAAAGCATCACATTCTAATAGTGTGTATGTCAGGGTTGTATTGGGGAAGCCACTAATACCCATAAAGTACATTGCTGGCCAACTATAGTTTGCTAAAGACCTTTTTTATAAGTCCAAAGGTTATTGGAGACCAAAATAGAACTGAAGCTCAAGCAAAAGTCATACAGCAAAAGAAAGAGCTTTGTATTGGCCAAGTCAAAGTCATCCTATCCTATAGAAACATTGTGAAGGGAGCTGAGTCTGGCAGTTCATGCAGGAAAGCCCACCATTGTCTCTGAGTTGAAGCTGTTCTGTATGGAGATATGGGCTAAAGTTCCTCCAGGATAAACAGTTACTGAAATTTTTCTCAGTACTTAAACATTATATTTTTGACTTATTTGTTTAACTGGTTTCTCATTAAATAGTTTGAGAACATTTTTGAAAAACAGATCATGGTTTAGGTCATGTTTATGCAGAAATATTAAAAACACACATTTCAGTGCCTCTAGTATATTCAAAAAACATATCCAATGATCTTCCAGTTAGTTCTAAATGTAACTGCTAATGAAATTAGTGTCTGTCTTCCAGATCAATCTGAATTTAGGTACAGGCTTTCGCACAGCACGTAGACATGACCTACAAGGTGATAATTGCAGTAAAAGTGGCAAGGCAATGTTAATGTACACAAAATCGTCATTGTATAAAAGCAGACATGCAGAACACAAGCAAGCCAGCAATGTGAGTGTCTTCTAGAGACAGAGCAGCCAAACATTTGCAGGAACAGCAAATACAAAAATACAAGGTACTGTTTTATTATTACAGAGAAAAGGGAAATCATTTTTACAAATTTGAATTATTGGATTAAAATAGAGTCAATAGAATTGCTGCAAACCCAGCAATTCCAGAATCAGCACTTGATTCAATTCAATTCTAAAAGAACAGCCGGATTGTGTGCAACATGTAAAAAAAAATGATCTGCGTCCTGTGAGTATAACCGGAATCTGGGCCATCGTAGGAAGGTATTTCACCATTGCAGCTTAATAGTGATAGGCGAAATGGCGTCGGCATCTCATTTTTGACACCGGCGTTTTTTGGACCCCGGCGAAATTTTTTTGGACGCCAGCGAATTTTCGCGGGTGTTTCGCAAATTTATTCGGCGACGGCGAATCGCGCGAATTCGCGCCTGACAAATAAATTTGCCCATCACTACAGCTTCATTCTCCAACAGGTCACAGCACCATTCCGGAGCCCAGTTAGAGTGTTTTACATTTATTTATACATTCAGCATAAATGAATAACAGAATGTGAGTAGGTCTAATAGCATTACGGCTATTTCAATTTAAAAAGGGTAATACACCATTGGCTTTTTTCCTTTTTTAATTTAGGAATCCCAGAGTCTTGGTAAGCGCGCTTGTACTTGAACGAAAGAAAATAAAGCATCATCCCAGTATTTCTTTAGTACAAATAAAACAAGTAATTCTCAATTATGGTGTTTAAGATTCAATGGATGTTGTGATGGATCTGTGTGAAACTTTATTGAAATCCAGCTGGTTTCTTTATGACCAGCTAGTCAAGAGATAAAGGTCCTGATCACACCGACCTCAATGAGGACAATAGGGGTCAGATAAGCAATATCTCCCCACCCCCCCCCCACACACAGGCTCCAGCAGGTCTGAGTACACCAACCTGAGAACCATAGGTATTCGTATTTTTTTGGATTGTTCAGTGCTTTTTTAGGTTGGTATTTTTTATATTTGGATCTTTTCATAAATTTCATAATATTCGTGTTTTTAGAGAAAGTGAGTTTAAAAACCACTAAAATAAGAATGTTGGTAAATAAGCTTCTATGTCCTCCAAATACCATTTCAACATTAAGGGGGGTATTTATTAAAACACACATTTATCTCATAATTTAAAAATAAAAACCACTAAAATGAGAATGTTGGTAAATAAGCTTCTATGTCCTCCAAATACCATTTCAACATTAAGGGGGGTATTTATTAAAACACACATTTATCTCATAATTTAAAAATAAAAATTCAACCTAACTTCCAACAACAATTTAGCTTACTTTACTAAAAATTCTATTGAAAATTGTAAATTCGGGAAAAGTCACAACAAAATTGTGGGACAATTTGAATCATGTGACTTTTTTGAATAAAAGTTGAGGTTCCCCTTTAAAAATGTGGATTTTTCCCTGTAAAAACTTGACCAGAAAAATTTGAGGCTTAATAAATAGGCCCTTAAATAATGGATCACCTACAAGATACTGCTTTGTTATTACAGAGAATTTTTTATTAATTATTTGTATAAATAAAATTTATATTTGCATAAATAAAATGTAGTCTATGGGAGACGGCCTTTTAATAATTCTGAACAGGTTTCCGGATAACAGATCCCATACCTGTATGCTACTTTTGATTCTACATATTAAAACCAAGCACATTTTAAAGGGCATTAATTTTTTTATACATTGTTTACTTAATTGAACAGCTCTAAACATTATTATTATTAGTAGTAGTAGTAGTATTATTATTGATAATAATAACAAAAATAATAATTATGCTAGAGGCACTTTCTTTATAATCTTTTGAGGCTACCAGAAAGTATTTAATTAGGAACCCACAGCTAACAATACAAACAACTTAAATTCTGCCACAGAAGCATGGAAGACAGGGAGAGGAACTGGCTTTGAGAACCCAAGGCATCGTCACAGGAGCCTTGTGGAGAGAAGCTTTCACCCCGGCCACTCAGTTCCCACCAGGGGACACCCCTTTGCAGAAGTCCCCAAGGGGGAACCCGCAGTGGAAGCCCAGGAGGCTTGGGGAGAGAAGCCCTCAGCCCAGCTTCTCAAATCCCAGTATGCTTCTCTCCAGAAGTGTGCAGAGGTGATAGCAGCCGCAGGAACCCAGGATAAGGTCCCAGGTACCCATCAGCAGTCTGACTTGCCGATTGCCGCCAGAGGATGCCCCTTTTCATAAGTCTCCAGGATTAGGAACCAGCTGTGGGAGTCCAGGAGAGAGAAGCAGGAAGCCCAGTCTCTCTGTTTTTACCCCTCTACAGAAGTCCCCAGGGGAGGAACTGGCTGTGAGAACCAAAGCCTGGGTCCCAGAAACCTTGAGATGAGATGCCAGCAGACTGGCTTTTTGGTTAATGCCAGAGGATGCTCCTCTCTGGAAGTCCCCAGGGCAGTGTCCCAGGAGCCTTGGGGAGAGAAGCCATTGTAAGACATTGCCATTCTAGCTTTGACATTATTTTCTTGTATACATGTTTTACATAGGATATATGTTAATGTATACGTAATAGTAAACCAGTTGTTCAGAGAGCTTAAACCATAAAGGTCCCCATTGAAGCAAAGATTTTTCTTTGCCGAACGACCAATTTTAGCAAAGTCCGTCCAATCCGTCAAATTATTGTGAGGTCAGTGGGATTTGAACGTTCGTACATCTTACGATTTTTCTTCCATCTGTCAGAAAATTGACCGGCCAGGTTAAAAATTCTTTATTCGGTCCCAGTGCAATCTATCTATGTTTGCAGGGCCAAGCAGGCAGCTTCCCTTAAGTTTTGCTGGCAATATCGCCTGAAATGGTATATATAGTTGATGAACACATCGTACATTTAAACGATCATCTCAAGATAATCGTGGTCTCACGATGACGAAAAGATCTTTTAAAGATCTTTACATCTATGGCCAGTCAGTTTTCCTTATCAAAAAGTTTGGCTTTCCGTGCTACTGCGCTACTGTCTCAAGCTAAAAGAAGAAGCAGGAAGAGGATCACGCCATAGTGCTCACTCGATCAACAAAGGGCTGGTGCAGTTTTCTGCTAATAGAAGCACCAGCCCCGGGTATCGGGTAGGTAAATACAATCAGTTGGGGGCATCTAACTTTTGGCACCTCCAAGTACAGGGTATAAGGAGCCTTAGAAAGAGATGTCGGCATCCCAGCCTCTCATTTCCCACTAGGAGATGCCCCTCCTGGAAGTCCTCAGGGGAGGTTACCAGGGGCCATGCCCTGTTCAAATCCACAGTGCTAACACTTCACTAGCATAGAAGCCAATGTCACATTGAGGAAAATCAAATACATTCTGGCATGCTCGTTCACAGTTGTTCTTGGCTTTAAAATGTAATTATGCCATTAACCTCACTGGGGACATCTAGTGGTGACCTTTTTGAGTGCAGCTTTGGTTAACTAAATGAGGTATTGTGGGATATTGCAACGGTTGTAACCAAAACCCTTATGGGATAGCTGGCGCTTCATATGTATACCTTCAGCCATATTTTGTGTGAAGACTTAGGGGCAGATTTATCATAGTGTGAGATCAGAGTTCGCAAGAGAAAATAAGCCCACTTTCTATTCATACTTTTTTTTTTTTTATAGATATGTATTCATCAATGGTGAGCTCTAGCTTTCACCCATTGATAAATATGCTTCTAAACATCTAACAGGAAAAGGTTATTTAATAGTGGGTGTCACAGGAATAAGAACACAGTCAAGAATGTTTTTACATGGATACAACAACATGTTCTTATAAAAACTAGAACACCAATAGCACTTTACGTAATAGTAAATACATATTTGCATAGCGTCATCTTCTTCTTTAACAATACTGCCTCTATATTACCACATTACAACCCCAATCATTGGCAGGACTAATAAGAACTGTCTATTCCAGCGAAATCTCCATCATAGTAGAGGCGAGTTACAGTATACTGTAGCTCCACGACAGTCAGACCCTAGCATGACCCTATCTCATGGCTAGGCCAAGCCAACCGGGGCAACTCAACCGGACACCCTGCTCTCACTCAGAGCCCCCCTATTGTTGCACCCTAGACAGGTGCCTCTTCTGCCTATCCCTAGTTCTGGCCCTGTACTATCTGATGTAGTTATCTCTGTTAAGGTTCTGCAATACAATCTTATCTCCCTTATTCAATTTGGCCTTGTACTGTTTTTAAGATCCAATTTTCTGCTTCATTTATTTTACATTTGAAGTGCAAGTAGTCTCTCTTTATTTATTCAATGCTGCTTGATTTGTGCATGTTTTGAAGTTTAAAATGCTTTTGATCTAAAGGCTCAATTGCTTTTTAAAATGTTTGCATTTAGAAATGAATCGTATGCTGACCAATGAATACTGCTGTATGTACTTGAACTGTAAATGAAAGAAACAAACCATAATTGTCAATCATTTATTGAATTATGGCTAGTAAAGCTATGTATAATTCATAAATAACAGTTGGCTCTTCACCTAGCTATACACAGTGGCAATTGGTTTCAAATAAATTGTCACATGGAGTCAAAGCTATCAAACTTTGCTAATCAAAGGTTTGTATTAGAGCTTTGCGTGTGTAAATAAAAATTTACCTCTGCTCCCCTTTTCTGTTCAATCTGTCGGATGTGTTTGTACCACACAAAACACTCTTAGTGTTTCTACGGCAAAATCTACTGTTGGCTCTTCTGGATTCTTGGATTCCAGGGACAAAACAAACTGTTTGCTATATTTTCCATTAAGCAACTTCCCTGCAGAAAATAATATTGATTTATAAAGTACATTTAACCATAATTAATATTGTACATTTCTTAAGTTTTGTCCAGTCTTCCTAGGACAAGTCTTCAAAACAGGACAACAAGAAGAGTCTGACACTTTTTTATCTAGATATATTAAAACATTTATATCCATTAGGCTTTGAAATATTAACTCAGGCCAACGTTACATATGTTTTTCAATAGACCACCCAATTACAAGTAGACACTGGCACACACTGCATATACTTACATTCCCCTCTGCTTAACTTGTTAGTAACTATGTGCCTGCGTCTCCCTGTGCCTCCAGCTGGTCAGAGTCTACCTTCCCTGTTTTTGTATTTTAGCTATAAAAAAAACAACTATGATCCCCTGGAAGACAGGCCCTTATAGGCCTGATCCCACGAATATTATGCCCCTCCAGCCTGATCCAGTGAACAAAGCACCTATTCAGGCTACTTCTTTGCAAGAAGGGTCTGTTTAACCTGAACTGTAAGAATAAACTATGGGAGTTTGTCTGACAGAAACAAAGTAGCTATAGATTCTGAGGCAATTCTCATTTTTGCTACAATGCTATTGTGCAACTGTGAGAGTACATTGTGGCCCACCCAAGTGTATTGTTTGGGTGGGATTTTGGTGCACACAGTTTATAATGAAACTAGGAGGGAAGGTTGGTTGTAGACAACCCATCCATAAATAATATTACCAAGTTTCTGTGATGTTCATATACTTTATAAGCGTAAGTATACACAGTAAAAAATGTTCTAACATGTGAAGGCATGCAATTACTGTATATACTCGAGTATAAGCCGTCCCGAGTATAAGCCGAGGTACCTAATTTTACCTCCAAAAACTGGGAAAGTTTATTGACTCGAGTATAAGCCTAGGGTGAGAAATGCAGCAGCTTCTGGTAAGTTTCAATCCAAAAATTGAGGGTATGTGCTCCCATTGGAGCCGGCGAATATTCTTGGACGCCGGCAAATATTCTTGGAGATTATTCTTGGACGCCAGCGACTATTCTTGGATGACGCCGACAATTCTTAGGCGCCGGCGACTATTCTTAGACGCCGGCGACCGTTTTTTCCGCTTGACCCGAGTATAAGCCGAGGTAGAGTTTTTCAGCATATTTGGGGGGCTGAAAAACTCTTCAATAAGCTGTGCAATTCAAAAGAAGTTCAAAAGGTGAATAAAACTTGAAAATAGGATTGAAGTACAGTCTTTCATCTTTTAGCCTCTACTTTGCAAAATGACACAAAAGCATTTACTGGAATATTACAACACGTTTTAAATGGCACACACAAAATACATATCTATAAAATGCTGCATTTTTAGGGGATGTAAAGGCAAAAAAAAATAAAATCCCATTTTTACTTTCTTTAATGAAAAAGAAACTTATCTTCAATATACTTTAATTAAAAAATGTTTACCATTTTTATAAGAAACCAGACTGTATGCAGTGAGATTCTTCCTTCATTTACTTGCTCTGACTGCTGCGGATAGGAAACTTCAGATGGTCTCTAACTGCCTTGCAGGGAAAGGATCATACTTTCAAACGGCAGGGGGGGGAGGGACTCTTCCCAGAACTTAAGCAGTTTTGTTTGTTTCCCTGTAGAGCAGCTGGTGATTGTGTACAGATTCATTCATCTGCAGCAGTCAGAGCAAGTAAATGAAGGGGGAATTTCACTGCATACAGTCAGGTTTCTTATAAATCTGTACAGATTTTTTAATTAAAGTATATTGGGGATAGGTTTATTTTTCAGTTAATAAAGTAAAATTTGGATTTTATTTTTGCCTTTACATTCTCTTTAATGTTTCCAAATCCAGCAGCAGGGACAAAGATCATGGAACCAGATTTAAACAGATAAACTGGGATTCTATTTGGAGGATTATTTTGCTGCAGCCACTGGTTCTGGAGAGATGTATTAAACAATACAAAAACTATAAAATCCTCATTAGATTACATGACAACACAGGAACCAGTGCAGTCTGCAGATTCTGATTATTAATCAGTCTTGCTGTATCTGCTTTCTATCTGCTATGACAGATATTATTTGACTTGTGCTGTTTTGATAAATTATGATGATCCCTAAGCAGCAGCCCAGACCACACTGAGCATGTGCATGGTCTTGGTCTTGCAAAGATGTTTAATAATGTTACAAGATGGTGACCCCCTGTGGCCAACTTTGAAAGCATAAATCATTTGTTTGATTAGGCTTCTGGTGCAGTAAGTTCATGTTTATGTTTATGTTTAGTATACAAAATACAGCATTTCTAGCATTATACTATTTTAGATTTTATTTTCCCTTTAAATAATGAGGATCAATTAACAACAGGGAAGATATGAAATGGAAATCTTCTTTTAATTGCTGAACTACTGTTGTCAAAAAATTGCCCTAAAATGCAAGGAGTACAAGAAAAAAGAACATAAAAATATATTTTAAGTTTGAGTCAACTATTCTATATTCTAGATACATAAGCTATCTGCTATGCTTCTTTCTAAAATAGTTTTCTTTAATTTCCTATGAGATTTGGCAAAAGTTTAGCAAAACTACATAAAGCTTTACATTTTTCCTGTAGTTATTCCAGGTTATGCCAGGTTATTACCAGTCTTGGCAAAGAATTCCCTGAGGCAAGGAGAGGTTATGACAGCAAAGCTTTCCGTCAATAATAGTCTTATATTTAAGGTACTAAGGTAAGGATCATTAAAAAAAGTTAAACAATACACTCTCGGAGGCACAAGATTCCCATTTCTAAAAAGAAAAAAAGGTAACATTTCAAGATCAACTTTAAGACCATTTCAATCTTCTTCATTGCAGTAATGTCAATACAACACTCTGTGGTCTCTAAGATAAGCCAGTTCCCTTTAGGCATTAAAGTATTATATACATACATCCAACAGAACAAAGAGGAAAAACATACCTGATTTGCAATTGTTTCAGAAGCATTCATTGATATATCCTCCACATAATTTGAGGGGGAAAAATACTGTATCCTGTCTCCATCATATCCTCTCCACCTATAGGAGAAAAAGATGTTAGACAGGCATACATTATATTTAAAGCAAATTTGGAGAAGCCGCACACCTTACAAAACCTGGCAAATTTTTTTTCCTGGTGCCCAGTAACAGAGGAATCGGCCACCTCTTGTCCAAGGTCAGAAGAAATTCACTGGCACACAGGAGTTGCAATTGCAGGGCAAGCCCTTGCGGTTTACTATTGCAGTGGTACAACGTTTTGGGGGCACGCCCCTTTGTCAAGCATAATATGGACGTAGTGCAGACAACAATATAAATGGTGTTCAATTAACATAATTAACATATAGTTAACAACTGATGCAGTGAAGAAAAAAAATTTCAAGGTTCAAAAAAATGCATAGCAAATAGTCCAATTAAGATGGTTTTTAATCCATGAAGAGTGTTCGTGTAGTGTAATATTTTTGTAGCAAAAGTGAAACAAAGTACCTAAAAAACAATAAAAAAAGCAACAAAAAAAGTTGCAAAGTTATTGATAAATAATCAGGAAAACATAAAGGTTAAAAAGTATCAATTACTTAGAGATAAAATAACCCTGCAGTTTAGGGCGGGGGAATGGAAACATTACCTGTCCCTGAAGGGAAATCAAACAGAGATTATTATCTGAAAGGAAAGGAAATACCATTTGCATTTGTTAAGCATACTACAATATTTCATAAAAAGTAGGACATATTGTACTCTTCATTAAGACCCTTAGATGATCTGGTCTGCAACAGCCAGATCCAGTAGCATTCCCTCTGTAAAGGTTGCCTTTTATTATCCTGGCCTTGTTTACTTATAACCTTTTCCAGGACTTGCCAGCGGAGTTGCGCCACCCGATGGCTGTGTGAGAAAAAACATTTAGCTAAAAGGGTTACTTGTTTTGTTTTCACCGACTCTTTTTCCTTATTTGCCTCTTTATTACCAATAGGTGTAAGGGTTGCTGCGGGAGGTTGGCAATTCCTTATTGTAGTTTTATGCTCCTGCAGCCTGGGTTTGATAGGTCTGGATATCTGTCCCACATAAGCACAGGGAAATTTCAAACAATAATTGACATTCTGAGTGTCACAGGTAAAAAAGCCCTTTGTAGGTTGTTTAGAACCTTTCAGTGGGTGTGTAACATGTTCACCAGTAATTATTCCGTTACAATGCCCATAGTTCCTGCATGGGAATGTGCCATGTACTTGGTGGATAACAGATTCTCCAATTTCAATTTTTGCCTGGTTTTAACCAGGTCCCCAACACTTTTCCCCCGTCTACTGACCGTATTTTGAATCAGTAGACAAAAGACCCCAATACTTCAAAATAATTTTCTTGCAAGCCTTCGAGTTTGGATCAAAGCAAGAGATAAAAGGAATCCTAGAAGTTTGTTTCTAGTTTCTAAATCTTTTTTGAAGTCGTTCTTGTCTGGGAATGTGTTGCACCTCCTCCTTTTATCTGTTAAAATGAATCGGTGTCCGAATACTGTTGCCGCGCTGCGATTTTGAGGCAAGTGACTCTTCGGACACGCGCCCAAAATCTTCTGACGCCGGCGCATTTTCACGGGACACAATCAATCCATAAAGGCCTCTGCAGATCCAAGATTTGCTCACAATCAATCAAAAAAAATTTACAAACCACTTTGCCACTTGGATTGAATTATACCTTTGATGTAACTTGTTATACGTAAATACTTAGGACTTTTTATGACTCTATATAACTTATATATTTTTTTACAATACCCTGTAATATGGATTGTGTAATATACAGATCACATGATGTTAACCAACTGAAAAACTAAGCCAATAGCCCGGGTTTGAACAAATCATATATGCAACATGTGTGTTGAACTGTGATTGGTTTTATTGTGGGGCGGAGCCAGTATTTAAGGCTCAGAAGTAACTAACCTGTTAGAGATTGCCTATGACTAAGTACTAGGTAAGCATGAAACGCGTTAGGCCCCATAGGGGGAATGTTTGACTTTTTATAACATGGAATAAACTTGTATCTTTTATCTACAAGCATGTTTTGGGACTATTTTTCAAAAGTTATGAATTTTCATGGGAGATTTGCGAATTTAATTGCCGGTGGCGAAATTTGGAAATTTGCCACTAATTCGTGGCAGGCGAATTTATTCGCCCATCACTAGTGAAAACACAATTTGCATTGAACAGCAATCAGAAGAGCTGTCAAAATACAGATCCCTGTGGCTTTCCCTTTGAAAAGAGAGCTGTCTGCACTCCAGTCAAGAAAGGCAGGTAGGGGAAGACAGGTAAGTGCCAACCCTTCTGTTCAGACCCCATATCCTAACTTGAACACCAGGAAGGGATATACTGTAGTAAATGACCCTTTTATGTTTAAAATAAAATACAGTATGCTCTTTTTTTTCTCTGCAGAATGTGTGGCCTATCACATAGAAAATCAACAAAGCATATAATTTGGCCAGGGGTGCCTAGGCTTTTAAACTCAGCTTTGTAAAGAAGCACAATTAGGTTAATGCAATTCTGTAAGAGAGATTACATTTATGATATGAAATAATTAGAAACATACTGTACTATATCTCTGTAGTAACTCTTCTGTAACTGGATAGCATAGTTTTTGTTTTTCGTTTATGTGGTTAATAGATACGCTGTGCAAAATGAAAAATTTTTTCAATATAGTGAGTTAGCCAAAAATGTAATGTATAAAGGCTGGAGTGACTGGATGTCTAACATAACAGAACACTACTTTGCAGCTCTCTTGGTTTCCACTGATTGGTTACCAGGCAGTAACTAATCAATGACTGGGGGGGGGACATGAGTCATAACTGTTGCTTTTGAATCTGAGCTGAATGCTGAGGATTCATTTCAGACTCACTGAACAGTTATGTCATATTTTGGTCCCCCTTGAAGTTGCAGGAAGTTTTGTTTTGTTATATTAGACATCCGGTTACTCCAGCCTATATAGATTGCATTTTTGGCTAACTAATTCTTTTAGAAACATTTTTTATTTTGTACAGCCTATCTATTTACCCAGTTTATATATTTACACTGAACTGTTCCTTTAAAAATAAATATCATATGGTGATTGTGAATATACAAGCAGTAAGTGGGAGGTCGTTTGAGCTACATTTATGATTCATAAGGTAGCTTGCTATTAGTCTACTCTCAGATATTCTGATGTCATTTAAAGGTAGCATTTACTGTTCGGCTCTTTTAAAAACAAATATCTGATTGGTTGTTACAGGTTACCAGTCATGGGCTAAATGTGTATCTTTTAATAGAGTATCCTGTTAACAGGATGCCAAAAATATTGGCACTTCACAGTAAATCTATCTTTCGTTGTCCTTTCTTTTTACCCAGTCTAGCTCTCCATTTACTGCACCAACCCAGGGGAAACACTAGTTTACAAATGTCTCTCATGCTTCAGTGCTTCTCCTGCATTATCAGACACTTTGCACAGTGGACAGTAGTGATCCTACAGGGGGCGGACCCTGGTGCGTGATGCGCAGCCGGGCCCCGCCCCCCTCCGTACGGCCGTATTTGGCCGCATTTTCAGCGGCGAACGGACTGCCGGGGGGCCCTGAGAGGGTGCCGGGGGGCCCTGGCCCGCTCACACCCCCTGCTCCCCCGGTAGTTCCTCCACTGACAGTGGAACAAAATCAGAAAATGTTGCTTTACTGCACATCAGAAGGAAATTTAGAGCACACTGATTATTTCTATATGGAAGTTTTGAGCAGATTAGGTAAAAACTTAAATAACTCCTGCTATGGAGAAACAAAGGGGCAGATTTACTGAAGGGCAAAGTGGCCGTCGCTAGCAACAATTTGCCAGAAATCTCATCCACAGGGACATTGGCAATTTACTAACAAGCTTAGACAACAATTCGCTAGTGAAAGAGACAGTCGTTAGCACAGTTTCACACTCTATCGCCAGGTGATTTCGCTCAGGCGAATGAACGTTACTCCACAATTTAACTAAAGTGCGAATTTTATTTTACAGAATGTTACCTCTTTCGCCAGAGTTTCCTTCTCCACCTTAGACCAGGTGAACTGATAAAATGTAGCTACATTTTCCTCAATCTTTTGTAATAATATATGGCCACTTCAAGCATTTTAACCAACAGCTCTAATAAAGACGTCTATACGTCCTATATGTACCAGCCCTATTCAAATTGACCTAATGTTAGGAGAACTAATGAAGTTTCGCTAGGCAGAATTGAACGCTAGCGACAGATCGCTAATAAATGTTCGCACTGGCGATTTGAACTAGTCAAACTTCACCGGCATTCGGCTGCTGAAAAGCAACTTCTCATTTAAGTGAATTAGTGTAGTGGTAACTAATTTACGCCTGGTGAAGTGTGGCAGAGCGTTTGCTGGCGAACATTCGCTCTTTAGTGAATTTGCCCTGAAATTCAGTTACACTCATGTTTTATCTACATGAAAGTAATCACATAGGAATCTTGTTCCTCTCTTCCTCTTTGTATTAAAAAAGGCCCCATCCCGAGGGATTCTCATTAACGTATCTTCTGTCTCTCCTCTGCTGAGGTTATCACAGTACCAGCTGAAAGAAAAAAAGAGCACTTTGCATAAATATGGTAGCAAAATAAATGTGACATATATTTTTACATGATGCTGAGCTAGAGCTGCTTTTCTTTACAAACATTCATCCATCAAATTGCCCAAGGTAATCCTATCTATTGATCCTAAGGATGGTGGAAAAAAAGAACCTGTCTCCAATTTTCCTTGACTTCAAATGGACAACTGGACCAGTTCATGGATCAGAATTTTAGTACTCACTAATATAATAATTATAATAGCAGTACCCAGATATTTTACTTGCTGAAAAGGCATACAAACCTTTATTATTTACTGCATATTATGTATATGCTAGAACAACTGCTTCAGGGAGTGAATTTTTTTTCCTATTTATCTTTTACTGTCATAAAAGTTTCACACATTCTTCATAACCATTCTAAAGCTTACACAGATATCAATGGGGAAAAGGATATGACCCTCAGCTCACCACTAGTTATCTCTATAGTTGCATTTCCACAAACCAGTAGCTAGAGATACCGTAACATATTACTTTAGAGTAGTTATTTTTTGACACTCCCTTACAACTAGTTGTTTTTCCACATTCTGAAACATGCTGTTACTATTAGTAAGTGCATAACCCATAATTTGTTCTCATCTCAAAATAATACTTTTAAATGCAATACTGAAAATAAACAGTGGACAATTTTTCCTGATAAACAAACTAATGGCATTCACAGGTGCGATACAGGTTCAAAACACAGCAGCGTTACAAAACAATTTGATGACAGAAGGCCACTCTTTCACAATGCTTGGGGAACAGTGCGGCAGCAACAATATAGAGGAAGGTCCATTTGGCTTTCAATTCTAAGTAACTTTAGGATCACCTGATTCATTGAAATGAAATGCCGTTGTCTTGGCCTTCAGCTAAAGGTTAAGATTTCATTAGTACTCATATCTATAAGCCATAACTACATTTGACTAGTGATGGGTGAATCTGTGCCGCGAAATTCGCGAAACGGTGAAAAATTCACAAAACGGCGCCTCGTTCTTTGGACGCAGATGAAAATTCACCGGCGTCCAAAAAATGAGAAGCTGGCACCATTTCGCAAATTTTCGTGGGAGTTTTGTGAATTCACCGCGAATTCCCACCTGGTGAATAAATTCGCCCATCACTACATTTGACCAATGTAATTTTAAAAATGAAAAAGCCCTCAGCATCTGTGACATGTCTCAGAAACCCAATTCCTTTTACTGCCTAGAGAGTTGGCGACCCCCCTCCTCCCAGAGCTGCTTTAGAAGGTGAAAAATGAAACGTTACATTTCAATATTAGAAAAACGGTCACAAATAGGAAATAGAAAGTAATTGAAAAAGGTATTTAATTCTGGTGAAATAAACCACCAGAACTGAACTGGAAAAAGTGTTTGAAGGTGAACAATCCATTTAAAAGAACAGTAAAAGTAATGAAAATTTTAATGTATTTTGCACTGCACTGGTAAAACTGATCAATTTGCTTCAGAACAATGATTATAGTTTATATAAACAAGATGCTGTGTAGCAATGGTGGAAACTGAAAAGGGCTACATGGCACAGGATATATAGTGGATAACAGATAACACAATTATGTTCTACAGATCTTATCTGCGATCTAACAGCATTTTCACCTTTGAATGGCTGCCCCCATTGTTACACAGCAGCTTCTTTATATATATATATATTAAAACTGGTGGCTAAAACGGAAGGGTGGAAGGGTGGAAGGTTGGTCTGGGCTGTATCGGTACGCTAACACGGCGCATAGCGCTCCGTGTGTTGGACACTTTCTGTCTAGCAGTCCTTTAGAATCACTAAGGAAGGGCGGTGCGGGGTTAAGTCGGCAGTTAAGCTCAATACAGAGACCTGCTCTTCCCTCCCCGACGCTGACAGGCGTATCAAACGGGGATAGTAGGCGACTGCCCAACACGCACGCCAAGTATCCATGTGTAGTTAATTCTGGCAGAATAATATAGCGCTCAAGTAACTACAGACTGCCCTAATCAGACGTGATTTGGGCCCATATATCTTTTCTGGCCCAGATTTCCAGTACCAACCTCACCCTGTGTTACACCCGCTCCATATATACACAGTGGACCGCCAGCATTCCATTACTGTGGGGATAGGTGTGGACAAATTGCCATTATTGGTGTCTAAAAACCCACACTATTCCCACTTTCAAACACTGTTTATAAGCTATTGACCACGAGTCTTGTTTGGCTTCCTCACCTAACCTTGATTTTAATACACACTTAGTTCATTTTGCTCCATATTAATTTTAGAATGTGATTAATAAAAGTTACGCTTTACTTTTTTCGTTTTGGGACTCAGTTAATGGAGGTGGGAAGGTGCAATCATATGGGTCATACTTTTTCCTCCTCTCTCTATGATATCAATTACTCTCATTGACCTTGCACACCACCTTTTCGTTTCAAATCTCTACCAATGGATGGTGCTACCTACCAAAACAATATCTTTATATATACAATAGTAGTGTTTCAGAAGCTGTCAGGGAGCCGGGAGGTCCCTCCAGGGAGGTAGTCAGGATCTAGGAGGAAGCCCTCTTGAGGGAGCAAGGTCGCGGTGTCCAAAGGGTTAATCAAAAGAGTAGTCGGGATCCAGGCAAGAGTTCAAAGGCAGGCAGAATATTAGCAAAGTCCAAAAGTCCAGGCAAGAGGTCAGCAACAAACAGGAACAAGATAAGTCTTCAACAAAGCAGACAGGAAACCCAGGAAACTTCACAGGAATGAATCCTATACTTGGGCGCCATTCTGGCGTCTTGGTAAGGCTTTTATATTTGAATTTGGCGCCATTCTGACGTCATCAGCGTCCTTGCGTCAACGTCGACGCACTGACGTCATCGCGCCAGCGCCCCTACCCATGTGGCGGCCATGGTCGCCGCCATCTTGGGAGCGACGCCAGCAGGGAAGGACGCGCCGCCCGGAGCTCCTGGACCTGCTCCGGGCGGCGATCATGACAGTACCCCCCCTCACGGGGGGCCTCCGGAGCACCAGGACCTGGCTTCTGGGGAAATTTGGAGTGGAACTCCCTCACCAGACGAGGAGCATGGACATCAGAGCGTCCTTCCCAGGAGCATTCTTCAGGGCCAAAGCCTTTCCACTTAATGAGGTACTGAAGAGAGCCCCTGGAGATTCTGGAGTCAAGGATCTTCTCCACCTCATATTCTTGTTGACCATCCACAGAGATGGTAGGAGGGGGAGGCTGGACAACGGAAAAGCGGTTGGAGGTAGCAGGTTTCACCAAGGAGACATGAAACACGTTGGGAATTCGCATCTCATGGGGAAGCTGAAGTCTGACAGCCACAGGGTTGATCACCTCCGAGATGGAGAACGGACCTACGAACCTCGGACCCAACTTAGGAGATGGTACCTTCAACCGAATGTTCCTGGAAGACAACCAGACTTTATCACCGACCTTGTAGGGAGGAGAGGGTCTACGTCTACGATCTGCAAACGTCTTATGAACCAGAGCACTCTTCTCCAGGTTTGACTTGGTTGCAGCCCAAATAGCAGACATGTGGGCTGCATGGTCATCAGCGGCCGGAACATCAGACAACACAAAGTCTTGTGGGAAGGCTTGAGGATGTTGACCATACACCGACATAAATGGGGACCTTCCAGTGGAAGTGTGGCAGGCATTGTTATGAGCAAATTCCGCCCACGGGAGGAGATCAGACCAATCATCTTGACAAAGGGAAACGTGGTTCCTCAAGAACTGTTCCAAGGCTTGGTTCACTCGCTCAGCCGCTCCATTAGTCTGGGGATGATAAGCTGAGGAGAACTGAAGATTAATACCCAGATCTTTGCACAGAGAACGCCAGAACTTTGCCGTGAATTGGGACCCTCTGTCAGAAACGATCTCAGCCGGGAAGCCATGCAGGCGAAAAATGAACTGGATGAACAACTGTGACAACTCCACTGCAGATGGAAGCTTCCGTAGAGGGATGAAGTGGGCCATCTTGCTGAAGCGGTCAATGACAACCCAGATCACGGTGTTCCCACTGGAGGGAGGAAGTTCCACAATGAAGTCCATTGCCAAATGCGTCCAAGGACGAGAGGGAACAGGCAACGGCTGTAGTAACCCACTGGGGCGAGAATGGCTGGACTTGGAAGTGGCACAAACAGTACAGGCAGAAACAAAGTCTTTGACATCTTTACGGATTGTCGGCCACCAGACTAGACGCCGTAAAAGTTCAAGAGTTTTAACAGGACCAGGATGTCCCGCTTGTTTGGAACTATGAGTCTGTTGCAGGATAGGCAGACGAAGCTCAGGAGGTACAAAAGCCATTCCGATGGGGGTATCAGGAGGGGCAGAAGATTGACCAGCCAGGATTTGATCAGCAAACTGAGGGTACAATGAAGCAATGATCTTGACAGGAGGAATAATTGGCTCTTGTCTTTCAGGAGAACGATCCACCGGAGAGAAACTTCGCGACAGAGCATCGGCCTTCCGATTCTTGGAACCAGGGCGAAAAGTCAAGATAAAGTTAAATCGGGAAAAGAAGAGAGCCCACCTTGCCTGCCTGGGGTTCAGCCTCTTGAGAGATTGAATGAATTCGAGATTCTTATGATCGGTGAAGATCGTGACTGGAATCAAGGAACCTTCAAGGAGGTGACGCCACTCTTCTAAGGCGAGCTTGACAGCCAGGAGTTCTCGATTTCCTACATCATAGTTATGTTCAGCAGGAGAGAACTTCTTAGAGAAATATGCACATGGGTGCAGCTTTCCATCAGAGGGATGCCTTTGGGACAAGATAGCTCCAGCTCCAACTTCAGAAGCATCCACCTCAATGAAGAAAGGTAACCCCGGATCAGGATGGCGGAGAACCGAAGCGGAAGTGAAGGCATCCTTCAGGGACTGAAAGGCTTCAATGGCAGATGGAGGCCAGGAACTGGGTTTACCCCCTTTTCGGATGAGGGCCAGGATAGGAGCTATACAAGAAGAGAACCCCTTAATGAATTGCCGGTAGTAATTGGCAAAACCAATGAATCTCTGGATCGCCTTGGTGCTCAGCGGAAGGGGCCACTCTTGGATTGCGGACACTTTAACGGGATCCATCTCGAAACCCTCTGGGGAGATGATATAGCCCAGAAAAGGAATCTTGGACACTTCAAATACATATTTCTCCAGCTTGGCAAAGAGAGAGTTCTTCCTCAAACGAGAGAGTACTTCCTTCACCTGGGAGCGATGGCTTGCAAGGTCCTTGGAGAAAATCAGGATGTCGTCTAAGTATATGACCACAAACTTCCCCAAGAGATCCCGGAAAATGTCGTTCACGAATTCCTGAAAGACAGCGGGGGCATTGCAGAGACCAAAGGGCATTACGAGGTACTCATAGTGCCCATCACGAGTGTTGAATGCTGTCTTCCATTCGTCACCTTCCCGGATGCGGATAAGGTTGTACACCCCACGGAGATCCAACTTAGAGAAGATTTTAGCCCCCTTCAGTTGGTCGAAAAGTTCTGTGATCAGAGGCAAGGGATACCGGTTCTTAACAGTGATTTTGTTTAGACCCCGGTAGTCAAAACAAGGACGTAGGCCTCCATCCTTCTTCTCCACGAAGAAGAATCCAGCCCCTGCAGGAGAAGTGGAAGGGCGAATAAACCCTCGCTGTAGATTTTCTTGAATATATTCTTTCATGGCAGAGGTCTCTGCTGGGGAGAGAGGATAAGTGCAACCTCTAGGAGGCATGGTTCCAGGCAGGAGATCAACTGGGCAATCGTAGAGACGATGAGGAGGGAGAAATTCTGCAGACTTTTTACAGAAGACATCAGCGAACTCTTTGTAGAAGGAGGGAAGCGTCTTCAAATCTGACGAAGAAATATTCACCCTCTGGATGGGTTCAGCAGGAAGGCAGTGCTGTTGACAGTAAGGACTCCAATGGGAAACCTGCCCCGAGGACCAATCAATAATAGGGTTGTGCAGGCTTAACCAAGGAAGCCCCAAGACGACTGGAACAGAAGGACAGGAAATAATCAGGAACGATAACTTTTCTTTGTGTAAAGTCCCAACCTGTACAGGCAATTCCCCAGTCGTCATAGAGATAAACTCGGATTCAAGGGGTCGATCATCAATGGCGGTTACACGAAGTGGAGGAGTCAATGGAAACAGTGGAACATTCATGTGCTTGGCAAAGAGAGCGTCCATGAAATTGCCGGCAGCTCCAGAGTCAATAAAAGCAGAGCCAACAATGGTCTTAGAGGACAAACGGATCTGTAAAGGCAGAAGAAACCTATGAGAGTTCTCTTGTGACTTGGGAGTAACACCCCCTACATGAGTCTTTGCAAGGTTACCTTGAAGAGGGGAACTCTGAGGCTTCACAGGACAGGAGTTGGCAAAGTGGGATTGACCCCCACAGTAGAGACAAAGTCCCGCCATACGTCTCCGGAGTTTCTCCTGTTCAGAGAGACGAGCTCTTCCGACTTGCATAGGTTCCTCCGGAGGAATAACAGAAGGCTGCTGGGAGATAGGAGGTAATAGAGGTCTTTGAAAGCGAGGAGCCAACATGGGTTGAAATTTCTTGACTCTGTCCCTATCAGCTTGATGTTCTCTCTGACGAGTGTCCACCTTGACCGACAAAGCAATGAGGTCTTCAACCTGTGTGGGTAATTCACGGGAGACCAGGTCATCTTTGAGGCGGATAGAGAGTCCATTGTAGAAGGCAGCATAATAGGCATCATTGTTCCAGCAAGTCTCTGCAGCGAGGGTACGGAACTCAATGGCATATTCCGCTACACTGCGATTTCCTTGGCGGATCTGGAACAGACGAGAATCAGCGGTCGCCACCCGACCGGGAGCATCGAACACAGTCCGGAATTCATGAAGGAAGGCTATGGAATCGTCAATTAACGGAGACTCCTTCTCCCAGTGCGGAGATGCCCACTCGAGCGCTTTCCCAGCCAGACGAGTAATTACGAAACCAACCTTTGCTCGTTCAGAGTTAAATTCCGCAGGTTGCAGGGCGAACCGAATCTGGCACTGGTTCACAAAACCACGACAGGCTTGAGGGTCGCCACTGTAGAGAGGCGGTGCAGGAATTCGCGGACCATAAGTGGAGGATTGTGTAGCCATATCGGCAGCAGCTAGCGTGGGCGTTGTCGGCGTTGGAGTAGTCGGCGTGAGCATGGATAACTTTTCCAAGATCGACTCCAGTGTGCGTCCGACGTAATTTTGCCGTAAATCTGGCTGAGCTTCCTCAGTGGGATCCATGGCTCAAGTATAATGTCAGGGAGCCGGGTGGTCCCTCCAGGGAGGTAGTCAGGATCTAGGAGGAAGCCCTCTTGAGGGAGCAAGGTCGCGGTGTCCAAAGGGTTAATCAAAAGAGTAGTCTGGATCCAGGCAAGAGTTCAAAGGCAGGCAGAATATTAGCAAAGTCCAAAAGTCCAGGCAAGAGGTCAGCAACAAACAGGAACAAGATAAGTCTTCAACAAAGCAGACAGGAAACCCAGGAAACTTCACAGGAATGAATCCTATACTTGGGCGCCATTCTGGCGTCTTGGTAAGGCTTTTATATTTGAATTTGGTGCCATTCTGACGTCATCGGCGTCCTTGCATCGACGTCGACGCACTGACGTCATCGCGCCGGCGCCGCTACCCACGTGGCGGCCATGGGCGCCGCCATCTTGGGAGCGACGCCAGCAGGGAAGGACGCACCGCCCGGAGCTCCTGGACCTGCTCCGGGCGGCGATCATGACAGAAGCAAACACAGCAACACTGCATATCACTTTAAAACACTTGCATTCTTTGATATTACTGTTCCATTAATGCTCCTGATGAACCCTCATATATCTTTGGGAAACACGCTGACTTAGCCAACCTAAACTTTGGAAATTTCAATTTAAATATCTTGAAACTGCTCATCGGTCAATGTCCTATAGGGCCCTATACCTCCAGTGTGCCCCAGCATTTATGGGTTCTGCTTTCAATGTAATTATACAACTGCCTCTATGTCTGTCAGAGCCAGACCACTGAGGCTGTAGCTGCTGGATATTATAAATCACTATTTTCCTTTTTTGCTTTGAATCTTCACAGTTCAATGTGCCTTGAGGTGGTTGATATAAACTTGAAACTACAGAAGAAGCTTATTCTGTCTGTGTCCTCTAGTCTGCCCAAGGCCTCTATCGTATTAGAGATATGAATCTGCAGACTGTCAAAACATTTAGGGAACCGATCTGATATTTTTTAGCCTAGGGTAGGCACTGATGACATGGAAAGATGGAAAGCATTAGGGATACAGTTATATTACTGTAATAAATTAAAAAAAAATATTCTGTAGATAGTATTTGTCAAACTATTTTCTCTCCAGATGTATAAAATGGCATGCTCAGATAACTATTTTATATATAAATTGAGAGTATCAATCTATCTATCAACTATATATCCATCTAAACTGAGAGTATCTATCATCTATCTATCTATCTATCTATCTATGGTATCACGTCTATTTATTTATCTTTCTATCTGAAGAATAAAGCAGAGATTGACCCTTAACTTGAAACCAACCCCTACAGAATCCTTGAAACCCAGATTCTGGATTCTTAAAGGGCACCTATCACAGCCAAAATCAAACACATATTAACATCTGACCAGTACAAACTAAACACGTTTGCAAACTACATATATAGTTTTTTTTGTTTTTTTTTAAACTGCAGGTTTTAAAAAATCCCTTACTTTGTCAAATGGGTTCTTTTACTGAGAGAGTCCATACTGAGACTATAACAGAGACTATAACAAGCAAATTTCAAGAGCATGCTCAGATTGTAGCACTGCCTTGAGAATTCTACCCAGAATGTCTTGTTTTAGTAAACTCCTCCAGTAGAAGTATCATGTGATTTCCCTATCTTGTCCCCTGCTGGTGATGTTATTATGCAAATGAAGGGCACACACTAAGGGGCAAATTCACTAACCTCCGAAAATTCGCCAGTGACGGCTTCGCTCACAGCACAATACTTCGCCAGGCGTAGATTCACCAGGACAACGCTAATTCACTAAAATCCAAAGTTGCGTCCAGGGCGCCGAAAGCTGGCGAAGTTGCTCTAGTGTTGGCTTTTTTGCCAAAGTTCAATGGACGTATATGTTGCAGCAAATACATTACATTACACAAGCCCGAGAAACCTTAATAAAATAAAATAAAGTTGTTTTAATGCCCTACACATGAGCCCAGTGTATAGTTTATGTGCCATATGTTAGAAAATGTAGGGGGAAACAGGTTACCCCAAAAAAAATGTACGTTCTTTTTCAGCCTATCACCCTGAAAAAGGAAAAGACACTAGCATTTTTTGTGACTTAGAAAAATGTTCAACTATTTTTTAGGAACTCCTATCTACTCATATTGCACTTCGCCTGGTCTGAGGTGGCGAAGGCAAGTCTGGCGGTAACATTCAGTAAAATCTGCATCTTAGTGAATTTGCGTAGTTACGTCCATTCGCCAGAGCGCAAATTCAACAGGCGTTAGGGAGTGAAGTACCAAAAGAATCTGTCTCCTTCTCTAGCGAAGTTATGCCAGCAACCGTACCGATATGATGTCACTCTGGAGAATTTTGCCCGCGTTAGACACTTCGCCCTTTAGTAAATTTGCCCCTAACTTCCAGAACAGCAGCTAAAGCAGAGGTTTCGCTGATATAAAAATTGCTTAGAAGGGTTGATAAGCAACCAAGGAATTTCAACTGAGCATGTGCGAGATTTCAGAGCTGCAGTTGGCTGGGAAGATATAGGTAGGAGGAGCCAGTGAAATCCAAGATGTCTGCCTCAGCTACAACTGCAGTGGAGATAGGGGAGATCTTGTAGAAGGTACAGTGAGCTGATGATTTACATTATACAAACAATTCTAACTGTTTTAAAAATCAGATTTCTTGAACTTTCACATAGTGTATTTAATTAGTAAATGATTTCAGTTATGATTGGTGCCCTTTAACTATCTGTCCGTCTATGTTCCATTTCAGTATGTTATTTCAGGTGGATGAAATATTTAGCAATGTTCTTTTTAACACGAAGGACATGTTTAGCTGAAAAGCTGGGAAGTTTCCTCCAGGCTTTAAGATGCAGGCCAAGGATGCCACCAGCTGGGCCTCTTTTGCAATAGCAATTTTCTTTCTCTGAAGGTGCTTGTTCTGTTACAGTTGTACATGTATTCCACACACACACACAAAATAAATCACATTAGCAGTTTATCTAGACTGCTGCTCCATAGTATTACCACAAACAAATGTTAAAACAACATCAAACGCCTCCAAGACACACCACACAAAGCATAGCTGATAACCATTGCTTATATTCTATTATTTCACATGACAAATGGATTGACTGCATCTACAAAATTCTGGACACACTTCTTATTATATTAGTTTGTGAATTGCTCCTTGTACGGACTCTTCCATGTTGTGTCTGACTTTCTCCCAATCTCTCTGCCTTCAAAAGGTACATATTTCTTTATAGAAGTTTGCCTCATTTAATTTAGAATGGCTTCAGTGTGTTGTGTATGCTGCTAAATGCGGTGTTCGGTTCCATATGTCCCACCTGATGTTGCCCATCCCTATACCGTGTGTATATTCCTTTTAGATTGTACTTCTAATACTGAACCAGCCTAAAGGTTCAGCATCTCTATATTATTAATTCTCCAGGTCCTCAAATAAGCAGCAGCTATACTTAGGGGTTATTGTAAAGGATCATGCAGAAAATGAGGTTTGCCTGTAATATTAAGTTTATGCTACATAGATTATTATATTCTGATGCTAATTGTGCTGGTCATTCCAATAATCTTTATACTCCCATATATAAACTATATACACTAACATCTATTTCGAAAAAAAAGAAAACTGATAAACCAGTGGCATACTTTTTTTTTTAATATATGGCATCCTTATTTAACCAATATACAATCAGTATATGGCTCGATTGGGGCAATGATGAGGCACCAATTCACAAAATACTACACTCACTTGATGTTTAAAGGGATACTGTCATGGGAAAAAACATTTTTTTCAAAATGAATCAGTTAATAGTGCTGCTCCAGCAGAATTCTGCACTGAAATCCATTTCTTGAAAGAGCAAACAGATTTTTTTATATTCAATTTTGAAATCTGAAATGGGGCTAGACATATTGTCAATTTCCCAGCTGCCCCAAGTCATGTGACTTGTGTTCTGATAAACTTCAATCACTCTTTACTGCTGTACTGCAAGTTGGAGTGATATCACCCCCTCCCTTTTCCCCCCTAGCAGCCAAACAAAAGAACAATGGGAAGGTAACCAGATAGCAGCTCCCTAACACAAGATAACAGCTGCCTGGTAGATCTAAGAACAACACTAAATAGTAAAAACCCATGTCCCACTGAGACTCCTTCAGTTACATTGAGAAGGAAAAACAGCAGCCTGCCAGAAAGCATTTCTCTCCTAAAGTGCAGGCACAAGTCACATGACATAGGGCAGTTGGGAAATTGACAAAATGTCTAGCCCCATGTCAGATTTTAAAATTGAATATAAAAAAATCTGTTTGCTCTTTTGAGAAATGGATTTCAGTGCAGAAGTCTGGTGGAGTAGCACTATAAGTTGGCCAGGGTGCTTTAGCCCCGAGTCCTGCACAAGTGGAGGAGAACATGGCCAAGTTCTAGTCTCTATTTAAATGAAGTGGTTGCTCACAAAAGTCTTGTAATGGTCTGGGTGTAAAATGCCCGGACCCATAGCAGGGATAGAAATATGTTCTTCCAATATATAGAAGCTGAAGTCTTGAGGCAATCAGGGTGCAAAAAGCTCCGATCTCATAGCAAATGGAAAAATGCAATCTCAATGTAGACAGGAGCCTGCACACCAGATGCAATTGCAAGTCTTTATTCCATAAACAACATTATTCCATAAACAACATTACAAAATTCTTTTTTATGGCTCTCATATCCTAATATTTACCTATAACCTCCTTTCTTCTAATGGGTGGCCACCTGTCAACTGGAAGTACCTATTGGTAAATAAAGCATTAGAGAGCTTATTATATGATCCCCTTATATATTTATACATAGTTATCATATCACTCCTTAAGTACCTCTTCTCCAGCGTGAACATCCCCAATTTGGCCAGGATTCCTCATAGCTATGATTTCCCATAAACTTCACCAGCTTAGCTGCCCTTCTCTGGACCCTCTCTAATGCTATACTGTCCCGTTTGTTCACTGGAGACCAAAACTGTACTGTATTCTAGATGGGGCATTACCAGTGCTCTATACAGTGGAAGAATAACCCCCATCTCCCTTGAATCTATGCCCCTTTTAATTCAGATCAAGACCTTATTTTCCCTTGATGCTGCTGACTGGCATTGCTTGCTACAGCCAAGTTTATTTTCCATTATGGATTTGCCTAGTGCAGTCCCAATGATAAGGATAAAGGTTGTTTGCATATTTTTACATCCCAGGTGCATGACTATATATTTATGAACATTGAATTTCATCTGCCACTTAGCCGCCCACATTACCAGTTTTCCATTCTGGATGGAATTAATTTACTCTCCCCTAAGACATTTATGAACAAGTCAAATAAAAGTGGACCCAATACAAATCCCTGAGCAGCTCCACTAAGAACCTTAGAGAATATACCATTAGCCACCACGCTCTGTACCGATCCTGTAGCCAGTGTCACGGTCGGCACCCAACACCAGAACAAATGCCAAGCACCCTGGTCTCGGCTCGTGCTTCACCTGTAGTGTGACCACCATTGGCCTCGGGAGGAGCCCTCAGCTACTTGGATGCCACCAGGACTTAAACGAGAGGTGCAAGGCGAGAGGTTCTGGATAAGCAGAGGGGCACGACTGTTAGAAAGGCTTTGGACTGAAGGTCGTGGTGCAAGGTGTTAGACGGGATCGTAGTCGAAACTGGCCGGGTCGAGGCAGGCAGAAAGTGAGTGTAAACAAATCAGGACGGGACTGGGCAGGCATCGTTCAAAGCGAGGTCAGGCAGGCAAGGGTCAAAAGCAGGAGATAAATCAGAGGGATACGGCAGAAGAGGTAGTCAAAATTCAGGCAATGGATCAGGATACAGAGGTCAGAATCATCAGGAACAGGCAGGGGTCACAACAGGTAGTCAGAACAAGTTCAGAATCAGAATAGCTAACAGCTAAAGGCACCAGGAACAAACCTAAAACAGGCAATGAGAAACTGCAGAATGGCATTTTAAATATTTGAGTTTTCGCGCCGTTGCACGCTGACGTAATGAAACCAGCAGAAGCGCGCCATGCATGCCTTATTAGACTGGCGCCTGGGAAGAAAGAAGACACGGCGGGTGTCCCTGCCGGCAGGACCGCCATCAAAAAATCGCAGGGCCCCATACGACAAAATTTCCTGGGCCCCCTGGGCTGCTCCCACTGCGAGCCCCACCTACAGGTCCACCCCCACCCCACAGGTCCGCCCCCACCACACAGTAAAAAAAAAAAAAAAAAAAATATTGGTGGCTAGGGTTCCCACATGTTAATAAAAAATAAAAAGATATTGGTGGTCAGGGCCCCCCATAAAAAAACATTTGTGGCCAGGGCCCCCCATTAAAAAATATTGGTGGCTAGGACCCCACATGAGAAAAAAAAATTGGTGGCCAGGGCCCCCTCCCCCACATTATGAGAAAATTGGTGGCCAGGGCCCCTTAAACGTTCATGCCTTCCCGAAGTCAGCAGCTCTCAGAAAGATGGGGGGCCGGCTAATCAAGTAAGTGTGGCCTGGTCTGGCCCCCCTTACCCTCGGGCCCCCTACAACTCTCCCCCCTGTCCCCCCCTGATGGCTGCCCTGCCCGCCGGGGCGGCAGGCGTCCCTGCCATCCCCCCACTAGACCACCAGGGTAAGCTCTTACAGCCAGTTTCCTATCCATGTACAAACTTCTTAATTAAGCCCAACAGACCTTAGTTTAAAAAGCGGTCATTTGTTGGGCACTGTACCAAACTCTTTGGCAAAATGTAAATAGTTTGCATGTACTGCTCCCCCGCAGCCTTTTCTATTTGCATTTTCAGTCTCCTCCTTTTCACTTACATTAGGGGGTCTATAAGATACTCCTGCAATTAATTTGCTGAACACTTTACAATCATACATACCCCTTCTCCTTTTCTATTGCCTCTGCCCCCTGTGTATAATAAAATACACACTTTATTCACATAACATTAAGGTTCACTTTTGAATATAATTTAATCAACATTTATAGTTGATTTTTTTGTATTCTATATTTAATTATATCTTTTTAATGGCCATCCTATTATGCTGCTTTCTGGACTGAACTTTAAAATGCTATCATCTGGTTGTTGGGGTCCCTTTAAAAACTGTGAGACTTCAATGTAATCTTTATTTTAATGTATCGTTTTCTATACTTATGGTCTGGTTTCCAATTTGTTTAGCTGCTAGGGTTAATTTTAAAGTGAACAAACAGACAAATTCTGAAATGTGTAAATATTACAAACTGTTGTTCAAATTATTAGAATTCCATGTCATTAGATGTGAAAAGGAATTATTGTCAAGGCCCGAAGGCGCAGTTTGCAGCGTGGACCAGGAAGGAAGCGGTATAGGAGGAACACAGTTCGCGGTACAGGAGGATTAGGCAGAAGAATCGTCAGTTCAGGCAAAGGTCGGTATTGAGAAGGGATACATGAAAAACATTCAAAATCTTCATCTCTGGAGATAACTGAAGATGAACGGCCACAGGATTAATGAGTTCAATTATAGGAAAAGGCCCAGTGAATTTGGGACCTAACTTGGCGGATGGAAGCTTGAGGTGAATGTTTTTAGTAGAGAGCCAAACTTTATCACCCAAAGCATACTGAGGAGGAGGTGAACGCTTCTTGACGGCATAAGTGTTCTGAGCAGAGGAACTCTTCTCCAGGTTGACCTTTGTAGCTTGCCAGATGGCGGACATATGGAATACTTGATCATTGACAGCTAGTACATTGGAAAGGAGTAAATCCTGTGGAAATGCCAAAGGATGTTGCCTGTATACACAAAAAAAGGAGATCTGTCAGAGGAGGCATGAAGAGAATTATTGTGGGCAAATTTGGCCCAAGGAAGTAAATCAGCTCAATCGATGGTGGGATTGTGTAGTTGAAGCCAGGGCAACCCCAGGACAACAGGTGTGGAAGGGCAATTAATAATAAGAAACATGCAATGCCCCAATCATAACAAAAAGTTCCGGTGTAGCATGTGAGATATAGGTCGTGGATAACGGACGGTCGTCTATCGCCAATACACGAAGAGGAGTTGGCAAGGGATGCAGAGGTATATTGTGAAGGGTAGCAAACATCTACCCTGTCTATGTTTTAGGCTGAATCCAGAGGCTGGATATAATATGATACAAAATTGAAGAAAGAGAAAAATATATATATATAGTATTAACAACCTCAACCCTTTCGGACATTGCTTCAGACGTGTGTTAAATGATTTATTGCGTCCCCTCCCATATACAATAGGATAAAAAGATAATGTTGTGATGTAACATTTGAAATTTATTTATGTCTCACGTGTGTCAGAAATGAGTAACCTATATAGGTTATATATATATATACCGTAGCAACCTTAAATCTATTAAGATATTAATTATAATGAAATTGATGCAGCGATATACATATATATACCTTTTTTAACATCTGTCCTACAACATAGTGTGTGACAAAGGTGTCCTTTATTTACTACATTGATTAATTGGAATCTCTATATATATATAGCGTATAGTTTATATTGGGATCGAATCAATTAATTTATATGTACTGTCAGTAAATAAAGTTATTGGAAATACAGGGTATTAGTCTAATATGCGTATTATAATTTATAAAATGGTTTTATACACAATTGGTATTATATAAATATATGCATTTACTGAAAAGTTTTCTATATTTCAATTTTTCATAATCGTTTTATAATCGCTTTTATATAATCACTTTTACACTCACTTTTCAATTAATTTTTATAACCTGTATGGTAATATATTGAAAGAGATTGATGGAATTCACTCTGTATTATAATTCAGTATTCACAAGTATCCAATGGAATGTCTGATGTAATTGAATGGAATGGATTTATGTTAATTTATAGATACAGGTGTTTTGTTAATTATATGCACCAGATACTCTATATAATGGGTTAACACGTGACTCACTTTGAACTCTGATGAAGTGCCAATAGAAAGGGCACGAAACGCGTTAGTTTGCACCACTTACCCACTGCCTGTTATCACTTATGGAATCTGAATAAAGCCGTTGTCTCAAAGAAAATGTGTAGCGAATCTTGATGTGGAGGATGGGCGATACAGCGATACACAGAGATTGCCTAGCAAACGTCTGGTCCAGGAAGTTTCCTGCAGCACCGGAATCCAGAAATGATTGTGTCATGATTTGCTTGGCGGTGACTCGAAGTTACATAGGGAGTTACAGTTGCTAAGAGGGCTCATTTATAATGTGATTAGCTCCCAAAGCCACAAGCAGCACTGTATACATGAGGGGCAGCGGGGGGAGTGAGGCTGGTGTCCTGTCCTGCCTACTAACTGCATCATTAAGGCACTTAAGTTAGGGAGCAAGAGCAGACACAGGACGCAGGGGAAACCTAAACTTACTACCTGCCCTATGGAAGCCATTCAGTATAGGGCTGTATTGCACCCACACTTGCTTCAAGGGATTTGGTAATTAAACCTTAGATATAAGATCAAATAATATGAACTTCTATACATTTTTTGGTCTAAAAGTCCAGGAAGAGAAAGTTTTATTTTACTGCAGTGATTCCAGACTGTCACAAGATGGCAGAATTTCTTTATTATACTATTCTCCCTGTCTAAAGTAGGATGACAAGAAGAAGCTATACTTGATTTTTAAGAAAATACGTAATAAAGACAATATATCACTTGAAAACTAGAATGAGACTTTTTATCATGAATATTGTTTTTTGTTTGCATATAAAAATTGTGCAATGTAACCTTGACATATAACAAGGCCCAGTGATTATGTATGTATGGATATTTTTATTTGTATAGCACTCCTTCAGAGCTTCACTGTACAGCAGAACAATACATTAATCATATAATTCATTACAATAATAAGTAAAGATAAGTATAAAATACAATACACACACACACACACACATATATATATATATATATATATATATATATATATATATATATATATATATATATATATATGTGGTAACAATACATATTACGTGCTTATTGTCAAGGAGACAAAAAGGATGGAGGTCCCTGCCCAGTAGAACTTACAGTCTAAATGGGAGGGTAACATACAGACACAAATCGGAGAAGGCTGGTTGCTCCAGTCAGTATCTGAGTAATAAAAATCCCCCATCATCATTACTTTCCCCAAACTAGTAGCTTTTTCTGTTTGCATCAGGAGCTCAGCCTCCTCCTCTTTACTTACATTAGGGGGGTCTAATCTAGTTTAAGAGCCAACCAGATTATACAAAATACATGCACACACCCCCTACCTGAAACTGCTACACTCAGCACAATGCCAGGCTTATTTGCACAGGCAAACTGTTGCTCCCCTCCTTCTCACACACACACATACTTTCTCTCCTACTAGTGTGTCTGTCTGCCAGTTGGAACTCACCCTAGGCATGTGCCTACCCCATGTAGGAGTGTTGTTTGAACAGAAACCTAGCACAATTTCCCATAATCCATTAGCCTGTATTTCTAATTGGGTGGTAGCTACTCAGTTTTACATACAAGTATATATTTAATCCATTCTGGAGGCAAAACAGTCCTACTGGGTTTAATCAAGGTGTAAATAATTATATAGTAGAACAAAGGTATGGTGATCCAAATAATGGAAAACCCATTATCTGGAAAACCCCAGGTCCCAAGCTGTAACGTATGGTATCCCAAAACCCAGAGAAAACCCCAAGGTCCCAGTCTTGGCTCTCACTTCTGCCTTTAGCTGGTTCAACTCCAGGCAGGTTATCACACAAGCATTCTGCACAACAGGTCCCATACCATCACATTCATGGTGGCAATAGATCCAGCGTCTCCTAGCACAATGTGGGGTCTACTTTTAGCAAATTTATCAGGTATCACGTATTATCACGTATCACGTTTACCATGTATTCATGACCATTGAAAGTGTTTGATCTAAATGTAAAAATTACTCTTTTCCTAAGACATGGGAACTAGTGATGGGCGAATAAATTCACCTGGCACGAATTTCCGCGTTTCGCCGCCGGCGAATAAATTCGCAAATCTCCCACGAAAGTTATGAGATTCTGTTTGCTTGTTTTCCAGCACTGAGTACCAAACGAGAACTCACCTTGACAGTACTCATGATCTATAGGTGAGTGAGTTTGGGTAAAGTCTTTATATGACATCAGCTGAGTTCCAAGCAGGCCCGGACTGGCAATCTGTGGGTTCTGGCAAATGCCAGAGGGGCTGCTCTACAGCTCCATAGAAAGTTACCATATAGTGGGCTGGTAGCGGTCTGTTTGGGCTGGTAGGAGGCTGTTTGGGCCTCTATGTACTTGAAATGACAGGGCTTATATTGACTCCCAGTCCAGGCCTGGTTCCAAGGGCACGTGTGTGGCTTTCCTACTGCCTAATATCTTATTCTTGTACATAGCCTCACTATAAACAGTTCATTTACATCTGTTAGAAAGAACACAAATTACTTTTGTTGCCCACAACAACTATATTAGTAAAACTGATTTTATTTCGATGCAGAATAGTCAGCTGCAAAATGCAACATATGCTTCAAACCTGAAAACTGAACAAAGCATGTCTTTGAATGTTGTCTTGCAAATGCAACTACATTAAACTGTACATGTGTAATATTGATTGATATTCCATCCACTTAAGGGTGTTGGGGAAAAAGCTGGAATGACATTCATGACATCACATGACTGTCTCATGATTTCACTTTAGTGAGAAAATTTGGCAGAGATAGGAGGTGAGATTTTGATACAAATGTCTTGGAATGCAGGGCATGATGCTTGGGTCACAGAGCTCTAATTCACACTTGTGCTATATAAACGACACACCCCATTACTGCGAAGCCACATAGCAACAGTTGCTAGTATTGCTTCCCAAGAGGTTCAGCAGTAGCTGAGAACATTCTGTTACCCGAGCCAGGGCAGCCCAGTGGTCTTTACTGACTGTATTTCTTTTTCAAGTGAAATGGGAACCTAAAAATGAAAGGTAAATGTAATAACACTGGACTTTATGAAAAGAAATGCACTTTTCTTTTTCAATAACTGTTGGTACATTATCTCACACATTCCCTGGCTTCCCTAACAGAGCAGACGGATTAGTCCAAACCCCTTCCCCTCTGCAGACGTGATCAGCATGACTTCTTTTCCATTAATTCTTCATGGTAATAACTGTTTTGTGCTTTTTTTTGTGTGTATAAAGGAAAACTATACCCCCAAAATGAATACATAAGCAACAGATAGTGTGTATCAAATCAAGTGCCATATTAATGAATCTTACCAAACTTTGTTTGTGTGCACCGTGAATCTTACGATCCCAGGGGGAGGCTCTTATTTATTAAAATGGCAATTTTCTATTTAGCATTACCCAATGGCACATACTGCTAAAAAAAAGTATATTATTATGAAATCGTTTATTTACATGAAGCAGGTTTTTACATATGAGCTTTATAGAGACCTAAATTGTTTGTGGGGTATAGTTTTCCTTTAAGAAGCATGCTGCCATTTTTAAAATTTTCACTTTCAGCAACATAAATGAGTTACTACTACAGTCTGACTTTTGAACTGGATGTATCAGCACTGATCATTTTTACTCAGTGATGGAGTGTTGCATTTAGATAAAGTAGGCATCTGGCCATGAGCAGAACTTCCCCCTTTCCTATTATTTTATACAAGAGAAGCGGCCAGCTATTTATCCTGGCTGACACAATTTGTATACCTCCCAACATTTTGGAAACAGAAAGAGGCACAAAAAGATTTGTCATGCCAAATTTTTTTGACCACACCCATTATTGTGGCCACCCCTAATTACCATGTTCATTTTACAAAATTTGCAAGGTTATGAAAGTTTGAACACATTTCTGTGGTTTTTATGTGTTATTAGAGTTTTGCTAATGAAAGTGAATTGCCCTTTGCATATCTTGAATTGTCACAATTGTTTCTTTGCTTATCTTAAATTGTTGCAAAATGTGCTTATTCTGGGTTCTCTGCCAAAAGCCAATAACGTTAGAAACGTTGTATCTTTTTCTGGCTGTTCAGTGCAGGAGATCAAAGAGAAAGTCGGGACATTTCAGTAACAATCCGGAAATGCGGGTTGAGCTGTCAAAATTGGGACTGTCCTGCAAAAAACAGGACAGATGGGAGGTATGCTTTTGCAGCTTCCACGAGCTAATCTATATGGAGTTTTAACCTTAGTACAGTAATTTGCAGGTAAAGAGCAGATTTACTAAAGGGTGATGTGGCAAATGCTGGCGACAATTCGCCAATATTACGCCCACAGTCACATCACTGACTTACTAACAGGCGCCGGCGCCAATTCACTAGTGAAAGAGATAGGCACTAGAGCTCATTCACACTCTATCGTCAAGTGACAATTCTCTCTGGCGAATGGACGTTAATCTGCAAATTCACTAAAATGCGGATTTTACTGAATGTTACCTCTTTCGGCAGACTTCGCTTTGAATTGCTCACATTGGCGAAGTAACATTAGCAAAAAGTCGCCAGTGTTCAGCGCCCACGACGAAACTCTGCATTTTAGTGAATTAGCGATGTCTGAGCGATTTTTCACCTGGCGAAGTGTGGTGATGGGTGCAAATCAATCGCTTTTGACTTTTTGCCGGTTAGTGAATCTGCCCCTTATTATCTATAAACAATGTTCAACCTAAGGTGTGTACTTATGCTCACGCAAACAGATTTTGAAGCCAGCACACACAACAAATTGTGGTGTGCACAAACAAGGGCAAACAATCTCTGCTTTGTCTGGAGAACCAATACAATTGGCTGCAGCTCTGTAAGAATTCCTTGCAATCCCTGGCTCAACAACAATGGCTCCTCAGGGCTGAGTTTCTGGTTCTGGCACTGTCCAAACCACTTACTCAAATAAGTATTCACATCACCACCAGATGGGAGATCTACAATAAAAACAAATTGACACACATCAAGTGCTATTTGAAACGAATATTGCTATAATGCACAGACAAAATGTAAAATAGATAATTCATAAAATGATCAAATAGAGCTGGTTTTCTTGCCGTATCATTAACATGATTTGCACTTTACTAGAACAACAGGAGCAACTACGCCTCAAGATCAATAAATACTCAAATTAAGTAACATGTTATTAAACTCTTATTAAAAAGCTACACAATTAAATATATTAACTCTATAAAACTATAAATAGCTTGGTTATCAGTTCTAGGGTTTCATTAGAGCCCTATGGGCTCTATTGGTCTGCAATGTAAAAAGCCCGATTTGTTCCCTTTGATATGTTTAAATTATCATGTCTTTGTGATAAATGATTCTCTACTATTTATAAACACTGGACTATACACAGATTACAAGCATGTTTCTATATATAGAATTGTTGCAGATGATTTGATCTTTTCTTTTTTTTTCCCCTCAAAAACAATTTCTGTAAGATACTATTTGTACACTCAGTCTGAATGTCAAAAGTTTTTTTATTATAAAATTTGAATTTTTAGTGGAAAAAAAAACTTGAATCTTTCGCAATTTATTATACCCTGCGGATGGAAAAAGTCTGAATCCGAAAATCCAGCATCTCAGACCTGCCAAGGTTGTATATAGGTCAATGGGAAAGGTCCCTCTCCTATTTGGAAGTTTCTGTGGTCTGCGCAGGAATTAGCCTGAAAAAATAAGGGCAATTCGGGAAAAAACGCTGAAGAAATCGTATGATTTGGACTTTTGCTCGTTTTTTTCTTGTTTGTCCACAATCCAATTAAATCGTGCTTTTTATAAATAAATAAGGTCACATTGTGGATTCTAGTTTGGTTGGACTTTTTTTTATAAAAATATCGGATTTGATAAATATGCCCCAAAAAGTCTGAACCCTAACCCTAAAAATTAGCCTGTTACGTAGGTCCCATGCCTGGCATTGCATATCATCGACCTTTTCATACCAAAGCTGCTTGCTGTTTAAGAAGACATTAAAGCTTTCCTTACATTCACATATTAAACATGCCACAAGGTATGTATCTTTGTATCTAGGACTATACTTGCTTTACCACTACCCTGTGGTAATCCTTTTCCTGGAATCAATCCTCCCACAAAGCTGTATGGCTGAAATGGTATATAATGATATACAGTAACAGTTTAATCCTGGATGAAACCATTATTTGTTTTACACAGGATTGAGAGCCCTTAAACTGTCTTAAAGGAACAGTAACACCAAAAAAATTAAAGTGTTTTAAAATAATAAAAATATTGTGTACTGTTGCACTGCACTGGTAAAATGGATCTGTTTGCTTCAGAAACACTACTATAGTTCATATAAACAAGCTGCTGAGTAGCAATGGCGGAAATTGAAAAAAGGCTATATGGCCAGGCTTAAAAGTCGACATTCATGACTTCATTGATGCAAAACTGCACTAATGTGTTAGCTGAGCAGTGGGATGATACAGTTTTGGGTCGGCCAGTGACCATATACAGTACACAGGGTCCTCAACACCTTTAGAAAGGCACACAAATAAAATGTGCATTAAAAAAAAGGAAAACAGTTGGAGTTCATTTTGGTAAGCTTAAATAAACATGAGCTGATAGGATCATCAATTAGTTTGCTTTTTCTGATTTGATTAACTTTGATGGCATTGCCTCTTTGGTTTATCAGTCACATTGATTAATCTGGGGGTTATCATAACCAGGAAAGGAAATTGCCGTATAATCGCCCATATGTAATAATAACAGGTACAAAGCTTGTCCAGATGCAGTAATCCTTAGAATTCTATAAGATATTTTGCCTTTAAACAGGTGACCAGTAAATGCTACCTGCTGGTTGGTTGCTATAGGCGATTGGGTCTTTTATGACCTTTTAGTACCTAAATAACATACTTTCTGCTTAGGATGCAAAAGTCTTCAGTTTCAGAGGTTGCATAAACTGGTATGTGGTAATTGGTTGGTTGGTACACCCTTTTTTTCATTTGTCCTGACACAGTAATTAAGAAATCAACCGAGAAACAATGGTCATTGAAAGCTCAAAAGACAGTGCCGGTTAATTAAACATCCGCCTCGGATAGTTATTTAACACAGAAAATATCAGGTAGACAAATTGAATAATTATGACCAGAGTGATCCATTCTATCAATAAATCTAATCCCAAATGCTGCTCCCGAGAGAAATGCTGCTTCCAAATAAAGGTACTGTCAGTTTATATCAAATAAACTAAAAATAATGCATTATCCAATAAGAAAACAATAATCACCATATTAAAGGATGGAGCTTTTCAGGTCTGAAATGAGTAGCAGACTGAAAAGGCACAGAGTAATCAGATGGACAGTAGTATAAAGCTGGCCAGAGATGCAAAGATCCGATCGTACGAATCCTCCAAAGATCGGACTTCCCCATCTCCCGACCTGCCATCAGATCAAATAAAGTAGTAAAAGAACAGATCAGCCAATGTTCTGCCCATGACAGCAATCGTACGAAAGTTATGTCCGACAAAGCTGGTGACAGTTTCCCACTGAAAATCATACGATCAGCAATACATGCAGAGATATTATCGGCAGCCGACAGAAATCTTTTAACCTGTCCTATCAAACGACCGATCTCTGTGGGACAAAAATGTCGGGACTCTCCACACACGGTCCGAAAATCGTACGAATCCTCAATTCATACAATCGTATCTTTGCGTCTATGGCCAGTTCAAGATTTCATTTATCTTTTGTGTACTACACTTGCTTCAAACAGTACAATGCAAATAAATATTTGTAATATGTCTTCCCTTTCAGAGATGGCAATTCACTATAATATTTGCTTGTGTTGCTTGGTGGGTAAAAGTGTCACTTCCATCCAGCAGAAAGTAGTGCAAACCATTTGGTGCCAGGGAATGTTTTCTTGTTGCTGCATCCTACAGCACGGCAAACAGCAGATTCCAGCACTGCTTTTTATGGTTAAGTAAAATGCTAGCCTGATCATTTTGCACTCAATAAAAACGTCTAAGGTTGTCCTTGTAAATGCTGCAAATAACTGTAATAAATAAATGTATATATATATATATAAAAATAAATTTTCTCTCATTTCTTCTCCTTATCAGGCAACCAGCTAAACTGGTAGTGTCTCCTTGGCAGTACAAAATCCATAGACATGTCATTCTGCTCCTTCTCATTATCTATAAATTGATACCCAAGCAGATTCATTGCACCTTTACATACAGTCTGGATTTTCTGGATTTTTTGAAAGGACAGATCTTTCCTCCAGGCCTGCGAGACATTTGCTGCATCCCGTGATGTGGTCAGAAATGCTTCTTTTTTGCTTCCAGGGCTGGCTCCGTGAGTGATATTATAGATCCAACTTTTAAGTTTGGCAGTCAATTTTAAGTTGACAAAATCATACATTTGGTTTATTTCTCTTAAAGGGTCTCTCACAACATCCTCATATCGCACCAACATGTAGCGACCTTTAAGGAAACTAGGAGCTTTATCCATGGCGGTTTCATACATCTGGATGTGACTTCGGCAGATTTCTCGCATAACATCATACTTGACGTCATCTACTTTTGTGCCGTTGGTGTTAAGAACAATGCCATTGTCCCGAGTCAAGGCTTTCACGGTTCGCTCCCGGGATTTGGCAACTGCTCTTGGATCACGAACCAAGTGAATGATTTTAAGATTCAAAGAAGGGTCAGTGAGAAGCGGGTAGAGAACTTTCAGATCAAAGAACCGCACTTCTTTTAAAACAATATGACTATAGGTGTTACAAGACTCTTCAATCTTACTGAAGGGGTTGTGCCCACAAACTATTTTACACATCGTTTCATTTGTGATATCCTCACGATCAAAGTGACTGCAAGCAGGATAGGAGCACAGGGCTCTGCTAACAGGCCACTGAAATAGTTCTGATATGTTATTCTTTTCTGGAATGTACGCATCAAATACAGACATGTCACACAAGAAGACAGATCGAATAAGATCCCGCACTGCCATGTGCAAGACTTTGGCGCTGTTTTGAAACATAGACATCCATACATGCCACGCTGGTTCCATCAAATAAAATACATCTGGATGCTGGCTGAAGATTTGCCCAATGAAAGATGATCCTGACCTCCAAGATGAAACGATGAGCAGATGGACTTTGTCTGTTTTTGTTTCAGTGTCTGGCAGGACTGTGTGCCTTGAGTAGATTAAAAGCAGGAATATTGTTTGAAAAATAAAGAATCCTGCAATCACGACATTTACAGCCCGGAATCTGACCATGACTTCCAGCTTTCTGTTTCTAAAATGAAGAAGACAACACAATGTTAATATTAGCACGTGCGCAGCTGAAAATTGTTGGTATAAAAAAATGCGTTATCTGGAAAAAAGCAGCATTGAACAACTGTATTGGGGACACCACTTTATTGTGAGTGGGAGGCAGTATAAAATAATGCCACAATCCTAGAATGCATTTTTAAAATATAAATAGTGTTAATATATCAAAAGAAATGTTTTACCCATAATTCTTTCATTAGCCACTATGGTGAAAATTGCACATACTTTTGCAAAGCAGTCTGGCTTTGGCATGAAACCCTAAAAATGGCTAAAAATGCCATAATTTACATACTGAACGTATTAAACCAGCCTAAAAATCAGCAGGAAAGAATATGGGGAGCTACTGGGGCATCTTTGGAGACACAGATCCCTGCGTAAGGGCTGTGGACAGGTACAAAAGCCCAAAACATAATGTACAGCATTTGTAGTCTACTTCTTTATTTAGGATTTAGTTCTCCATTAAAGGAGAATTCAACCGTAAGGTTAAAAAACCCTACCCCCCTACCCTACATAGACCCCCCTCCCATCTCCCCCCAGCCTAAGTGTTACACCAGGCAAAGGCCCCTAATGTTTTACTTACACTTAGGCTGGGGGGGGGGAGGGAGGGGGGTCTATGTAGGGTAGAGGGTAGGGTTTTTTAACTTTAGGGGTTAGTTCTCCTTTAAGCAATATGCAGTAAAAAATGTTCTGTATGCAAACCCACACACATACTGCAGTTATGCAAAGTATTAACCATGTCCACAAACTCGTAGCAAAGAACAACAAGTAACATTTAAAGGTCTCTTACTTAAACCAAATATCTAGTTAATTGCTGTGGGTTAATAGACCTGGCTCACATTTTATTACTCATAAATATTAATGATGCAGGTAGGAACAATTACAAAACATACTCGGGCCAATTAAAGGATTTACACACGTAAATATACACACAATATAGATAAAAGTAAGAAAATGTGTTGAAAATATGAATACTTTTCTATTATATACTAGCACAAACCAGGCTATCAATGCATTATTGCAGTTGCAAAAGAGTTTATTTTATGAATAAATAAACAGAGATACATGCCTTACATATTTCATTCCTTATAGTGGTAATAGACATTACAATTACGATCTTTTCAAGGATTGTTTGTGTTCAATACATATGGGCAGATTTATTAAGGTTCAAATGGTAAATCAGAATTTTCACATATTTTTTTTTGTTTTGGTCAAAACTCCCAGATTTGAATTTTAAATCACCAAATCGAATTTGAATGTGAGATTTATCACTTCTCAACCCAAGAAACAGTTTTAATTCAAATATGTGCCACCTGCCTAGTTCATTTACAAGTCAATGCCAGAGGTCCGTTGAACCATTTGAAGATGTTACAGTAATTGCTTTCCTAATATTCGATTTGAATTTTCAGGTATTTGAGCAAATATTAGACATTTGTTTTTTTTCATAAATATCCTCCCATTCCAGATGTGACTACATTCGAATTTATTAGAGCTAAAAAAAAGTTATATAACTTCGAAATTCGACCTTTGATAAATCTGCCCCTTAATGTTAGAGCATATTGTCAGATATACAGGTAGAAACAACCTGTATCTGACAATTCAGCACTAACAATGGCTGATGTTTGGGTGCCTTCAAATGCCACGAGCCCACTGATATCCAAGTCTTCTGCCAGCTTTGTCCAGCCCTTTTAGGTGACACAGCTACACAAAACAACTTTGGACACCTGCAGGCATATAAAAGGGTAAAGAATCGTCTCTGAACTTCTGAAGAATCCCAGACTTGGTGTTTTTAGGTTGCGTTTTCAAAAAAGCTCCGTTGAGCGTAAATACGCATAAACTGCACTACCAATGAAATTAATGGAAAATGCACTATGGCAATTCTCACAGGGCACTTGCAAGTCGAAATTCGCCAGGGGACGTTGGTATTGGCGTTTTTTAGCAGAAACGCCAATACGTCAAGAAACTACCAAATCAGTAGACTCTATGGGATCTGCTTGTTTGAAACCACACTATAAGCAGTGTATTTTGAATATGGTGTCCAAATTCTCGCGAGATAAATGACGCATATACGTTTTTACAGCGTATTAGGCCAGTGACGTAATTATGTTGCGTATTGAAGATAATTCCTGATCCATTTTGCATGTAAATAGCTTTCTACTTTCTATTTCTAGCCAGCAGAATTATAGGGAATGAGAACAATGAGAAGTGCATGTTGGGAAAAGAAACCTACGTGATGAAAAACGCATAAAAACCGTATGTTGACGTTGCGTGTGGTTTCAGTGGCGTATTTACGCTCGACCATGCATTTTTTTAAAACGCAACGTAAAAACGCCATGTGTGACCTTGCCCTTAGTGTATTTGATGCATTACCCATTCAAAAGGCAGGATTGGCTGCTTTGTGTGCTGGAGTTCTCTCTAAAAGGATCGCAGATTCGCAGCATGTGTCATAATTCCACTAATTGCTGTGGCAGCCATGTGGTTCCAACTGTCAGTTGTTCAGTCCTACATACTGTACAAGCATATGACTGTAAAAATTGGTTACACAATGAATGCAGCTGGAGCTCTGAGTAAAGTCATCTGAGCAGTTTGAATCATGTGATGTTTTCTTAATATATTTATGTGTGCCGACCTTGCTAAATTTTATGCAGAGATACAGTGCTCCTTGAAATATACTGCTTGCTGGAAGCAGAGCCGTTTCATAGAGGGTGAAATTATATAGGGTGGATATAACAGATAGTATAACCTAAGTAATATAATTTAATAATTATTTGTCAAGAGAATTTAAGCAAGGGTGGTTCTATAAAAGAAAGCACTATAACAATTGAACACTCTCATATATTTTGCCATGCAGACAATGAAAGTAACAAGTAGTTGTCTCCTTTAATGGATTTTAGTTAGGATTTTTTGCTGTATTTTTGTTGTGTTGAGTGCAAACATTGCAGTGTCATACCTCCAAACATTTTGAAATAAAAAGAGGGACAAAAAACTTGCTGTGAGTAGCGCAGGGAAATTTTTTTGACCATGCCCTTTGTTGTGGCCACACCCCCTAATTACCATGTTCATTTAACAAAATTTGGCAGGTTATGAAATTTTGAACATATTTCTGTGTTTTTTTAAATTTTTTTTGTTTGCTCTAGTTTTGCTTTTTTGCTTTAGTTTTGCTAATGAAGGTGAATCGCCCTTTAAGCTGTGAGTCTAACTTCTGCCAAGGGACCTGTTACCTTATATTGTTACAATTACTTATTTGCTTACCTCGAAATTGTTACAAAAGTATCTTATCTGAAGCTGTGGCTGTTCTGGGCTCTCTGCCAAAAGCCAATTAAGTTAGAAACTTTGTTTCTTTTTCTGGCTGTTCAGTGCAGAGAAAAATGGGACTTTCCAGTACAAACGAGGGACTTCGGGTTGAGCTGTCAAAAGCGGGAGTGTCCCACTGAAAACGGGACAGTTGGGAGGTATGCAGTGTGTTGTTTGTTTTTCTTACTTACACTATTGTCACTGTCCTGTCAGCACACACAGACCACCGTGCAGATCAGAGCTGACTGGCCTTAGTCCATATTAGTGACTATGAGCCAGAAATATTTGTCATATGCTGATTCACAGGGTTTTAACAAGTACTTGTGGCTAAAACCAATAAATAATAACTAGTGGCAGTCATTTAGGTAAACAAAAATGGCCTGCAGACTCTGCAGCAGGGGTAGGCAACCCGTGGCTCCCAAGCCTCATGCGGCTCTTCATCCTGCTTTCTGCGGCTCGGTCGTCTATACAGCCCTTGTATCTGCTGGCGGCTTCTTGAGTGTCCGACCACCATAAGCTAATGGTCAGTTTACCGTGGTCGCACACTCAGGAATCAGCCAGCAGGTGGGAGGGCTGCATAGACTTCCCAGGAGTGACAGGCAAGACCGAGCCACAGTTGATTGATCCTTACCATGGTCACATAGTCAAGAGAAGGAAGATCAGCATGGAGCATCAGAAACAGAAGTCACATTTAGGGTCTGCCCACACAAGCAGATTCGAAGAGATTAGTCGCCCCAGCAACAAATCTCCTCTTCTTTGGGGCGACTATCTCCCAGAACTGCCTTCCCCCTGCCCTCCGCCGGCTAAAATGAAAATCGCCTGTGGCAATGCACATGCAGCGGTTCGTTTTCCAAAGTGAGTGTGAATTGCCACAGGCGATTTTCCCATTTTAGCCGGCGAAGGGCGGGGGAAGGCAGTTCGGTGAGATTGACGTCCCGAAGAAGAGATTTGTTGCTGGGGCGAATCTGCTTGTGTGGCCAGACCATTAACAGATGAAAACATTAGCATTTAATAGGGCTATTTAGTGTTTGATTTATTTCAAAGTAAGCCTACGCATACACACTGCACTTCTGTTTGTTGTAGTCTGATGATGTAACAGTTAAAATTAAAAAAAAAAAAAAAAGGTAAAATCTTTTAAAAGTTTATAAGCTGTGTTGTGTTTTGTGGCTCCAGACTATTTTTCTTTAGTGGAAGAGGGGGCAAAATGGCTGTTTTGATAGTAAAGGTTGCTGACCCCTGCTCTGGAGTATATATACTGGTGTTGCCCTAGGCAGCGACATTATTGACATATGCTCTAGGTACCTGTCCCCTTGTGCCTCTATAGAAAATATGGCCCTGTTGAGACTCTATGGATTGGTAACCTGATGTTATAGATCAGAAATATCTGCAGATGTTATAGCAGGTAAGCAAGTACACTGTGATAAAAGCAGGACTTTGGCTTTTGAGACTGGTATAACTCATTATACTGCAGGTCCACAATATCTATACTGTAGATGCCATCACAGAAGTAACCCAGCACACTGCAATAAATAAAGCAAGACTTTGGCTTCAGATAAAACAATTTAGGACTATGATATAGTGATTAGATTGCAATTACATTGGCCCCGTTTACCTCCCATTCTATTCAATTGGACATACATTTAAGCTACTATTTTTCAAAAGCACAGCACTATGTATTATAACGAAACGGGCAGCTGTCCTGCGACCCACAGAGCTTCACTTTCACATTTCCAATGACAACCACCTGTGCAGTTTATCCCAAGGGTGCTTCAAAGGGAGTCCAACAAAGGATGTATTAGACCTAACTGTCAATCAATAACTGACTCCAACTACTGCACGAAGAGAGAAAAGTAGTGATTAACTTCATTATTTAAGGAACAGTACAGAATTGTTAATTGATTACACTTTTTTCAGTGAGATGAAGGTTTAATTAATTTTTAATTTTCTCTGCTAAATGATATGTTACGTATAGAGAAAACATTTCCATGCAGGTTTTCAAGCATTCTGCCCGTAGGTTGGAACTTGAAGGCGCTTAAACCAGAAAAGTCTGACATCTGCTACTCTAGATAATCACATATTTTTTCTCTCAATACTCTATGCTATATACACAGGTATACACTTTATTTATAGGGAGTTTTATTTTTCTGCATATTTAGTAATTGTGGGAAATGGGACTGCAAGACTGGCTGCTCTGATAAGCAGGGGCCCTGTGCCAATGAGGAGATTTGAGGCCTGAGGAGGCAGCACTCCACTGGTTACCAGGGGCTGCAAAAATGCTGCTCCTGGTAACTTTAAGAGCCAAGTTTACAAACTGGAAATTCGTTTCTTCTAGAGCGGGGAGACCAATTAAACTTCTCTGAACTAGTGTCCTGGTCCCCAGGACCCCCCTCGGTGCCAAAAGAGAGAGGGGTGGCAGCAGCAAGCTGCCTCAAACAGCAAAGGGGCCAGGATTACCCCTGCTTATAATTGTAACTGAATTTGCATCCGGAGACTTTAAAGTAGAATTCAACCTTAAGAAAAAAAACCCCGTACCCCCCATCCCACGTAGCCCTCCCTCCCTCCTCCCCCAGCCTAACTGCCACCCCAGGAAATGTTTAGCAGTTGTATCTAAACCAGGCATGTCCAAAGTCCGGCCCGCGGGCCAATTATGGCCGGTTCCAAATTTACACTGACCTGCAGCCTTTATAAGCAACACTTCCTCTCCTTTCCCTTTTTAGCAACTGATTCACACCTAGCACCCTTTTCTGAGAAGCCACCAGCCCACAGAAATTCACGCTCATATCCACTTCCAATATATTCAGCGAGACCAGATCCAAGCGCAGAGTTCAGTACATGGGCTGGGGATTCCTGTCTGTAATGGCGCTTACTGGTGAACTGAGATCTTGGCGCAGTGACAGTGCCACATACCACAGACTCAGCAATAATTCCCATACTCAGGGACTCGGGCACTCACAGAACAAGGGCCATTTGTAGATCTAGTAGAAGGGCAGCTGGAGCAAGACCTGTAGGCAAGAGTAGGTGGAGCGCAAGTCAGTTTGCAACCTGTCACCAACTGCAGCCGCTACTAACTTTTCCCAATAAGGTTGGTGCGCCTTGGTGTGCTTTGCGATTCTCAGTCAGTGCTGCTGCTAACTTGCATGGCCGGACTCACTACTTGTCCTGGTGCTAACACGGAGGCTGCTGTGGGAGTAGAGAAGGGGGTTATGCCGGAGACAAACATCAGCTTTTGACATGAGTGAGAGTACGGAGTGAGTAGAGAGGGAGTGGCAGCTGGTTGCATTCCACTTTAGCAAGGCAGCAGCGTTTCTCATTGTCCTTCCACTGGCTGCTCTCTGCCATTCCTTCCCATTGGCCACTAACATTTTTTCATGCTGCCTGTCTGGGTGCGACTTGCAAGTCACAGGTGCAACCATTACTGCTGGGGGTGAACATTATACATCCCCTAACCCCAAACCTATACTTTTTTTTAATAAGAAAAGGGACCCAGATCTGCTGGTGATTCATCAGATATACACAGTAATGTTCTGGCTTTATTCAAATGATCTAAATATAAATTATCATGTATTTTAATCTATTAGGTTTTTATGCGTTCAAATGTCTGTAGTGGTAATATCAATTCTATGGTGTAATGTGAATGTAATGTAATCTCCTGATGTATTTCTAGTCTGATTTACAACAAGAGGAGTGCATCATTTACATAGTACAGTGCTGAATTTTTTTTTTACTTGTCATTGCTCTGACACATTCCCAAAGTGTCACACTGATAGGGATTAAAAAGATGACCCCAGTAGCACAGGGCAAACATTCTAACTATGACTCCACTTTGCTGTCAATGCAGCAAATTTGCTATTCTCTGAGTATGTTAATGCCCATTTATCCCTTAGGTATTAACATGGATAAATTTTCCATTACCAAGTTAATATTACTGGCCTGCTATGGTACACGATTTCTTGTTTAAATGAGGCACGGAGAATAGGTCCAAACAGACCCCACTTCTCCACTCCCTAAACGCTGTGTATGCGTCCACCTCCAGGAGTGAATGATCCTGGATTGACCCTGATTGCAAGCTAACTACCTCGGAAGGGATAGCGGCAAACATTTCCACCTCACCAAATATGGCCCTTGTTGCAAAAAGTTTGGCCACCCCTGATCTAAACTATAGTACAATGTCCTTTACTGAGTTAGAATACGCCCTCTAGACCTCATACACAGATCACTCTATAGGGAGCAAATGTAGGTAAATTTGTTCAGCAAATAACCTCATATGTGTGTAAAAGTAATAATTTGCTGGACTGTACAAAGTGAAAAAGTAATTTGGCCCATGCTTATAAAATGCATCTGGCCCTTTAAAAGCTTTTTGGGAAACCAGGAAAATCTTTATGTATGACATTTTATAATGTCATAATTTCCATCAGACAGATATCAGTTACGTTTCCCTGTAGCACTAGAGGGTTGGATAAAACCCCAAACTCCTTAAGTGTTACTTAGACTCTCTGATGCAGGCATATCCATTTTTTAAATGACAAAGGGCCGTCTCACAAAAGAGTGCCAGGTCACATTCCAAAGACTGAAATTACATTTTAGCTGGGAGGGGAGGCATGGATAGATGAATTGAAGTATTATAGTGAAATCAGTTGTATTCAATCTCCTTTTCAAAGGTGTAACACAAGAAACTGTGTTTATAATACACAGCTATGATGTCTAATGCGCAGACAAAAGAAGGTGAATTGTTTACACAGCACAGAATAGATGAGATTTTACAAGAGTCAGGTGATTAGGAAAAACAAAAGGTTGAGATTTCAAGGATACATCAAAATTAAAGTATGTGAGTAGCATCAAATATCATAAGGTGATCCTAGGAACAGTAAAAACAAACAAATGCAAGAAATTCTGCAGAGGGATATACAGTTGACCTACAAAGCTTCAAAGAGACAGAGAGCCGACATCTTTTGATAGTGGTTTGCAGTGGCGTAACTAGATATTACTGGGCCCCACAGCAAATTATTTTTCAGGCCCCCAAAATGTTTAGAGGTTGACTCGTTTCTCCAATATTTATTGAAAATGTATATGAATTAGGGCCTCGTGGGGCCCCTATACCTCCTGGGCCCCCCTACAGCCGCAGGGTCTGCTTCCTCTATAGTTACGCCGCTGGTGGTTTGTGCCTGGTCATGCCCCCATCTGTGCACTGAAAAGGTTCAAATTAATTTGGATACAAATGATGGACAGCGAAAGTCTGTGGGGTAAAAAATCAAAGGGATACTGTCATGGGAAAAAAATTTTTTTTCAAAATGAATCAGTTAATAGTGCTGCTCCAGCAGAATTCTGCAATGAAATCCATTTCTCAAAAATATTCAATTTTGAAATCTGACATGGGGCTAGACATATTGTCAATTTCCCAGCTGCCCCAAGTCATGTGACTTGTGCTCTGATAAACTTCAATCACTCTTTACTGCTGTACTGCAAGTTGGAGTGATATCACACCCTCCCTTTCCCCCCCCCCCAACAGCCTAACAAAAGAACAATGGGAAGGTAAACAGATAACAGCTCCCTAACACAAGATAACAGCTGCCTGGTAGATCTAAGAACAGCACTCAATAGTAAAAACCAATGTCCCACTGAGACACATTCAGTTACATTGAAAAGGAAAAACAGCAGCCTGACAGAAAGCATTTCTCTCCTAAAGTGCAGGCACAAGTCACATGACCAGGGGCAGCTGGGAAATTGACAAAATGTCTAGCCCCATGTCAGATTTCAAAATTGAATATAAAAAAATCTGTTTGCTCTTTTGAGAAATGGATTTCAGTGCAGAATTCTGCTGGAGCAGCACTATTAACTGATTCATTTTGAAATTTTTTTTTTTCCCATAACAGTATCCCTTTAAGCAATTAAACTGTGTAACAGATTAATACACCCCAGGAAATGTTATTCTATAATAGTAACTCACTCTACCATATAAAATTTTATTTCTAAAAAAGCCAAGTCGACCAGGCAATATAGGCAACCTGGCGGACCACCTCACCCCCCTGTGCACACTTACACAAACATATGCACGTATGCTACCAGCGGTAGCAAGGAATCCCAGACTAGGGTCTAGTCATATGTATGGGACCAATGTATATATGTGAACAGACGTGTGTGTGAATTACATATTAGGCCTAACGTTTTAACACAAAATAATGGTATTCAGCAATGACAGCTGTAAAAATTAATTTAGTTCCTGACTACTTCAAAGCAGTGTAACCTCTAGTCATGTAGTAGACTAATCCAATGCCAAATAAGTTATTTCCCTCTAGAATGCTTTTTAAAAACATTTGTGATGGGTGTTTTGGTATTTATTACTCTTAACAAGAAAAGGTAAAGAGAGGGTCTTTAGCATTTCAGTGGGAACTGTACAGCTGTTTATTGGTAAAAACAACATCAAAACAAATGATCTGGTTTGACTAAAACAACAAGATTGTGTAACTTGTTATTAGCCAATCAGAACACATCCTTATTTTGGTCACTGAGATTGTAAGTGAATAACTTAGTTCTTAGGGCAGAGACACAGGCGAATGCAGAGACAAACACTCTGTCGGGATGGCACTCGGAGAGCTTCATTATCCGAAGGCGTCCAAAGTTTCCTTGTGAGGCAACTTCAGATGACTTTGGAAAATTAAGCATTCAGAGTGCCATCCAGCCAGCGATCTAGCCGGCAGGAAGGCTTTTCAGGGAGATTAGTTGCCCACAGAAGAGGCGATTTTCCCCGAATCTTAGCGTGTGCCCTTATCCTTAGACAGATAAGGGGCATGAAATCTTAGAGGGGAAGGTCAGAGAAGAGTCTTTTGAAGGCTTTTCCCTAAACAGTATATCCTATGGGCACCTTTTGAAAGACCCTTTTATCATTTGCTGTATCTGGGCTGGATAATCTTAATTAAATCGTTTAATCTCTGGGAACCTCTGTGTTGTATACATTTTTCTGATTGTGGTAAACTGCTGAATCAATATTTCACACCTCTATACAGATATATACATCTCTATAATATCAACAACATAGGGGTAGGCAGAAGGCTTTTTAAGAGGTACCTGCCCAGTGCCCCCAAATCATTGCACCCTAGGCATTGTACTTCATTCTGAGCTTCAGAAAGCCAGCACTTCACAATGGAACTACTTTAAAATAAGCTATTGTTTCTCAATGTAACTGGAGTAGTCATATCCGGACTTGGGTGTTTTTATACTGAGTGTTGTTCTATATCACTACCTACCACTAGGTTTAGCAATGCAGGTGTCAAGGAGCTGTTATCCTGTTACCTAGCCCCACATCAAATTTCAAAAAAAATTTCCAACATCTGTTTGCTCTTTAGAAAAACAGATTTCAAATGCTTAAACTGATGTATTTTGTAAAAATAAATACGGTTTCCCATGACAGAAATCCGTTTAAGAGGCAATATACTCCCTTTTCAACATTAGTGTAATGTAAAGGTTTTAATAGGGCATCGTTTTCACCTATTGTCTATTTAAGGGGTTTTTTTAATTTCACAAAACCCCACAGAAACTGTGTAGATAATCCTACATTAAAACTTTTTTTTGGCACTTTGCACACTATTGTCTGCAAATACTGTGCAACACACTATACTTTTTGGAGCATCTGGAGCCTAACTTTCGAATTTTGGAGATTTCAAGCAAGCAGATCATTTGTGTCTAGAATTCGGAGAACGCTTGTTTTTGGATATTTGTTTTTCTCTAATGTTACAATCATAGCACAATTCTTAGGATTTAGATGAATCCTAAATCAAATCCTGGATCCCTATTAATTCAGGCAATATCTGCCAATATAAGAGCAGCTTCATGGTTGGACTTGTCCACCAGCAAAAAAACCCCACGTACAACATGTTAATATGTTATTTGGAGACAAATATTCTTAAGTATTTATGTTAGAATGCTTTTCGTGACACGTGTTCCTTCCCTCAAGCAAGCGTACATATGAACATTACGCAGAAAGGTCACATTTTGTTTTCTTAACATCATACCTAATATGAGAAAATAAAGGGAGCTTTACTTGATTTTCAATGTCTGCTGTTTATTATAATAACACTTTTACATTCTTGTATGGGTGGTTGCAGTTAAGCTCTTCCTTCTATACTATAGCACCTTCACTATTGTAATACTATATAATATTTCTATTTTTAATTTACTTATATTTTCATGCATTGATCTTTGTAAGTGAAGCAATCAATGTCTTGTTCTCCATTTACATAGCAGATAAGGCAAAGTTTAGTGGAATTTAATGGGGTTGCTCACCTTCAAACAACTAGTTGTTTTCAAGTAGATCACCAGAAATAACACATTTTTCCAATACTTTCCGTTTTCTATATGTTACCGTTTTTTAAGTGTAAAGTGTAATTTTTTTACCTTCTAACGTAGCTCTGGAAGGGGGGGGGGTCGTCGATCCTCTAAACTGTTCTAAATTGATACATTTAGTTGATACATATTTTTTATCTTTGTTGTGCAGTTGGAGTAACTAAACCATCATCAATCATGCATTATTCCCTGCATAAATACACAAAGGACATTTATTTGCACACAAATTTAGAAGCAACTTTGTTCTTCAGACCTCACTTTCATCACCCAGACTTTATTACATCATCTCAGGACCTAGTTAGGGCTCTTACAAATGAGCATTTTCTTATGTGTTCCTCTGTGGTGGCTTCTTTATGTATTCCAACGCATGAGTTTATAGACCCCAATATTTTGTATAGTGGTTGAACTTACTACATAGCACAGCTGTTAAACAAATAGAACAAAAATTGCTGTTACGTTTCAATAAAATGTATGAACCCTTACTTGTGAGGGGGCTGATACAGAACATTCTGACAAATACAGCTTCTGGGTTGTGTGTGCTCGTGTAATAGCATTCCACCCTCTACCTGGAACCACCAAAATATTGTGTATCTAATGAAAACACAGCATTCCTAAATGCCACACTGAGGGTCCAATACAAACATGGGAGAGAAACACACAGATGGAATCCTCATGCACTGCTCTAAGGACATATATAGTGCAAGTGCTCTATGCAGGGTAATCAGTTTATAAAGATTCTCATTTATCAAGCTCATGATATACAGTATGTAGTAGAATTAAGTCAAAGGCAAATGGACATTTAGAGTTTTTCCTGAAAAAATTTCACCACTCATCCGAGTGGCTTCTTCAGTTCAACTGAACAGGAATTCCCTGGCATTTAAAGGAGAACTAAACCTCCCCAATAATAATAACCACTACCCTACAAAGTCCCTTCTCCCTGCTCCACCCCCCCCCCCCCCGCATAGGTGATTACCCCTGAAAGTGCCCCTAATTCATTACTCACGCATAGGTGCAGAGTAAGAGCAGTGGAGCTCATGGACACAATCTTCTGGCTCTGTAAGTGAACACCATATTGGCACATGTGAAATTGGAGCAGTCTTCAGGTTCGTAGCAACTGTGCATGAACCAAAAGTGCCGGAGATTTCCAAAAGGAAGGAAGAGGACCCAAAGCATACTGAAGAGCTGGAAGATGGCACCCATGAGCTCTGCACCTTACTCTGCACCACTTCTGTTGAACTGAAGAATCCACTCGGATGAGTGGTGAAACGTTTTCAAGTAACATAGTAAGTAAGGTTGAAAAAAGACACGTCCATCGAGTTCAACCTTTTTTTTTTTTTTTTTTTTTTAGTAAAACTCTTTTTTCTTTTTTAGTAAAACTCTAAATGTCCATTTGCCTTTGACTTAATTCCACTACAGTAGATACTATAATGAATCTAGCCTTTGCCCCACTCTTTACCAACGCTCTGAATCCTTTCTGGTTTTCTCATGCACTATGTGGTTTAGTAAAGGTTATCATCATCATCATCATTTATTTATATAGCGCTGTCAAGGTACGCAGTGCTTTAAAGAGTTTCAAACATCTTTAAAAAGTGGCCAGAATAAATCTGCATGCAAACATACTGGTGTGTCTCAGGAACCTGCAAAAACTCCTCCACTGTATAATTGATGAATTCATTTTTCACCAGAAATAAAGATTTTTCTTCAATCACTTTCCAGGTTTTCCTTTAAACTGTTCCTCCCCCCCCCCCCTAAATTGAAGTTTAATTTTGTGGTTTCAGTTCGAAAGCTCAGTGATCCAGGTAAGACGTTTGAAATGTCACAATTTGCTACATTTAGTTGATACATTTCCCAAAAATAGACAATACTGATTGTGTCATATCCCTTAGGGCAAAGACGCACGTGGAGATTGGGGAGATTTAGTCGCCTGGTGACAAATCACCTCTTCTTCGGGCGACTGATCTCCCCGAACTGCCTTCCCGCTGGCTAGAATCTAAATTGCCATCAGAATGGCACTTGGAGCGCTTCGTTTTTCGAAGTCGCCTTAAGATTCCTCGTGAGGCAACTTCAGGCGACTTCGGAAAACGAAGCGATCCGAGTGCCATCCCACCGGCGATTTAGACTCTAGCCGGCGGGAGGGCAGTTCGGGGAGATTAGTCTCTGCCCTTACTGAAACAGTTACTGAGGCAGTGATCCCCAACCCAGCTGATTCAGAAAGACAAAAGAAGGTGACAAATAAAACTTTTTATAAAATATAAAATGTAATCAACTGAACTTAAAAAAGGGTTGCAAGGTGAACAACCCCTTTGAAAGGATATTGTGAAAACCATGCTATGTGATATTGAGACAAATAATGGTGAACTTTGAAACCTTTCATTAATAACCATTATGTGCGTTTGATCACAAAAAGTAACAGAACAGAGTTAACATTGATGTCAGTGCTTTCATAGTACATAGATAAAAGGAGAAAAACTGGTCATTAGTGATGAGTGAAAATGATGCCCATAGACTCTTAAGGGGTTTAAAAAATGTGTTGCACGTCAAACAAATGTTCTCGCCCATAGACTTCAATAAATTTTGGAAAATTTTCTCCATTTTGCAAATTTTCGGCAAAGCATTTGGGTCAGATTTGGCCATCATTACTGGCCATCAACAATGTTAAAACCTTTCCATCAACAATTAAAAAAAAAAATCAAATGGTGATTCTAATAAAAAGTAAACTAAACAAGTCAGTTCCACTGATTTTCCACCAACTGTCTGGTTCTGTCATAAGCAAAAGGTGGCAACACTAGCTGGACTACTAGCTGGGCATCCAGGCTTGTCTAACACTCGTCCAGCTCTTGTTAAACTACAACTATCAGCATCTCTCTAGCAGACAAGCTGTAGCTGAGCAACATTCAGACATTTCAGCTGGAGCTGAGCCTTTTAAATGAACTGCTGTAGCAATGTAACCTACAGAGATGCACTAAGGCTTGTACTTTCCCCTGTCCATTCCTAGCATTTAAGGTGCATAAAATCCTCCCTGTTCCCTGCACTCACCTCAGCCTCCTCCTCTTGCTGCTGCTGCTGTCAGCGGCTCTTCACTGCTCCTCCTGTGCTCGGGACAATGAGCAGCATTCACATGTGCCCGTGGTTCTCAGGGGGAGGGATAGGACTGAATGCAGTGAACGCCCCACAGAAAGGGTCTCCTGGAAAAGGAGGGGGATTATACTAATGCTCCCACTCCAGGGACAGAGCAGAGGTTGGGGCCAGTATCGGACTGAGACACCAGGGGCCCACCAAAAGACCTTAGATCAGGGGCTCTCTCTCTATTATTATAATTCCTTACCACACGCAACCTCTATTCTATTGTCTCTTTTCTTTACGTACTATAATCTATTATTCAATCTATTTAGTCTCTTACTTCTCATAGAAATAGGTCATGAAATAAGCCAAATGTTTAGCAGCATGAGGGCCCACTGCCACCTGGGCCCACCGGGAGTTTTCCTGGTATACCTGTGGGCCAGTCCGACACTGGTTGGGGCTAAACACTGACCGATAAGGATTAACTAGTTATAAACGGAAATGATTAAAAAAATGCAGTGGAATGTACTAAGATATCTGCCAGTTCTCAGGTGCTGGTATGAGAGTTTTAGCCCCCCCTCCTTCAAATGGACCTTTCTCATTCCGAGTTCAGTATAGTTCTCTCACTGAGGGAATAAAGATTTACTTGAGGTACAACTCAACCGCCTGAGGTAAATCACAGGAACAACTTGCTACAAAGCTGAAATAGCGACACACATCATACAGTGGAACAGAGCTGCCCCTGTCCAATTGCAGCAGGACTGTCCAACAAACATACAACTGACGCTGGGGGTCCATAAAATCCTCCTCATACTCACCTCAGCCTCCTCCTCTCTGCTCCGTGTGCCCAGTATAATGGAATGCATTCAGATGTGAGCGACTGGGAGGAGTTAAATAGCAAATTCTTCCAAGATCAGTTGGACAGAAATAGCTCACTCTGCTCCTCTGGATTTGCCCATCTGTTGCAATGTACGATTTATTTAAATTATTTCCCTGTAGTGGGAGTGTTAATGCCCTCACCCCTGTTTTCCATTTTCCCTGTGTACATACAAGGAAATACAAGTGACAGTTGGGGTCTAAAGGTGGCCATAGACGCAGAGATTGCCAAACAAGTGGATCTCTCCCCGATATGCCAACATTGAAATGGGTGATAATGGGCTGATCCGATTGTGGGCCCTAGGGCCCAACGATCGGATCAGAATGCATTCGAAACGGGCGGTCAGATCGTGGGACCGCATACACGCATAGACGCGGCCGCAACCCGACGGGATTTTTTACCCTGCCCAATCGAGATCTGCCCGACTTTTGGCCAGATATAGATCAGGGAAGCCCGCCGGATAGCCTAACACACAGGCCGATAAGCTGCTGAATCAGTCTGGCAGGGCCGGATTTATATAGTGGGCACCACTAGGCCCACTGCCGTTCGTCGCCCCTGTCCCCTCCCCTTTATTACTGCAAATTTTCATCATCTGCACTGGAGCAATGGGAAAATTTAAAAAATGAGTGTATCTCCTGCGCATCCCCAGTGTTTTTGAAAAAATGTGGGCGTGGTTGGACAGCATGCCGCCCCCCTAAAATCCTGCCGCCCTAGGCCCGGGCCTAGGTGGCCTTTCCACAAATCCGGGCCTGTATGGGGGCCTTAAGTGGCAGATTTGCTAACCGGTGAAAAGTCGCCATCGACCACTTCGCATCCATCACTACACTTCACCAGGCGAAAATTCGCTCAGACAACGCTAATTCACTAAAATAAGGGGCATCAAACACTTGCGACTTTTTGCTAGCGGTACTTTGGCAATGCGAGCACTTGAAATCGAAAATACGCTAGCGTTCATTTCTGCCTAGCAAAAAGTCGCTAGAGATCTTGCGCTCAGGTTAATTTGCATATGGCAGAAAATTTTAAGTTGTATGAGCAAATACTTTACCTTTACACTGTTACTTACACAAGTCTAGGGAACCTTAATAAAGACAATAGAGTTGTTATAATGCCCTAAACATAAGCCCACTGTGAAGTTAATGTTCCATATGTTAGAAAATGTATGGGGGAAATCCGGTTACAAAAAAAAATTTTAAATACTTTTACAGCCTATCACTCTGAAAAAAGGAAAAGTCGTCAGCATTTTTTTGAACTTTGATGCATTTTCCACTCAGAATATGATGTAAGTAACAGAAGATTGAGGAATATCTATGTGCTCCATTGCACTTTGCCTGGTCTGAGCTGGCGAAGGCAAGTCTGATGAAAGAGGTAACGTTCAGTAAAATCCACATTTTAGTGAATTTGCGGAGTAACGTCCGTTCGCCAAAATCGAAAAGTCGCCTGCCGATAGTGTGAATGACCACTAGAGATGGTCCCGTTCACTAGCGAATTGGCGCCTGCGCCTCTTAGTGAATTGGCAATGTCCCTGCGGGTGGCAAAGCTGGCGAATAGTCGCTAGCGTTAGCCACTTCGGCCTTTAGTGAATCTGCCCCTAGATCTATCATGAGGCAGATATCTCAACAGACCCCTCCCCTTTTGCTTTCAAAGGGGCCCTTATGATGGAATGTGGAATGTAATAAAAGTCGGTAACGGAAAAAATATTCGCAATGTAAAAAGTTATACCTTTACGCGAATAACTTTTCCTTTGTGCAAATTTATTATAGGTTTTGCGAACCCAGAAACTAGTGATCAGTGACGATAATACCAGGGGTGTGACTGCTACTGCCCGCACCGCCTCAGGGGCCCACCAATGGTTTTATGTGTTTCAAGGGGGGATAGCAGAGGCCCCATAGCTGATAGTCACGTTACTGTTAGCAATCTTTTCAGATTGGAAGAATGTTTGTGAATTTTATAGTTTGAGCCAGTGCGCAGAGTATATAAATAAAAGTTCTTACTGAAAAAGTTATGTTTGCTCCAAAAGATTAAGACACCTTCAAACACTTCCTTCAAGTGCCCGATTAAAATTTGCAATGCAAAAACAGCTTAAAGGATAAGTAAACCTTAAAAAATAAGTGAATGTTAAATTGATGAGGGGGCTATTCTAAGCACTTCTGCCATGTACATTCATTATTTACTAATTCCAAGATATTAAGGGATACGTGTACTGTTAATATTAATGAATTTAGTTACAACAGCGCCACCTGCTGGTCATTTTCCCACTAGTCTGACGAGCAAGTAGTCAAGGGAAGTTGTCAGGAGAAAGAAAGAGGCTGCTCTGATGTTCTTCTGCTTAGGAAAAAAAAAAACCTTAGATAACTTTTCTCACATCTTTCCTAAGCAGAAGAACATCAGAGCAGCCTCTTTCTTTCTCCTGACAACTTCCTTTGACTCCTTTGGCAGCATCAGAGGATTCGACTTGCGGCTTTAGACCTTTGGTGACATTTTGCTTATCGCAAACATTTTTGCATAATTAACGTGCATTTTAATTTCAGTAGGTCTCTAGTTTGGAATTTTAGCTGCGACTGTATGTGGTTACTGGGGTCCTTACTGGACATTTTTTACTGGAAATACTCTTGTAGTACAGGAAGCACAATTGCACATAGCTACTGTATGTGGCCACCCAATAAAATGCCCAAAGCATGAGAAGAGCATACGGGCTTCTGCCATAGGCATGCAAAAGGCATTTGTAAAATGTGTGCTGAAAAGCAACATGACCAATTCTGTACGGAAATTGCATTTTAAGTATTTTAAGAGCAATTTCTGTGTATGTAAATTTTAATTTATGCATCATTACTTACTGTATGTATGTAGCACAGTACAGCAGAACAATGAATTAATACAACAAACAGGGGTCGTTATAATATACATATAATAATATATAAATACAAATAAATTCAAATATAGTTACAATAAAGAAAAAAAGAACTTAGGGGCAAATTCACTAACCTGCGGAAATTCGCCAGTGACGGCTTCGCTCACATCTCCACACTTCGCCAGGTGAAAATTTGCAAGGAAAACGCTAATTCACTAAAATGCGAAGTTGCGTCCAGGGCACCGAACAATGGCAAAGTTTCGCTAGCGTTAATTCAGCAAGCAAAGCAAAGTTATTCTAGAGTTGGCTAATTTGCATACGGCGGGAATTTAAATTTCAATGGACGTATATGTTGCAGTAAATACATTACACTACATAAGCCCAGGGAACCTTAATAAAATAAAGTTGTTTTAATGCCCTACTCATGTGCCCAGTGTATAGTTTATGTGCCATATGTTAGGAAATGTAGGGGGGAAGCCCGGTACCCTAAAAAAAATTTACGATCGTTTGCAGCCTATCACCTGAAAAACTGAAAGAAAGAGGCTGCTCTGATGTTCTCCTGCTTAGGAAAAAAAATGAGAAACCTCAGATAACTTTTCTCACATCTTTCCTAAGCAGAAGAGCATCAGAGCAGCCTCTTTCTTTCTCCTGACAACTTCCTTTGATTCCTTTGGCAGCATCAGAGGATTCGACTTATGGCTTTAGCCCTTTGGTGACATTTTGCTTTAACACAAACATTTCTGCATAATTGCAGGCACGTGCATTTTAATTTCAGTAGCTCTCTAGTTTGGAATTTTAGTTGCGACTGTATGTGGTTACTGGGGTCCTTACTGGACATTTTTTACTGGAAATACTCTTGTAGTACAGGAAGCACAATTGCACATAGCTACTGTATGTGGCCACCCATTAAAATGCCCAAAGCATGAGAAGAGCATACGGGCTTCTGCCATAGGCATGCAAAAGGCATTTGTAAAATGTGTGCTGAAAAGCAACATGACCAATTCTGTACGGAAGTAAAATTTCAGAAACAAGTATTTTAAAAGCAATTTCTGTGTATGTAAATTTTAATTTATGTATCACTACTTACTGTATGTATGTAACACAGTACAGCAGAACAATGAATTAACACAACAAACAGGGGTCATTATAATATACATATAATAATAGATAAATACAAATAAATTCAAATATAGTTACAATAAAGAAAAAAAGAACTTAGGGGCAAATTCACTAACCTGCGGAAATTTGCCAACGACGGCTTCGCTCACATGTCCACACTTCGCCAGGCGAAAATTTGCAAGGAAAACGCTAATTAACTAAAATGCGAACTTGTGTCCAGGGCGCCGAACGATGGCAACGTTTCGCTAGCGTTAATTCAGCAAGCAAAGCGAAGTTGTGCTAGAGTTAGCTAATTTGCATACGGCGGGAAGTTAAATTTCAATGGACGTATATGTTGCAGTAAATACATTACACTACATAAGCCCAGGGAACCTTAATAAAATAAAGTTGTTTTAATGCCCTACACATGAGCCCAGTGTATAGTTTATGTGCCATATGTTAGGAAATGTAGGGGGTAAGCCGGGTACCCTAAAAAAAATTTACGATCGTTTGCAGCCTGTCACCTGAAAAACTGAAAGAAAGAGGCTGCTCTAATGTTCTCCTGCTTAGGAAAAAAAATGAGAAACCTCAGATAACTTTTCTCACATCTTTCCTAAGCAGAAGAGCATCAGAGCAGCCTCTTTCTTTCTCCTGACAACTTCCTTTGACTCCTTTGGCAGCATCAGAGGATTCAACTTGTGGCTTTAGCCCTTTGGTGATATTTTGCTTTAACACAAACATTTCTGCATAATTGCAGGCACGTGCATTTTAATTTCCGTAGCTCTCTAGTTTGGAATTTTAGCTGCTACTGTATGTGGTTACTGGGGTCCTTACTGGACATTTTTTACTGGAAATACTCTTGTAGTACAGGAAGCACAATTGCACATAGCTACTGTATGTGGCCACCCATTAAAATGCCCAAAGCATGAGAAGAGCATACGGGCTTCTGCCGTAGGCATGCAAAAGGCATTTGTAAAATGTGTGCTGAAAAGCAACATGACCAATTCTGTACGGAAGTAACATTTCAGAAACAAGTATTTTAAAAGCAATTTCTGTTTATGTAAATTTTAATTTATGTATCATTACTTACTGTATGTATGTAACACAGTACAGCAGAACAATGAATTAACACAACAAACAGGGGTCATTATAATATACATATAATAATAGATAAATACAAATAAATTCAAATATAGTTACAATAAGAAAAAAAGGAACTTAAGGGCAAATTCACTAACCTGCAGAAATTCGCCAGCGACGGCTTCACTCACATCTCCACACTTCGCCAGGCGAAAATTTGCAAGGAAAACGCTAATTCACTAAAATGTGAAGTTGCGTCCAGGGCGCCAAACGATGGCGACGTTTCGCTAGCGTTAATTCAGCAAGCAAAGCGAAGTTGTGCTAGAGTTGGCTAATTTGCATACGGCAGGAATTTAAATTTCAATGGACGTATATGTTGCAGCAAATACATTACACTACATAAGCCCAGGGAACCTTAATAAAATAAAGTTGTTTTAATGCCCTACACATGTGCCCAGTGTATAGTTTATTTGCCATGTAAGGAAATGTAGGGGGGAAGCCGGGTACCCTAAAAAAAATTTACGATCGTTTGCAGCCTGAAAAACTGAAAGCAAGAGGCTGCTCTGATGTTCTTCTGCTTAGAAAAAAATGAGAAACCTCAGATAACTTTTCTCACATCTTTCCTAAGCAGAAGAACATCAGAGCAGCCTCTTTCTTTCTCCTGACAATGTAAGGAAATGTAGGGGGGAAGCCGGGTACCCTAAAAAAAATTACGATCTTTTGCAGCCTATCACCCTGAAAAACTGAAAAGTCGACAGCATTTTTTGGGAAAAAATTTCAACTATATTTTGAGGAAGTCCTATCTACTCTATTGCACTTCGGCTGGTCTGAGGTGGCGAAGAGGTAACGTTCAGTAAAATCTGCATCTTAGTGACTTTGCGTAGTTACATCCATTCGCCAGAGCGAAAAGTCGCCTGGTGTTAGAGTACGAAGTAGTGCTACAGTCTATCTCCTTCGCTAGCGAATTCCCGAAATGACGTCACGCTGGCGAAATTTCGCCAGCGTTAGTTACTTCGCCCTTTAGTAAATTTGCCCCTTAGTGTAACCTTACAATTTAAGTGGGAGGGGATTTCTGGAAGTTAGGGTTCCTATTGTCGCAGTCAGGGCTGCCATAAGAAATTACAGGGCCTCATACGACAACATTTTCCATCCACCCTCACAGGGCCTGCCCCAGACACTGAGCACCCCCACACAACAGTAAAAAAGCCACACAGGCATGAGACCTAAAAACCCATTGGTGGCCATGGCCCCCCTAGCAAGGTAAAAAAAAAAAAAAACATCAGTTGACAGGCTCCCTGTTATAAGTTTAAAAAAACATTGATGGTCAAGGCCCCCCACAAAATGTAAAAAAACAACATTGGTGGCCAGGGCACCCCCTACATGTTAAATAAACCATTGGTGGTCAGAGGCGCCGTAGACTATTTAAAAAATGGTGACCAGGGGCCCCCTACAAGTTGAAAAACCATTGGTGGACAGGGGTCTCATAGATGATTTAAAAAAAAAAAACATTGGAGGTCAAGGGGCCTCATAGAAGATTAAATAACATTGGTGATCAGGGGCCCCAAAGAAGATTGAAAAAAAAAAAAACATTTGTGGCCAGGCGTTTAATATATAAATAAAATTGTCATTTAGTGGAACATGCCTTTAAAGTTTGGTGTGCAATTGTCTTCGTGCTCCTTGGCAATGGCAGTTTCTTCGGCTTTCATCAGCAGCTCTGGCTCCCTTAGGCAGTATCCGCAAATTCGACTTCGGTGGCTTTAGCCCTTTGGCGACATCTTACTTTAATGCAATTTCCTGTTTTGTGGTTTGGTGGCTGGTGCGTAGTAGAGTATAAATTGCGGATTATGGTTTAGTAAGGTGTTACTTTCGCAAAAGACCCTCTAACTGGGAAGGCTCAATCCTGGGGGGTGTTAGACTGAAATTGTTGAGTGAGGGCATGTCGCAGCTGCAGGTAGCAGAAAAACATTCTATTTGGCAGATCAAACTTATCCTTGAGCTGCTGAAAGGAAGAAAGAATTCTCAGAGTATATATCACCTATATATTTCACATTATATTGTGCCCAGAGGTATGGATCTGGGACTGTGAGAAGCTGTGAGAGATTCATATTATACCATAGCGGAGTATGGGGGGATAGAGCCTGTGTACCATTTCCCACCCTCTTGCAACCTAACTGCCATGCTTTGAACACATTTTTTATCATTGGGGTAGAATTGATGGGGAATGAAGCCTTCCTGTAGATCAGATTGCGTAAGCCTTCAAAGACCCCATTATTTGAGCTTCTAGGAGAGTCACCGGGTCTTCCGGCGTTGGGATTTGCCACCACCTCAGAGGTGTTAATTGAGCTGCTATGAAATATTCCAACATATCAGGGGCTGCTAGACCACAATCTGCTAATGAGGATGTTAGGGCGTTATATTTTACCCTCGTTGGCCCTGGGGACCAGTAGAGTTTGTTTAGTTGCTTTTTAAGCAACTTAAAAAAGGTAGCTGGCAACCATACTGGTGATTGTCTAAACAGATATAAGAACTTGGGGAGGTACTTCATTTTGAAAAAATGTATCCTGCCAATTAGTGATAGTGGGAGCTTAAGCCATTTCTCGATTGTTTTTTGGAGTGATTCCATTAGGGGTTCAATGTTTAGTTCCTTGAATCTTTCCAGGTTTGGGTGTAAATTTATTCCCAAGTATCTCAGTGTATCAACCTTAGTCAGTAGGGATGGGCAAATTTTTTCGCCTTGTTTCGCCGCAGAAATGACGCCCATAGATTTGTATGGCGTCGTGCGTCAAAAAAAAAAAGACGCGCGTCAAAAACATTTCGCCGCATGACAAAAAATTTTTGACGCCCATAGACTCCCCCCCAAAGAGAGATGAAGATCATGAGATAAGTAGTAGGAAGAGGTGAAAGTGAGAAAGGGAATAGTGAAAAGGGACAGCAGAGACATGATTTAGCTAATATTGCCCACCCTACTTCCCCTGTTAGTGGAGAAGTTTTGTACCCTTAACATATTGCAATCAAGGAGGGTATACTTAAAGCGTACAACATGTTTTGTATCTAGTATAGGTCAATCTAAAAACAACTGGACTTGCTGAGTAATCAATGAAGACGTTTCACTACTCATCCGAGCAGCTTCTTCAGTTCAACTGACTGGTGTGGGAAGTTCTCGGCATATAAACTCTTCCACTAATCCATTTAGTGGAAGAGATCCATTTATTTGGAAGAGTTTATATGCCGACAACTTCTCACACCAGTCAGTTGAACTGAAGAAGCTGCTCGGATGAGTAGTGAAACGTCTTCATTGATTACTCAGCAAGTCCAGTTGTTTTTAGATTGACCTATACTAGATATATTATGACCTGGATGAATGAAAATCTTCATAGTCACAACATGTTTTGATTAACTAACAAAACAACAGTGAGTTAGGCAAAGAATATAACAATGCTATTAAGCAGATTTAAACAGTAGAATTTGTGCTAATGCACTATAGACGTAGCAGAGCTTTAGATCCTTTATAGCTCCATGGTCCCACTTAAGACAGGTGTTTTCTGAGTGACAAACCATGTGGATTTCCCCATAATGTATTAGATTGAACAAATATGTCACCAAACCAGAACTCTGTGCAGAGCTGTTATGCTGTTTGATCATGAGGGCTTTAAGGTTGCCTGCGAGGCTGTGGATGTTGGTCTAGCCATCTGTATACCTCAGTGGGAGTAGTGAAGAAATGGTTATGCCTGTCTGCCGAAATCCTGAGCCTGGCTGGGTATAACATGGCATACTGCAGGCCTGATTCCCTGAGGCGCCTTTTATCAGCTGTAAATTGTTGTCGCTGCTTGCGTAGGTTGTTGGAGAAGTCAGGGTATAAAGAAATGGTTGCATTCTTAAACCTTATTTCCCCTTTGCATCGGGTGGCTGCAAGTGCGACGTCTCTGTCCCTGAAGTTCAGGAATCGTGCGATGATGGGCAGCGGAGGAGCTCCAGGAGGTGGTGGTTTGCCTGGGATGCGATGTGCCCGTTCGATAACGAAGACAGTAGAAAAAGTTTCCGGACCGAATTCCCCCTTAAGCCATTTTTCCAAAAATGAAGTAGCGTCTGGGCCTTCAGCTCTTTCTGCAAACCCCACTATCCTGATGTTGTTCGTCCGGAGTCGATTCTCCAGATCCTCAGATTTGGCCTCCGCAGCTTCAAGCCTATGACGCAGTTGCTCTATGCGGTCTAGCATGGGGTTGCAGAGATCCTCTACTTCGCTTATCCTACTCTCTGTGGTGTGCTCTCTCACCTTTTGTAAGTCTTGCCGTAGTATCGCAAAGTCCACCCTCAGCTTCTCAACCTCTGCCATTGTGGCCATATGGCAGGCCTGTATAGTGGTTTTTAAGACTGTTACCACCTCCGTCAGGGTATGGATCATCAGGTTGAGGCTGTTCTGTTGCGCACTTAGGGTCCGCTGCTTGTGGCAAAGTAAGATTTGAGGATGATTGTCCCAGTCTCTGTGTCATCCACAGTTGAATGTCCCCTTGAGGCACCATCTGGTGTCTGAGAGGAGTTAGCGTGTTGTTCCCTCGAGGCAGCTGAGCTGCGTCATTCCGCCATCTTGGCAGGCCTTGCCGCTTTGCGGAGATGTGCTCGAATATCTGAGGTTTCCGCGACTATTTGCCTTTTTTTGCCCATCTGCTGGTTTCCTTGAGGTTATTTGAGACGGTTGGCAGGTTATACGTCACAAAGTTCAGGATATCTTGCCAGATTTAGTGGGTTACCAGCAGAGCTAAGCTAGAACATGTCTGCTCACACTGTTAGTTAACCACGCCCCCCAGTTTGGAATTTTAACTGCTATGTGGTTACTAGGGTCATTACTAACCATTAACTGGAAATACCCAGGAAGCATAATTGCAACTAGCTACTGTATGTGGCAACCCACATAAAAGCTCACATCATGGGAGAAGCATACGGGCTTCTGCCATAGTCATGCATTAGGCATTTGTAAAATGTGTGCTGAAAAGCAAAATGACCAATTCTGTACAGAAGTAAAATTGCTGTGTTATGTCATTTTTAATTTATGTATCACTACTTATGTATGTAGCACTGTACAGCAGAGCAATGAATTAATACAACAGACATTATAATAAATAAATACAAATACATTCAAAGTATAGTTACAATAAAGAAAAAAAGAGCTTAGTGTCACCTTACAATTTAAGTGGGAGGGTAACTTAAAGACACAAATAGGTGCATAGTAAGTGCTGGAGATCTCTGCACTAGAAGAGACAAATTTTCCGATTTAAAAAACAGAATCTGTGGCCTTTCAGCTAGAGGACTATGTTGGTGGATTCTATTGGCATATGTTGCGCTTCAGCAGAAAATAGCAGCCTTTAAAATGCCCTGTCTACCTGACACCGTTCCTAACAGTAATGACAAGCGCCCTGGTTGAAGCACACAGTGCAGTGACTGACAGACCTCTACAAAAAAAGATCTCAAGAGTGTTTTGTCTGGAGATCCATCTGTCTCTGCTCCATGTGCATCAGTCATTGCATACCATTGGGAGTAGAAACAGGTAGAAAGAAGACAGAATTTTTTCACCAGTTAGGTGAATACATGGTGTAACATTAACCTTACATCCTGGATTTTATATAAACTCCAAGGATCAGAGCCTTTGGCCCACAGTACAAAGCAAGATCAATCACTCTTTTTCTGAATGGCTCATAAACATGTATTACTCTGCTGCTTGGAATGCCTGGGATTGATTTAAGGCCATGGGCACACAGAAATATAGACTTCGCTACTCTCAGCTTGCATATTTTTGCATCTTCGTACCAACCTGCGCCCCACTCTGCTGTGTGTGACTACATGCAAGCAGAAGCACCTTAAATTAATAGAAAATGGGCAAAGAGCGGATCCGCTTTTCTCAGCCTGCAAAAATACACAGGCCGACAGCAGCCTGCAGGGTTGCTCACTATCTATTACCTGGTCTTTGCAGCCTTAGCCTAGTAGCAGCCTGATTGGTGGGTTGAGGTTCGCCAATCAGGGCTGATCCTGCCCTATATACTGTAAGGCCAGCCCTCCTCAACCTCCTAGCCTGAACATTGACCTACACTAGCACTGTGGCATCACCCCTAGCTAAAGGTTTCTGCTCTAGCCTGCTTCCTTATTCTGCCTTGTCTTGTCTGAACCCTTCTCTGTCTTGTCCTGCCTTAGCCTGAACCTTGCCTTGTTTACCTAGCCTTGTTCTGATCCTGTCATGCTTTAAACCTTGCCTTGCCAGTTCCTACTCCTGTTCCAGTCCTTGACCTTGCCCTGCCTTGTCTTGTCTTCCTTGCTATTCTTAATCTTGCTCTGCTCCTCGCTCCAATCCTGGCCTTGCCTTGACCTTACCTTGCATCTTGCCCAATCTTTCCTTCTCCTGTTTGTATCTTGTCTGCCCTGCCTGATCCTTATCTTTCCCTTTCCTGATATCCAGTCCTCTCCCATTCTGACTCACCGCCCTCTTCCTCTGGTCCAGTTCTGATTCTATGTCCTTGTAACACTGTTCCTGTCCTGCGGTTTAGTTCCTTGTGTGCACAGCCAGTCCCTGCCTGAAAGACTCACCCTTTCCTCATCTGCCTCCACAGCGCCCCCTACATCATCCCTTACAATAAGCAGGAATATTGTATGCATAAAATATATATTTCGTGGAATTTGAAGCTCTAATTTTGGGGGGGACTACACTGACTGATCACATAAAAAGGGAGCTATGGCACATGTTCATTATGCCCATTTGTCTGCTCTAACATGGCTGCCCACACTGGGAGCACTTTTCTGAAGCTGTGCCAAAGTGTTCAGTAGGGGACTTTTCATAGAAAAATACTATTGTTTCCATCATCCACAGTGTAGGGCTCTGTTAGCACTCACCTCCGACAATGAAACACATTTTAGCCGATAGGTGCCTTTGTAGCTCTGTAGAATGTAATGTTCTTTAACTGAATGTGGGGATAAAGGTTAAAGTCACCACAAATGATTGACTGTCAGTCAGCAGATCACTAAATAGCCTAAGGCAGTGAAAGTTTCACATAGCTAATTCCTCAGTACAGCAAAGTTTTCATCCAACAGCAGAAATACCTCCTATAACAGAGTCATTCTGTCATCTATACAACTCTTAGCAGCACATCTTTTAACCAACACACACATACACATAAAAATAGCACAGTAGTAATAGTACTCAGTGTCGGACAGGCCCACCGGGATACCAGGAAACTCCCGACGGGGCCTCATGCTGCTAAACATTTGGCCTACTTCATGGCCATTCCTTATTTCTATGAGACCACAGAGGCAGAAAAAATGGAATAACAGATTATAGTATGTAAAGAAAAGAGACTAGGAGAATAGAGGTTGAGTGAGGAGAGGAAGAATACTGTAATAGTACTGAGAGTGGGCCCCTGATCTAAGGTTTTTTGGTGGGCCCCCAGTGTCCCAGTCCAACACTGATTGTACTCTAGGAGTAACAGTCCACAGATAGTATAATAGTACAAAATGACCCATGTGCAATGACCTAAAGAAATCCAATCTGTGTTAAAAAGTACAGTACATGTTCCACTAATGTTTCATGTGCTCCTCTACACTAAGATATAAAAGATTTTCAGACCATAGTCATACACAAAACAGGCTGAAATGTTCTAATAAACTCCTTTGTAATCCGCATGTTACCTGATCTGCCCTGCACCTGCAAATCAGCTTTTGTTAAAAAAAAGGTCCAACTGCAAATGAGGAAACATTTAAGTTCTCAGCAAATGGGTACGTTTCTGGATGTGTCACTATCCTCTGTTCACTTCTTTCACACTCACCTACTTATTAGTATTTCTCCCCCTTGCTTTACGTCAGCATCTTACTCATTTCCCCCCCACCAATGAAATACTTTTCTGTCTTCACCCTTTATAGTGTCTTGCTCTTTACTTTGCCACTGGGCTATTTGAGGAATGTTAGGAACTATTTGTTCTATTAACTATTTAAAGGGATTGTTCACCTTCCAAACACTTTCAGTTCAGTTGTTTTCAAACTATTTATCAGACTTTTTTCAGTTGCTTTGCTTTTTTTTTTGTCAAAATTTTAATTTAACGTTCCTGTCTCTGATGTTTCAGTTCGGCAACTCAGTAATCCAGGAGCATTTTGAACTGTTACAATTTCCTACATTAATCAATACATTTCTCAGCAGCATCTGTGGAATATAAGCAACTATTGTATCAATTCGAACAGCTGCCTTTAGGGTAAGGGCACACGCTAAGATTCGGGGAGATTTAGTCGCCCATTGACAAAGAGCCTCTTCTTTGGGATGACTAATCTCCCCCCTAAAAGCCTTCCCGCCAGCTAGAATCTAAATAGCCAGGGGGATGGCACTCGGAGCGCTTCGCTTTCCAAAGTCGCACAAAGTGTCCCTGTGAGGCAACTTCGGGCAACATCGGAAAACGAAGCGCTCCGAGTGCCATCCCCCTGGCGATTTAGATTCTAGGCGATGGGAAGTCATTGGGGGGTGATTAGTCGCCTGAAGAAGAGTCGCTTTGTCGCCGGGCGACTAATCTCCCCCAAATAGCATTGTGTGCCTCTACCTTTAATGAAACTCAGGGATTCAGCTCAGCAGGGACAAAGATAAGAAATAGTCAACCAGCCCCTCCCAGAGCTGCTTCAAAAAGACATCAGTGTGAAAAATTAAGTGTTACACTTCAATATTAGAAAACGGTCCCAAATCCACTGGGAAAAGATTTACTAAAGGGCTAAAGTAACACTAATGAAAATTCGCCAGCGTGGTGTCATTTCGTTACGTCGCCGATTTACTAATGGTTGCTGGCGTAACTTCGCTAGCGAACGAGATAGACTCTAGCGGTACTTCGCTCCCTTACGCCTGGCGAAGTTGCGCTCTGGTGAATGGACATAACTACGCAAATTCAGTAAGATGCAGATTTTACTGAACGTTACCTCTTGCGCCAGACTTGCCTTCGCCACCTCAGACCAGGGGAAGTGCAATAGAGTAGATAGGACTTCCTTGAAAAAAAATTTTAAATTTTTCTAAGTCCCAAAAATCGCTGTGGACATTTCATTTTTCAGGGTGATAGGCTGCAAAAGATTGTACATTTTTTCTGAGGTACCCGGCTTCCCCCCTACATTTCCTTACATATGGCACATAAACTATACACTGGGCTCATGTGTAGGGCATTAAAACAACTTTATTTTATTTCATTAAGGTTCCCTGGGCTTGTGTAGTGTAATGTATTTGCTGCAACAAATAAGTCCATTGAACTTTAACTTCCCGGCGTATGCAAATTAGGCAACGCTAGCGCAGTTTAGTTTCGCTTGCCGCAGTAACGCTAGCGCTACTTTGCCAGCGTTCGGCGCCCTGGATGCAACTTTGGATTTTAGTGAATTAACGTTGTCCTGACAAATCTACACCTGGCGAAGTGTTGCGATTTGAGTGAAGCCGTCGCTGGTGAATTTTCGGAGGTTAGTAAATTTGCCCCATAACCTCTGATGAACTAGCTAAAAACAACTGAACAACTGAAGTCCATGTTACACCAAAACTGAATAATTTTTTTCTCTCTCGAACTTTCATTTTTATTTTGAATATCTGAGCAGTCCTTTTCTATGCATGGTGAGGGAATGTGCAACCAATATATAAGAACAGGAAAAGTTAAACTATTGCCACCCCTAAGGCAGAAAATGCTTTTGCAATATATGAGTGATCAGCCCACGGCCAAATGGAACAGGTTTCGTATATTCTAACCAACATTTTCAATGGTTTTAAAATTACAGGTGAATTTTATTGTAATTGACTGCAGTGCACATTTATCCCTTTTAGTGCTCCGGTTCTTATTCTTCAAACAATGTTACAAGAGTCAGTCCATTTCTAGGTCTGTTAATAAGCTTTAAATCAGATGCCTTGAAATAGGTCATTATTAGAGATTATGATAATTTTTAGACTAGATGGAAACTGGAACTATATACTATTCATGATTACCTTTAAGATTAGTGGGATTGTGAGTCATACTATATGCATGGGAAAATCTGGAAATGAGAAGCCTCCAAAAATCAAAGGTAGTTAAAAATACAAAAATTATTATTAGGACATAGTAGACAACTGCCTAACGCGTTTCGTGCCTGTTGGGGGCACTTACTCATAGACTGTACCTACACATACTAACTTTTTGCTTGTTTGCATAATTCATTGCAACCTCATTGACTGTGGTAGTGCATACATTGGCCTTTGGCACCTGTTCTTTCTGTTTTTTGAAAAAATTTTCCTCCTCAAATTAAAGTTCGCCCATATTTTTTGACGTGATAAATCATAAAATAAAGGTTTCTCATCTAACGGAATCTGACCCAAGATTGGGTACAGCACTTTACATCACACCATATGGCTCAGTGATGTAACTAAAGTGTGCTGGGCCCCCCTGCAAAAAAATTCCCTTCCTAGGGACATGGCGCACCGCAATTCCTATCTGCCCACCTACTCCTGACCCACCCTCTCTCCACCCCTGCCCACCCTGCGCCAGAGTATCCCGCATTCCCCTTCCCCAGCTAAAGGGAGAGTGGCTGGGGAGGGGGGTTCCAATAACTGTAGAGGAAGCAAATCGTGTGGTCTGGTCCCCACTGTTCCCTGTTTCCCCCCCTCCCTACGACAATGGGTTCTGCTTCCTGATATCACTGATATGGCTGCATTGCAGATATTTTATTTCTCAACTTCTAGTTTTCAAAATTTAAAGGGTTTTGTGCACCATTGCTACAGCCTAAGCACTATAAGGCTGTCATGTACCTGGATAGAGAACTGGCTAAAAGATAGACAAAGAGTGGTCGTAAATGGAACATTTTCAAATTGGACCAGTGTTGTTAGTGGAGTACTGCAGAGCTCTGTAGTAGGTCCTTTGCTTTTTAACTTGTTTATTAATGACCTGGAGGTGGGCATTGAAAGTACTGTTTCTATTATTGCAGATGATACTAAATTGTGCAGAACTATAGGTTCCATGCAGGATGCTGCCACTTTGCAGAGTGATTTGTCTAATTTGGAAAACTGGGCAGCAAACTGGAAAATGAGGTTCAATGTTGATAAATGCAGGTTATGTACTTTGGCAAATATAATATAAATGCAAGTTATACACTAAATGGCAGTGTGTTGGGAGTTTCCTTAAATGAGAAGGATCATGGGGTTTTTGTAGATAACAAGTTGTCTAATTCTGGGCAGTGTCATTCTGTGGCTACTAAAGCAAATAAAGTTCTGTCTTGCATAAAAATGGCATTAACTCAAGGGATGAAAACATAATTTTGCCTCTTTATAGGTCCCTGGTGAGGCCTCATCTGGAGTATGCTGTGCAGTTTTGGACTCTAGTCCTTAAGAGGGATATAAATGAGCTGGAGAGAGTGCAGAGACTAAGTGCAACTAGACTGGTTAGAGGGATGGAAGACTTAAATTATGAGGGTAGACTGTCAAGGTTGGGGTTGTTCTCTCTGGAAAAAAGGCGCTTGCGAGGGGACATGATTACACTTTACAAGTACATTAGAGGACATTATAGACAAATAGCAGGGGACCTTTTTACCCATAAAGTGGATCACTGTCCCAGAGGCTCCCCCTTTAGACTAGAAGAAAAGAACTTTCATTTGAAGCAACGTAGGGGGTTCTTCACAGTGAGGACAGTGAGGTTGTGGAATGCACTGCCGGGTGATGTTGTGATGCTGATTCAGTTAATGCCTTTAAGAATGGTTTGGATGATTTTTTGGACAGACATAATATAAAAGGCTATTGTGATCCTAAACTCTATCGTTAGTATAGGTATGGGTATATAGAATTTATGTGAAAGTAACATAGTAACATAGTAAGTAAGGTTGAAAAAAACACACGTCCATCAAGTTCAACTTTTTTTTTTTTTTTTTTTATATCTGCCTAACTGCTAGTTGATCCAGAGGAAGGCAAAAAAAACCTTCTGCAGCCTATCCAATTTGCCTCAGAGGGGGAAAAATTCCTCCCTAACTCAAAAATGGCAATCGGACTAGTCTCTGGATCAACTTGTACTATGAGCTATCTCCCATAACCCTGTATTCCCTCACTTGCTAAAAAGCAATCCAACCCCTTCTTAAAGCTATCTAATGTATCAGCCTGTACAACTGATTCAGGGAGAGAATTCCAGCTCTCACTGTACAAAACCCCTTCCAAATATTTAGGCGGAACCTCCTTTCTTCTAATCGGAATGGGTGACCTCGTGTCAGCTGGAAAGACCTACTGGTAAATAAAGCATTAGAGAGATTATTATATGATTCCCTTATATATTTATACATAGTTATCATATCACCCCTTAAGCGCCTCTTCTCCAGCGTGAACATCCCCAATTTGGCCAGTCTTTCCTCATAGCTAAGATTTTCCATACCTTTCACCAGCTTAGTTGCCCTTCTCTGTACCCTCTCTAATACAATAATGTCCTGTTTGAGTGATGGAGACCAAAACTGTACGGCATATTCTAGATGGGGCCTTACCAGTGCTCTATACAGTGGAAGAATGACCCCCTCCTCCCGTGACTCTATGCCCCTTTTAATACAACTCAAGACCTTATTTGCCCTTGATGCTGCTGACTGGGTTTGCTTGCTACAGCCAAGTTTATCATCTACAAGGACTCCAAGGTCCTTTTCCATAATGGATTTGCCTAGTGCAGTCCCATTAAGGGACTTGGATATTCTTACATCCCAGGTGCATGACTTTACATTTATCAACATTGAATCTCATTTGCCACTTAGCTGCCCACATTACCGGTTTGTCAAGATCGTGTTGCAAGGATGAAACATCCTGGATGGAATTTATTGGGCTGGATAGTTTTGTGTCATCTGCAAACACTGATACATTACTTACAACACCCTCCACTTAGTCATTAATGAACAAGTTAAATAAAAGTGGTTCCAATACCGAGTAGGGAGGGGTGTGTGTATGGATTCTGGGTTTTCATTTGGAGGGGTTGAACTTGATGGACTTTGTCTTTTTTCAACCCAATTTAACTATGTGGACTAAGGCTATAGGCTGTTGCTTAACTACATTGGTGACAAAATTATCCAGTGTGTTATTCCTTGGCCTTTCCACTATCATATTGCGTATAAAGGTATCTTTACTGATCACCTAATGCACAGCTGCTTATAAAGAAATCTGAGCAATTACATTTAATGAAAAAGGCTGCATTTTCATTCATAGTAAGTCTATAGCACAGAGGCAGCTGGAAAGTGATCATAAGATGGCAGCTACTACTAGATTTTATGATTGTGAGGACCATAAAATGCAAGTCCAGTAAAACCCAGTACACACACTCTCACTCATATATAACTATATATACCAGAGTGCGCTGGGCCCCCCTGCAAATTAATCTTCATAGGGACCCAGCGCACTTTGATCCCCATCCTCCCGCCCAATTCCCACCTCCGCCCTAACACTGCCTACTCTCTGCTGGACTCTGCCCACTCTCTGCCCCATGCCGACTTGCGCTCTG